>NC_041383.1:516676332-516741157 GCF_002162155.2 Triticum dicoccoides
AATAGAGGGATGGCCGGTGCAGCGGCGGACTAGCGGTGGGGAGTGGTTTAGGGGAGGGCGTGCCGGCTGCGGGCGGCGGGGGCTGGCGGCTCAGGGAGGAGGGGGGGTGGAGTTTGATGATAAACTGGAGGCCCTTGATTTTGTATCCAACGGCTGGAAAATCTAATGACCAGAGATGAAAAAGTCAGTCGACTGACGTGTAGCCTCACCCCGCATGTACACATGCACGCACGCAAGACACGCACGCATGCAAGCGTGCAACACTGACACATACACATAACATACACATGCACGCACGCAAGACACGCACGCATGCAGGCGTGCAACACTGACACGTACACACACACGCATGCTGGCGTGCAACACTGACACGTACACATGCACTCACGAACACACGCACGTATGCACCTATGCATGCAACACTCAAACGTACCCATGCACGCACGCAACACTCGCACGCCTGCATGCACACAGGACATGACGCAAAACACACACTCAACCTATACGTGCATGCACCCTTTGTTAAGGACATGGATTGTTACGGGTATTAATCAATCTTATCTATGATAAGTAGAACAGCGGTCTTTATGAATCACAACGTATGGAACGGCTATCAACATAGTAGGCTTATCTACATGAAAAAGATGACGTCACACTCAATGAACAATCATCGGTTTATGAAATGCCCGCTTTTGACCGCCCTAGCCCACAAAAGGTTCCTCTGCTGTGCGCTGCCTGTGTTGGGTCACTGACATGCAGGCCATGCACCCAAAGAGCCCACACGTTAGTGGAAGAACGGAGCGGTGTCATAGGCCATAGTCGAGGGCGCCACTCGCTGCACGCCCGGCTGAACACGCCTCCGTGCCGCATTCAAACACCTCCATGAAACCCGCCCGTGTGGAAGCCGAGAAACCCACTCTAGACACACGTCCGTTCATGACCGGGCCGGCGTTAAATGCAACACCGGCCGAGCTCCTGCCGTCCACCATCTATTTAATCTCCTATTTAAACGAGGCCAAACGCCGGCCAAGAATCACACACCTCCGCCGCTCCCTTATCTCCTCCACCATTTTGTCCACTCTTACAATGGCTTACGAAGAGTAGTTATTCCGCATCCAAGCCGGCTGGGTAGCCCACCGGATACGAGCTATGCAGCTCGCTGATCTACCTCCCTCCCCACACCCGACGGAGCCAGTTGCCGCCCCAAGCCGGCGCACGCTTAAGCAACTCGCCGCTCCAGGCCAACTCGACAAGGAGCGGCGCACGGGCGTCATTGCTGCCGTCCACGCCGCCGCCTCGTACCATGTCTCCCGTTTCTGTGGCCGAGACTCCCATGCCGGCGGCCGCGCCATGCAAGAAGTGACAGAAGCCAGGTGCGCGGAGAGCGACAAGTCGGTGGCCAGCGCCTCCGCGTCTGCCGCCATCATCGAGGAGAAGTGTAACACGGGAGTCTGCTGCCGCTTGGGTCCCATGAAGGCCACCGCGGAGGCGACATCGGCGTACACAACAGGTGTCTTGCCGGATCCTTTTGTTGCGAGGACCTTCGTCGACCCCGCATGGGCTCCACGGAAGAGGGGAATGTTAGGATGAACTTAAGCCGGTGCCGGCCATGGCGAATTGTGGCTGGTGACAAACTCGAACCGGTATCGGCCACCATCATCTTCGACACCAGCCAATTATATCAGTTGGGCAGTGGGGAAGCGAGCCATCCTTTGCGCTGAAGCATATACCTCCGGGGCTCCCGGCAGTCCGGTGATCGTGCTGCCGGACATGAGGAACACAAATCGATCGGCGGGCGACCATTTAGGCCATGTATTATATACCTGTGCTGTCCAGAACTAGCACCGCGTAGTTCATTTGAATGTAATGAAATCCGTCATGTTTGTATGAAAATCCGGTATTTTATATGATTTCCGTCGTTGTTTATATGAAATATCAGTTTGTCTACGTGTTTGCGTGAATTTCGTCCGGTTGGATGTCCTAATTTGCGGGTCGCCGGTCGGTCTGCGGGCGGCTCGGGCAGTGTTGTGGGACAAAAAAACACAGCTCGTGCGAGCTCGTCTCCAACGTGCACGCTGGAGGATGCATGACAGCATGAGCACCCGAGCCATTCCTCGTTCATCGGTGGCAAAGGCACCGGTGGACAAAAGGGTTGCCAATATTTTGGCTACCCCGGGCAATATCCAAACAGCCCCTCCCAACAGATTCAAATCCCTCGTTCACCGTGGAATTTTGCCATGTGTTGTTTTCATGACTAGCAAGATGCCCGTGCATTGCACGGAACATCAAGATGCATTTTTTTACAAACTCCCGCATGCATGCAAGGGATAATTAATGTCCTCCTTTGCTAGTACCATGAGGCAAACACCATTAATATTGCATCGATTAGTGTTAGTGGCCTTGTATATCTAGAAATTGTAATTTTGATAGTAGCACCTTTTATATAAAAATGGAGGGAGAAAGATGAGAGATAAGGTGAGGAGCAGTGGGGCATGGTGGTGACTGGTGGTCGGACTGGGCGGAGGCATGGGGATGGACGACGCATTATGTCTAGGTTTGTATCTCTCTCACACACACTACGTAGGTGGGGGACGTGCACGAAGAGAAGAGGTGGACGCACGGCGCACATACTCCCGTCTCTTTCCCAACCACACCCGCGCGGGTACACGGTGGAGCTCATTTCTGTACGAAAAAGGCAGCCGACGTGGTAATTTGTCACGTGTACTGGTTGTCCACTTGGTGGAGGGAGGATCGTCTACCACGGGTGAACAAACAAATTGCGACTTGACGTGTTATGTTAAAAAAAGAGACAAACCATGTGGGGCATACCTTAGAGGCAAGGCTCTATACACTGGAGTACTTTTGATGTGTCCCGTCAACTTGCAGAATGAGGAGAAGCTTGCTTAGTATGCCGTCTCCCCCGCCCACGGGCACGGTGGCTCGCAGGATGAGGCGAAGCTTGCTTACGAGTAGTAGTAGTAGTACTCCTACTACTGTACACCTTACGCCCGCTCCCTCGCCCACGCGCGCGGTGGCTCGCAACATGAGGAGAAAATTTTACTCCCTCCATCTAGGTGAGTAAGTCATCTTAGGTTGTGCACCGTGACCAAGGAGGAGGAGAAAACGAGAGAACTTAATGTTCATTTGCTAATTAATAGCATTGCACGCAATGAACTAA
Source organism: Triticum dicoccoides (assembly GCF_002162155.2). Classification (NCBI taxonomy): domain Eukaryota; kingdom Viridiplantae; phylum Streptophyta; class Magnoliopsida; order Poales; family Poaceae; genus Triticum; species Triticum dicoccoides. The sequence continues at coordinate 516,679,511 of NC_041383.1, forward strand.
CCACTGCATGTCGTGTTTGGTAGTCTCAAGTCATTAAAAGCATGCACACCCCACATCTCTTATTGGTTGATATGTCAAGAAACAAGAATGAGGTAGAATTTAATGCACCGGGCCTAAGTGTTTTGGGATTATTTGGTTTTCGTAAGACGACCACACACCTAGACGGAGGGAGTACTACTCCCTCCGTTTACTCCTCGTCCCTACTATGTACCTTAGTTAGTACTCCCTCCATTTAATTATACAAGGTCACTATAAAAAAATACATTTTTCATCTATACAAGGCCACAAATAGTAATCGAGACAAAAGTTACTACTCCCTCCTTTCCAGTTTATGGCTCAATTTCAAAATCTCTCCAACCAAGGTAGATGGTGAGTGGTCGAATTAATTTCGTAGTTTGCACAAGTAATTAGTACGCTCGTTTTTCTCAAGAAGTTATGTTTACCAAGGCATTAATTAGAACGAATGCATGAATGACCACTAAATTTCCATGAACTTGTACATGCATTGGTTAGTTTCCTCTTGACACTGCTTGCGTCGGGTGATCTAACGCACCTCGAAATCCAACATGTAATGGTACTACTACTAGTATAGTAGAATTGAGACTTATCAAACGGAAAAACGAATGTTTTTTAGATGAGCCCTATAAACCCTAGTGGGTACGTACTCCGTAAAAACAGATTTTTCCAAAACTAAGTCGCTCCCATTCATGAATTCTGTAGTATACTCCTCCGTCGACGCTCCCTTTCATGAATTCTATACTTCCTATCGCCAACATGTGGGACATATAGCAACCAGGTCGACGTGTCAAGCACCAAATAACAGTGCAGAACAGCAGGGGGACGCACCCCGCTCGTATTGGCCCAGTAGTAGTAATGAGCAATGAGACGTCAAATCACAATGCCGCACCTTCCCAGACGGACGAAGCAAGCATTATTTCACACTTCGGTTCGCCATCATCTCAAACCACATAGTATTGCTTCTGCCTCAAGAGGGACACACACATCGCCTTCGTACATCATGACACGTGGGACCGCATGACAGGCCATGCTCCCCCGCCGATCGCTCGGTAAAATCACCTCATTTTTACTATACTTCCTCCGTATCGGTTTACTGCATGGCATGCACGTCGTTCTAGGTTGAGAATTTAACTGGCTATATATGTGATGAACAGTACTCCAGCCTTTTAAAAAATGTATACTTTTGTACAGTAGTACTATCGATGGATTGCACCGTGGAGCAAAAATTGAAATTAAAAAAAGGTGGTACATATAGAGAGCGCTCGTCGCCAAATTATGCATATAGTACTATTAAAAAAGCTAGTACGTGCTTAATTGGGGTGCTAAATTCTATTAAAGAAATACTAGTAGTATGTATCATACTAAGGAGTTAAAGTAACGAGAAGAAACATAACATAGTTCTGCTGGGGCTCAGCACAACACACCCCTCAAATTCAACTAAGCACACCTGAAATTAAACTATGCAACTAATCCGATAGACACTGCATTAGAACCACCATGAGCAACGATATTGACACCATACTCACTCAGAGGAGTCCTCGTCCACGTCCTCGACTTCGTCCTTGTCCCTCTTCCTCTTGGCCGATACTTCTTTGCTTGAACCGCACACTTGGCTCTTGCTCTTCATCCAACCCTTGTAGATATTGAAACAAAGGTAGCCATCCATTGCAGCGTAGTGGATGTGGTCTATATCTAGTACATTCCGCTGCCATGCATAATGATGAAACGTGTAATGAGGTTTCTCCAGTTTACCGTACGAAGGATGAACCATGGCTCCTGCCAGGGTCAGCATTGAAGGCTGACGAGAGGACACCAGCCGATTCTTCTGGAGGCCGAAGGTGTTGCCTACAATGAGGCCTCTCCGACCCAGGACTTCTTCGTCGTTACCAAAGTCTACAGTAACGAATTTGACTAGGTTGCTCTCGAGGAAGTCCTTAAAATCCGGGCATTCAACGTCGGCATGGCATATGTGGTAGACCAAGCATAAGTCATGCACGCAAACCTGGATCACGGCAGGCTTCTTCCTCTCTTCGTCCTTTAGATCCTTCTCTCGTCCCAGGACTGTGGTGTACTCAACATCTAGCCCAGCGACCCACTCATCATCTGAGTCTTCAAACATGCTTCTGAAGCGAGAAAGGCATCCTTTCACCGTCGCGGAAGAATGGGTGTAGATGACGGTGAACTCATCGCCGGTGATGGTTCTAACCTTGTACTCACCGCCGATCGTGGAGATTTGGGACGCCATGGATTTGGGAGGAGGTTTAGGATTAGTGGAACTACCGTAATGTGAATGGACGGGACGACTAGGAGCGAACCGCCATAGTATTGAAGGACATGCGGGGACGAATAGGAGCGAACTGCCAGCGTGCGAAAGTTAGGGTAGTGGCTTTCCATTCTCCCATGATACGGGCTTTTGAGAGCCCTTGGATCTGAGATCGAATGGTTGCATGGCGTGATTCTAGACCTATGGGTGAATATCCTATCCTAGAGGGTTATTCTTCAAATATTCAACAATTAGCATGCGACCGTTTGATCTCAGATCCAAGGGCTGCCAGCAGCCCGTATCATGGTCGCGCCTACCACGACCGTCGCGTCACTCGCGCGGTCGCGCCGTTGGAGATTTAACACGGTGCGTTAGGCTATCTGATGTTGGCATGTCATACATAGTCATCACTTAGTCACTCATACTACAACAAGGTTAGCTATAAGGTTGGCTATAAGTGTATTTTTTTACTCCTCTCTTTCTCTTCCTTCGTACTCCCTCCGTCCCATAATATAAGAACGTTTTTGACACTAGGACACACGGAGTACTAGTATTTATTGCATTTGCCAAGGAGTGACCTCTTCCAATGAAATGGTGTTGCTAAGTTTGCTTCATTTAATTAGCTATAGACTCAAAATTGTCTTTTCACCTAGGTACACGCGCTTAGCATCGTTTCTTCCTTGGGTCACCAAACTTGCCACATCAGACTTTATGCTGATGTGGCAAGCTTAGCACCTGTAGGAGTAAGTAAGTACTACAATAGTGGGCTATAAGCCCGCTTTACATGGAATTTTTGCATGTGTGGAGGAAAGAGGCAAGGAAAAAGTGGAGAAGTGGGCTCTTGTCGGTGTCAAAACCGGCGGATCTCGGGTAGGGGGTCCCGAACTGTGCGTCTAGGCGGATGGTAACAGGAGACAAGGGACACGATATTTTTACCCAGGTTCGGGCCCTCTCGATGGAGGTAAAACCCTACTCCTGCTTGATTAATATTGATGATATGGGTAGTACAAGAGTTGATCTACCACGAGATCAGAGAGGCTAAACCCTAGAAGCTAGCCTATGGTATGATTGTTGTTCTGTCCTATGGACTAAGACCCTCCGATTTATATAGACACCGGAGAGGGCTAGGGTTACACAGAGTCGGTTACAATTGGAGGAGATCTGCATATCGTATCGCCAAGCTTGCCTTTCACGCCAAGGAAAGTCCTATCCAGACACGGGACGAAGTCTTCAATCTTGTATCTTCATAGTCCGAGAGTCCGGATAAAGGTCATAGTCCGGCCATCCGGACACCCCCTAATCCGGGACTCCCTCAGTAGCCCCCGAACCAAGCTTCAATGACGATGAGTCCGGCGCGCAAGTTTGTCTTCGGCATTGCAAGGCGGGTTCTTCTCCAAATCCCATGTACTTGTCAAATAGTGTCCGGCTTCTGATGAATGTTTTGCTCCTTGGCTTCCGCGCCGAATAATGGCCATCTTCCACATGTCAAAAGAATGCGAAAAGACATGGGTTCTTTTTTCATTTACCCCCTTAGCTGCTAAAATGGGCCGCCTATAAAAGAGACGGGGATTTAGATCCGAATCACACCATCTTTCCTCCGCGAGCATTCATCGGAGCGCATTCGACAGAGATCCATTCTATCATGGCCGGTCAACGCGACTCCTCTTCTCGCCCCTCGGGTCCTCAGCCCGGAGATTGGGGGAAGTGTTCCGTTCCGCACTGCGAGCTAGTAGCGCTCCAAACCAAGGGGCTCCTCCCCCAGCATACATGGTCCTAGTTCGAGCCGGGCTTGCCACCTATAATGGCGAAGAGCAGGCGGAGAGCATCCCCAATCCCTCCAAAGGAGAGCGGGTATGCCTTGTCCCTTATTTAATAAGAGGACTTGGATTTCTGATACATCCGTTTCTTCGGGGGCTTCTGGAGTTCTATGGCCTCCAGCTACACAACCTCACGCCTGCCTCCATACTGCATATTGCGGGCTTCTTGGCCCTTTGCGAGCTGTTTTTGGGCATCGAGGCCCATTTCGCGCTGTGGAAGAAGTTGTTCTGCCTCGTGCCCCGCTCGCAGGAGGGGTCGATTTATCAAGTGGGCGGAGCCGAACTATGGCGCATCGCCGGGACCGGATATCTATCCGGAACCCCAAAGAAGGAGTCCGAGGACTGGCCTTCGGAATGGTTTTATATAGAAGACGTCCCCCTGCCGGACTCTGTACTGATCGGCCTCCCTGAGTTCAATAATGCTCCCTTGAAGAAATGCCTGAGCTGGCGTCCACGGAGCCCTCTGAGGGAAACTAATAGGGACGTGCTTTACCTGATGAGCCGGATAAGGTTGTTGGCTCATTCCGGACTGACCATGATCGAGGTCATGGCCACATGCATTACACGGGGGGGTGTAACCGCTTCAGTACAGAGGCCACCCCATGTGGGATTTCAACAAGGAGGACGACGCCACCCGGTGCGGCCGCAAGGGGCCAGATTCGGCTGCCACTCTAACAAAGATCTTATCCGCTTTGTACAAGGGAGTAGAGGAGGAATTCCTCCGTGTCAACCCACGGGGCGGATTCTCTATGTACAATCCTCCGAGCTGGGTAAGCGAACACTTTCACTTGCCCATCCGTTTTCATATTCCCATAGTTAAGTACTTAGTCTAGCAATGTTAGCGCAGGAGCTATGCCATACTGTAAAGGAGATAAACAGCCCTCCTCCACAACCCAAGGACCCAGAACGGTACCTCGACCCGGACTCCCAAGAGGACCCGGACTTATGTGTGGAGCTGATTGATGGGGTGTTTCATCAATTGAGTAAGGACAACACCTTAGTGGCCATTACGGCCGACTATCCCGGACTACTTCTGGCCTCAAAGGTAACCGAGACCGAAGTCCCAATACTTTCGAGAGGATCCATCTGTGCTTATTTTTGATCACCATATACAAATGGCGTTTTCTACAGGGGAAGTCCTTGAGGCGGAAGGCCGAACCCGCGGCGGCTAGCCAACAAGGGCCATCAAGGCTCAGCGGGCTAAAAAGAAGCGCGGACCGGATCGAGACATCGGTGCAACGGTACGGTATGCAATTGTAATGCCCAGGGTTTATGCCTTGAAGGCATACTAACGCTCATGCTCTCCTCAGGAAGAAGAGCGCCTGCCGGACTACATCCGCCGGCCAGGCTTCAAGGCCGGGTCCAGAAGCGGAGGCGAACACGGGGCGTGCACCGGGCGCTCCTCCGACAGAGGACGCAGACAGGCTGTCTGCCACCAATTCTGAGGTGGAGAGTGCCATGAACCACAAGCGCCGCCAGACTGTTCTCCGAGACGCTTGTTTTTCCCAAGAGGCGTTGGACGCCTTTAATACGGGAGATGCATACCTCCGTGCCACTCAAAATGGTCTAGCCAGAGCCACAGAGCAGTATGTAAAAGACATGCGGGTGAGTAAATCTGATGGTTACATATGTCAGTAGCCCTCGAGACTTGAAATAGTTAAAATAACTGATTTAAGGATCATTAGTTATGCAGAATCTTACAAAAAAGAATACGCAACTATCCCAGGAGCTAGAAGAGTGCAAGGCCCAACTTGAGGCCGCACTAGCCGCAACAGGGAAGGCCAAGGAGACCCCCTCTGGTAGTATATTCTTCAAGAGATGAGTATGTTGTGAAGTGCGGCATGTGTGCGATTCTGACAATAACAATGCAGATGGCGCCGGAGTGGATCCGGACAATCAACAACTCTTGCGCCAGTTAAAGGCTGGCGAGAGCGTTCTTACGAGGGTGAGGCAAGAGAAGAACAAGCTTCAAGATGCCAACACCCAGCTAGGCGAGGAACTAAAGGATGTTCGTGCTCAGCTGTCGGATTCCGTAAAGGAGAATCGATGGCTTCGACGCGGCATTTTTAGTAAGTGCTTGAACGAACCCTCGAAAAAGAGTTCGGCGAGGAAGTTGATTGACAGAGTTATGTCTGTAGGTATGCTGATAGGTCGTCCCGCTGAGGAAATGCCCGGTTCTACGGGTGACCTTCTTCCCAAGCTATCACAACTGCACGAACAAGTTTGACAGGCGATGCAAGGCATTGTCCAGGCTTTATGGCCATCCGTCTCCATGCCCGAAGGCCTTGGAGAGCTTACAGAGAAGCTAAAGGGAGCGCGGCAGCGCTTCCAATTATGGAAGATATCGGCCTGCCGTCAAGGTGCTAGGGAGGCCTGGGCCATGGGGAAGATGCGGTAAACGAAGGATGACCCAAACCACATGGCCGAGGTCGGACCTGTGGGGCCTGATGGGAAGGAGATCCCTGTCAGTTTAGTGTACGGACAGGTAGAGCTGGCTGCCAAGTATTCCCAACAGGACTGTAAATTGGACAGCCTGTTGGATGGTATTGAAGAAGAATATACCCAGTCAAATTGACTATGTAATTTAAAATGACATGTAAAATGCCATCTAGCCGGATTGTAGATCGTTTGTCATTGCGGACCTTTTCGCTTCAACCTCTGGACCCAAAAGTCCGGAGTGTGTCCGAATACCCTCTCGGTTATATAAGAACCGAGGTATGCGTGGAGACCAGGCGTAGGGGTCATTAGTGCTTTAGCAGACAAGTGCCCAACTAGTTATGTTATATTACATGGTTAGTAAGAAACATCTTCCAGGGAGAATATTTCCGTTAGGGGTTCCTTTCCCTGGGAGGCATGCCCTAAAGTGCATGTCCGGACTGCGAAAAAAGCAAAAAAGCATCTGGGGGCAGATAAATAAACAAGTGAAAAATCATATTTTAGTTCACCGACCGAATAGTCCCTTAAGAACGCTAGCTTTCGGCTTCACCCAGTCTGAGGTACACATCCGGCTGACCCGGCAGTAACAATCGCAGAGGTGCTCCCTTTACCACCTAGCCGAACAATCGAGAACGTAGGGGTAAGCACAGGAGCCAAGCAACCCAGCTTGGCCAAAAATTAAGTCATATCGATGCATATAATGGTGAATAAAAGGTACATTCGTAAGTATGACGCACGTGTTGGGCACGAGGCCCATATAAATAAGCTTCTGTTGAAGAAGCCCCCAGGTATAATGAGCGCGAATAGCGCGTCAATTATGTGCGAACGAGGCGCTAGTGAGCCCTTAAAAGGCTGTAATAGAAGAAAGAGGGAGAAAGAGAGAAATATAAGATAGCTAATGTGTAAAAAATAGACAGAGGAAGGAGACGAACACAGAGTCCGGGGCTAGGCGTAGAATCTTCGTAGGTGTGCTGCGTCCCATGGGTTCGGCTTGAGTCGGTTATCTGATGCATTTCGTAGACGGTATGCTCCACCAGTCAGGACTTGGTCGATTATGAAGGGACCTTCCCATTTGGGCTTGAGTTTGTCCTTTTTCTTGTTCGGGAGGCTTAGAACTAGTTCGCCGACATTGTAAGTCTTGGCCCGTACTTCTCTTCTTTGATATCTTCGAGCCTGTTGTTGATAGAATGCGGAACGAGCTTTTGCCACATCGCGCTCCTCCTCCAATGTGTCCAAACTGTCCTGCCGATCGAGTTCGGCTTCTCTTTCTTCGTACATGCGCACGCGAGGTGAGTCATGAATTATGTCGCAGGGCAGAACTGCCTCTGCGCCGTATACCATAAAAAATGGTGTGAATCCGGTAGTGCGATTCGGCATTGTCCGCAGCCCCTAGAGTACAGAGTCGAGCTCCTCTACCCAGTGCGTGTTGGATTCCTTGAGGGACCGCACCAGTCTGGGTTTGATGCCGCTCATGATTAGACCATTTGCCCGTTCGACTTGACCGTTAGTTTGTGGGTGATAGACTGAAGCGTAGTCGAGCTTGATGCCCATGTTTTTGCACCAGAGTTTTACCTCGTCAGCCGTAAATTTCGTGCCGTTATCAGTGATGATGCTGTGGGGGACGCCGTAACGGTGTATGACCCCAGATATGAAGTCTATCACTGGTCCGGATTCGGCCGTCTTAACAGGCTTGGCCTCTATCCATTTGGTGAATTTATCAACCATGACCAATAAATATTTTTGCTTGTAGGTTCCCCCTTTAAGGGGTCCAACCATGTTAAGCCCCCAGACCACAAAGGGCCAGATGATGGGTATGGTTCGGAGGGCGGTGGGTGCCATATGGCTTTGGTTAGCGAATAATTTGCAACCGATGCATCGTTGGACTAAGTCCCGAGCATCTATCCGGGCCGTGGGCCAATAAAATCCAGTACGGAAGGCCTTGCTTACGAGGGCCCGGGCTGCGGCGTGGTGCCCGCCTAGTCCGGCATGAATTTCAGCCAGAAGGTTCCGCCCCTCATCTTCGGAGATACACCTTTGAAGGACTCCGGTGGTGCTTTTCCTATAAAGCTCTCCTTCATGGACTTTGTAGGCTTTAGATCGCCGCACTATGTAGCATGCCTCATTTTGGTCCTCGGGGAGTTCTTGCCTAGTTAGGTAGGCTAAGAATGGTTCTGTCCACGGGGCAATTACTGCCATTATTTCGTGGGCTGAGGGCGTTACCTCGGTGGGAGAGCCTTCCGTTGCGTCAGAATGCTCGATGTCAGGTGGTGCGGCTAGGTCCAGATTGTTATTTCCGGATTCCCCTTCCCACTGTACGGATGGCTTGAATAGCCTTTCCAGAAAAATGTTGGGGGGGGGGTGGTGCATCGCGCTTTGCACCGATGCGTGCCAAGACGTCTGCTGCCTGATTGTTTTCTCGGGCTATATGGTGAAATTGAGCCCTTCGAACCGAGCTGACATTTTTAGGACGACATTGCGGTAAGCTGCCATTTTCGGATCTTTGGCATCAAAGTCTCCATTTATTTGGGATATTGCGAGGTTCGAATCCCCACGCACCTCGAGGTGTTGAATGCCCATGGAGACTGCCATCCGGAGACCGTGTAGAAGGGCCTCGTATTTGACTGCATTGTTGGAGTCCGTGTACATTATCTGGAGTACATATTGAACTGTATCTCCGGTTGGGGACGTTAGAACAACGCCAGCCCCCAGACCCGCTAGCATTTTGGAGCCGTCGAAGTGCATGATCCAGTTGGAATATGTGCCGTACTCTTTAGGGAGTTCGGCTTCAGTCCATTCAGCGACAAAGTCGGCCAAAACTTGCGATTTGATAGCTCGCCGTGGCTTATAGGTTATGTCGAACAGGAGGAGCTCAATGGCCCATTTGGCAATCCGGCCCATCGTGTCGCGGTTGTTTATAATATCATTAAGAGGCACTTCGGAGGCTACTGTTATTGAACACTCTTGAAAGTAGTGTCGTAGCTTCCGGGACGCCATGAACACTGCGTACGCTATCTTTTGGTAATGCGGGTACCGGGACTTGCATGGAGTGAGGACAGTGGACACGTAGTAGACTGGTTTTTGGACAGGGAATTTGTGTCCGTCCGTTTCTCGTTCGATGACGAGCACTGCGCTTACAACTTGATGAGTTGCTGCGATGTACAACAACATTGGTTCGCCGATGTTAGGTGCGGCCAGGACCGGGTTTGTTTCCAATATGGGTTTAATTTCCTCGAGTCCGGCCGTGGCGGCATCCGTCCACTTGAAGTGTTCGGTGCGCCGGAGGAGGCGGTAACGGGGTAATGCCTTTTCTCCCAGGCGGGAGATGAAGCGTCTTAGAGCCGCCACGCATCCAATCAATTTTTGTATTTGTTTGAGGTCGTTTGGAATATCCAATTGTGACAGAGCTCGGATCTTGGATGGGTTTGCTTCAGTTCCTCTACCGGATACGATGAAGCCCAAGAGCTTTCCAGCTGGTATGCCGAAAACGCATTTTTCTGGGTTAAGCTTAATGTCGTATGTTCGGAGGTTATCGAACGTGAGCCTCAAGTTGTCTATTAGAGTTTCGACATGCTTGGTTTTTACGACCACGTCATCCACGTATGCTTCATCTGTTTTGCCGATCTGGTTGGCCAGACATGTCTGAATCATGCGCTGATATGTTGCGGCGGCGTTTTTGAGCCTGAAGGGCATTGTGTTGAAGCAGAATGGGCCATATGGGGTGATAAATGCCGTTGCGGCTTGGTCTGACTCTGCCATATTAATTTGGTGGTAGCCAGAGTATGTGTCGAGGAAAGACAATGAATTGTGTCCTGCGGTGGCGTCGATAATTTGATCAATGCGGGGGAGGGGGAAGGGATCCTTTGGGCAAGCTTTGTTGAGGTCTTTGAAATCGACGCATAGGCGCCAGGATTTGTCCTTCTTTGGTACCATCACCAGGTTTGCTAGCTAGTCCGGATGTTTTATATCTCTGATTAATCCGGCTTCCAGTAGTTTGGCTAGATCCTCTCCCATGGCTTGTCTCTTAGGTTCAGAGAAACACCGAAGATCCTGCTTAACAGGCTTGAATCCTTTTAGGATGTTCAGGCTATGCTCGGCCAGCCTGCGTGGGATTCCTGGCATGTCTGAAGGGTGCCAGGCAAAAATGTCCAATTTTCGCGTAGGAATTCTCTTAGTGCGGCGTCTACATCAGGGTTTAGTTGTGCCCCGATGGAGGCCGTTTTTTTAGGGTCCGTTGGATGGACTTGGAATTTGACTATTTCGTCTGCCGGCTTGAAGGAGGTGGACTTGGATCTTTTCGAGTATCACGTCGTCCCTGTCCACCGTGGAGCGCAACACAGTTAGTTCCTCGGCTGCTAGGGCTTCAGATAATGCCTCGAGGGCTAGTGCGGCTGTCTTGTTTTCGGTGCGGAGCGCTATGTACGGATCACTAGCAAGAGTGATGATTCCGTTGGTTCCGGGCATTTTGAGCTTCATGTACTCGTAATGGGGTATAGCTTGAAAAATTGTGAATGCCTCTCGCCCTAACAGAGCGTGGTATCCGCTGCTGAACGGGGCCACTTGAAATGTGACCTCCTCGGATCTATAATTATCCGGCGTGCCGAACACCACATCTAGTGTGATTTTTCCTGTACAGCGCGCTTCCCGACTGGGGATTATTCCTCTAAAGGTTGTGTTGCTTCGCTCAATGCGGCTCCAGTCTATTTCCATTTTTCGAAGGGTTTCCTCATAAATGAGGTTCAATCCGCTGCCACCGTCCATGAGTACCTTGGTAAGCCGAAAGCCGTCCACTATCGGATTGAGGACCAGTGCGGCTGGTGCTCGGGCTGTCCGGAATTTAGGTTCGTCACTGGCATTAAAGGTAGTAGCCGTGTCGCTCCATGGGTTTATTGTTGCTACCTGGTAGACTTCAGTAAGGCTGTGGAGCGTTCATTTCCGCATGTTGTTTGATGCGAAAGTCTCGAAGACTGTTGATACCGTACTGGTGTTTCTGGGGTGGTGCTCTGCGGATTCTGGAGTTAGAAGCTCCTCGCCATTTCTGGCCACCTGCCGGAGTATCCAACATGCTCTAAGGCTATGAGTTGGTGTGACGCCCTCTGTACTATGAATTTTACAGGGTCCGTTGAGCCATCCCTCCAGTACGGTTCCATACCCTATGGAGGGTTTTTGTTTTTTGTTGTTTGGCCCAGGTGCCTGGCGATAATGCGCCCTTTTGTTTCAGACTGGGATTGTATTCAGGGCCGGATTGTCCCAGATTTTTTTTTCAGTTTTTCGAACGCTTTCTGTCGCACAGTACTTTCGTACTATGGAGGCCAAGTCGGCGAAGCGTGTAATTTCACGGCGACTTATGGCGTTAAGGATTCCGATGTCTGTGCAGTTGTTGCAGAAGAATGAAATTGCATCGCCCTCGCGGTAGTCCTTTATCCTGTTCATAACCAAGAGGAATCTGGCCCAGTAATGGTGTACTGTTTCTCTGGGCTCTTGCTGAATTTTGGGATAGATCCCTTATATTTGGGTGGGCGGGTGGAGTTAAATTCGGGACCTCGCCCAATCTAAGACTCAGGGGCCAAGAAATTTCCGAACTCGGAAGCTTGGGTTCTTGGACGTTGTCCAATGAATCAGGCCCGCTGCCTGACTTTAGGTTCAGGGCTTGAGTGACGTCCTCCCCTCTGTGGGTATCCGGTTTGGAGGGGTCAGGAATCCGGACATATCTGGTCCTTAGGATGGGTGAAGATCCGCCGCATTGTTCTTCCACCACTTCAACGTGGTGGGTGACCTGGGGAGAGTCAATCTCTCCCGGATCGGGTTTAAGCCCAATATGATCGTAGTCTGTAGCGACTCCCAGGGCGGCGATGTGATCCAAAAGCTCGTTTAAGGAAGAGAGCTCCATCGGATCTAACTGCTCGGCGAGTTCCGAGTTGACGCGGAGATCGCTTTCGATGACCTGAGAAGTCATCGTCGGCGCGGCGGCCGAACAGGCGGTCATTAGAAAACCGCCTAGTCGGATAGTTTGGCCGATAGCCAAAGCTCCTTTAGCAACAGCGTCGTCTTTAAAGACGGGGTGCGGCATCCTTCCTGATGGTGATGACATAGAGGAACTCTCAATGAAAGCACCAATGTCGGTGTCAAAACCGGCGGATCTCGGGTAGGGGGTCCCGAACTGTGCGTCTAGGCGGATGGTAACAGGAGACAAGGGACACGATATTTTTACCCAGGTTCGGGCCCTCTCGATGGAGGTAAAACCCTACTCCTGCTTGATTAATATTGATGATATGGGTAGTACAAGAGTTGATCTACCACGAGATCAGAGAGGCTAAACCCTAGAAGCTAGCCTATGGTATGATTGTTATTCTGTCCTACGGACTAAAACCCTCCGGTTTATATAGACACCGGAGAGGGCTAGGGTTACACAGAGTCAGTTACAATGGGAGGAGATCTACATATCGTATCGCCAAGCTTGCCTTCCACGCCAAGGAAAGTCCTATCTGGACACGGGACGAAGTCTTCAATCTTGTATCTTCATAGTCCGGGAGTCCGGACAAAGGTCATGGTCTGGCCATCCGGACACCCCCTAACCCGGGACTCCCTCAGCTCTCATGCAAGAGCCAGCCTCAACTACATGGTGTAGCATTGGGAGAGGCACCTGTATGGAGGTGGTCAGGAATCGGGAGACTCACGCCGATCGTAGCACCGCAGTTAAAATGATAATGGCAAGTCAAATCACGGGGCCCCACCTGTCCAGCAGTAGCTCACTGTCAAATCACACAGCCCTACGTTTGCAGCAGCCTACTCCCTCATCTTCTCGCGTCTCTGTCGAACCGACTAGGCGGAACTGCCCCGCCTCCTACCGTGCAGGAAAAGCCCCGTCCTCGACTTTTAAATACAACTACATCCACTTAAGAATCCAATGATATAGTAGTACTTTTTGTGACCATTGGACTGGAATGGAATTCTGATCTGGACATCCACAATATGGTTATGGATGCTAATCACAGATACAAAATCATACATTTCATGGAAATTATGATAGTGGGATGCTGGAGCATTTGGAATCAGAGAAATGGGATGATATTTGAGGGGATTCCTTGCTCAATAAATGAATGCAAGTTTGATTTTATCAGGTCTTTCAAGATCACAATGATGAGAGCTAAACCATCTCTAAAGGATGGCATGTCATCCTGGATAGATAACATTTAGGTCTCTCTATTGTTATTTTTACATTAGTTCTTTTCCTATTTCCTGGTTGTTTCCCCAACAACCATTGTAAAGACCTATTTTTTGCTTGGTTATTAATCAATGAAAATGACATATAGTAGGGTTTTTTCCCTACTGTTCTATGGTGAAAAAAAGCCCGAGAAAAACCGAAATGACGAAGAAAATGCGGCGAATAAAATAGAGTTCCAACATAGTTATACATAGACTCATACATGAAAGATAAACAACATACCAGGTTCAAATACTCTCACACATGAAACGAAACCTCATGACTCATACGACTACACTCGTACACCATCCTGATGACTGTGAATACTCATAAACTCTACTGCTTTGCTGGTGCTACGAGGTCATCTCCTGAAGCGGACTCGGATCTTGAATTGACGAGGTTAACTAAGACCTCCGGGTTAAAGGTAACACAACGACGCTGCCTCGAGGGATCTCCCTCAGGGGCAGGGGTAGGGTGAAGCATCAGGGCTACATGAGTAGTGAGAAGTGAAACCCACTCAGCAGGAGCACTGATAGGATTCACGGTCAAGGCGCCTGAGCTACTCAGTGGAGTAACCATTGAAACAAGGGAACTAGAACTGGCTAGAATATAAGGAGCAAATCCCATAGTTGCTGGAGCAGTGACAAATCTAGTAGAGGCTAAAGCAGTACGGGCACGAGTCAGCTCTCGAGCCAGCTCGTGGATCAAAAGATAGCTAGCGGTGATATAACGAGAAAGGTGGCTAGCAACACTATCAAACTCCAGATCAATGATAGGGAAATGGACACGGCCATTGTCGTGCAGAGAAGGATATATAGTAGTAGAAACCTGGGTGGTTCTGCATCCGGACCTCGTTGTAACGAAGCTCGACAAGGACCTCGAATGCAGCAAACTAGACAGCCTAAGAAGTGGTAGAAGCGTAACCGCTCCAAGAGGTACGAGTGTAAGTGCTGGAATCGGAACTGGTGCGCAGAGTAACCACTGCGTGATAGTCATACACTGAGTCTGCTAGACGCTCCCGATACACACGATAGGCTGGGTCGTCACAGAGGGGATACAACCGACGCCACACGTTACGAAGGAGATGCGGCGACGTGTACGGCATCAGCTGTAACTGGCACGGATATGGCACCGAAGCCATCTACACTCACAACCATTAGTAGGTTAGCATAAACAAGTGCCTGCAATGCAACAACCAGCTAAAAATGCTACCGGCACTCAACTTAACTCATATCTAACATCCAGTTAACACGTCGTAGTCTAGCGTGGCCTACAGTCAGCGCGGCTCTGATACCAAGCGTTGTGGCACCCCGGCTTAGAGCAACCGGTTTGCCATGCATTGCCAGCCCAGAGACCATGTCTTCTGGAAACACACAACATCTTGGTATAGAAAACAACCACTTTATTGATGCTAGCGGATCAACGTTTATATTACAACAGGTGGCGAGGCCAAGTGGCACACACGGTGCGACTGAACAATATGTACATTATTTAGTGAACATAAAGGGGCCTCGATCATAACAACTACACGGCAGCAGAACAACGTCGTAGCGGAAACTCCATCGCACAGGGACACCGATGTGGACACAATCTAGACTCGGACAACACTCCTTTCCAATGAGACTTTCCTAATCTGGCATGACACGCCAGGTTAGTACATTGAATGTACTTGCAATCTCACAACAAGCATAAACATAATGACAAACAATATCATGATAATTAACCAATTCATAATAATGCAACAATGTATCCCACATGCTGTGATCATGCTCTTGTGATAATAGTCCCTCGGACTGGCTTACCAATGGCTATCGCTCTTGGATCACAAACATAGCACCCTCGTGGTCTTGACTAGAGATATCTCGTGATCCTTCCAGCGATCACAACCACGACCAATATTTGGTCTTAAACGGTGATCCTTTCGGCGATCACAACCACGACCAACACTTGGTCTAAAACATCAAGATGACCTTTCCGCCATCGTCAACAGTGCAAAGTTCATAATTTAGTGTGCAAGATTTATTAAACGTTGACCCATGGTGTGACCTACTTTCGAGCGTGTCCGTAACCATGGACTCAGCTATCGATAGATTAATACACTCTGCAGAGGTAGCGCACTGTACCCACACCACGGAACCCATGGCCCGCACTCCCATTTGGGTGGACCAACGACATTCCGATGAAACCCCTCCATTGCCATGACACTCTCTCGGCCACTTCGACTCACTCCCCATCGGGTTAGTCCTGGGTGGCCCCGTGTCTACCAAAGACACAACGACCATCGTCGTGGCCAAAACATAAACGATCGCACTCGGGGACCCAGTACCATAAACTCAACAACGGGCACACAAGGTTATGTCTGCTTACCACGCCAGGGTACCGCACGCCCATAACCTTCCCTCGTTGGAGGCACCGACCAGAGGCATGACAACAGACCGAATAAAGGCCTTCCCATAAAGGCAAATGTGGTTGCACTGGGAAAAACTCGATTCAGTGGCACCATGACCCGGTCAACAATATATTCAAGTTGAGTTATTATCAGGTTCAACTTAAAGTGAAAATAACCGGTGTCATAGTATGCCATGAAATGCAACACTAACATATGCATCACATATTAACAGAAATGGTTGAGTCAACTATATCCACACTAAGAATAAACATCAACAACTCATGACACTTCTCTGGTTAAGATTAAACCTCACTTTAAACAAAATCTTTTCTAGCAAATTTTACCATTTTTACTCATGCAAGAAACTAACTCCACTAATTATTTATATCCATAACTATATTATTCTTTCATCACCAAAATGAATCCTAGTTCCATTGCCAACTAAGTTAGCTACAAACTTTCTGTAAATATAGCATATTATCTACAACAAGCAACTAACATAATATAAATAACATACTAATGATTTAAATGCATGGATTAAATCAGTTTTTCAAGTAAGAAAATCACAAATATTGTAATGGCACCATGAAAATGTTGTTGTGGCTTGCCCTAGTGCAGATGGGGTTCACAAGCCTCCTGGTGATCCTCAAGACAAGCCTCACCTCTGAAAATAATTTTAAACACTAAAAGAAAATATTAGGAACCCTTCTGAAATTCACCAGAAAATCTACACATCAGGGGAAAATCCCATCTTTGGTGAGCTGCTAGGTTTCTTTACAAAGAACACAATGCAAAAAAGAATCAATTCATTTGGAGTTATATTTAAAGAGTTTTGGATGTTTGAAGCTCTCTGGATAAATTGAAATTTGAATTTAAATAAAAACAGACTGGGGGGGTGACGTCGAAGGTGTAAAGCCTCGGGGCGCCACCACTCATACCGCTTTGCGTGCATACTGAGTGGCTGACTAGGGGGCCCCGCTAGATAGGTGAGGGGGAGGGGGAGAAGGAAACAAAGGAAATGAGAGGGAGGGATCGAGAGAGGAGACGAAGGCGCACCTGCCGTACCCGTAGAGGAGCTAGGGGTGGTCGGACAACGTCGAAATCGACCTCTCTAGCGGAGGCAGAGAGCGGAGGTCGCCAGAGACGAAGACAACGGCGAACAGAGGCGACTCCAGGGGCTCCAACCAGGCGGAACAGCACCACCGGAGAGTGGCGGAGGCCCTGGGATGGTTGCCCAGTCCTGGGAGGGGATGGAGCTACGGAGACGACCCGAGGGGATCGCCAGCAAGCTCGATCTCGGGGACGGCGGCCCGCGGCCTGCCCTGCCGGGCTACGGCTATCTACGAGATCGTGGAGTGTGTGGGAGTGGTGGATGGTGTCAGCGTTCTGGGAACGGGGGTCCCCAGACTTGCCTGCCTGCGGCCTGCGACGTGGCTCAAGGGGCAGCCCAGCACGGCCCATCTTCATCAGCACGAGCTCAAGACCCTCGCAACGGGCCAAGCCTCGCGGGGTGGACGGCAGGAAGCTTCCTCAGGCACGGCCTCGTCAGGCTGGCTCACGAGGAGGCAGAGAGATCAAGGCGGGGTACCTCACGAGGTGCCCATGACGCAAGCCATCACGACCAAGGGCGCCAGGCGGGCGCCAGCCCATGCAGTGTCCTTGTTTCCTCTTTGGTGCAAAGGGAGCAAGCGCAGGCAAGAGCATCAAGCAAAGGCATCCGTTTCGGTGCAACAAGACCAAGACCAACATAACGGCAGGATGGAGGTAATCGTGGAGCCCAGGAAGGCGTCATCATCAGAGCCTTTGACAGGCGAGGACCAACTTTAGTCAGGATAAGTGTACTAGATGTTCCCCTTCAAAATGGCCAATTGTTGGCGCCCTTCCCGCTCATTATTTGGGAAGAGGACCAGGGCCTCGCTCTATAAACAGTACTAGCACCCCCAGGGTAGAGGCATCGAGAGAGAAACCAAATAGAAAGAGAGAAGCGACTGAACTCACCCAACCAGTTCGTCGCACCAGCTCAAGAATAGACTCTCGCGAGGCTGTTCTTCCTTGTATTGTTCATCATCAGCCCAAGAGGCAATCCACACACCACACACCGGAGTAGGGTATTACACCACAATGGTGGCCTAAACCAGTATAAACCTCGTGTCTCTTGCATTGCTCCTTTCATAGCTTAGATCCTAGCAAGGCGGCGAGGCGCAGGTGGGTAGAGGGCGAAATCTCCGTGCGCACCCTAGTGTTCGAATCTAGAGGGTCTGCCGGAACCCGAAATCCGACATTTGGCGCGCCACGTAGGGGTGCGCCGGAATCCACCTTCTGCCGCTTCGCGTCCCGTCGCATTGTCATCATCATGTCCAGCGACCAGGCAGGCAACCCTGATCCCTGGGCGGCCTGGCCCGCCCACGCAGAGCCGCTCGCCCCGGGCAACCCGATGCCCCAGGCAGATCGTGGTCCGCAGGGCGCTGTGGGCCGCGGGCGGCGCGGACATGCAACGACAGCTCTCACGCAGAGGCAGGCGCGGTCGGCGGCGAGGGCCTCCCACCACGCTGCGGCCACGACGCTGTACACCGAGCGGGAGCAGGCAAACTCGAGGGCCGCGCTCACAATGGCCCGAGAGCTACTGCAATGCAGGCTGTTGGAGGGCGGTCGCGGCGTGCTGCTAGAGCGGGTGGCAGAGCTCTTGGGCTTCGCCGCCTCGGGGGCTCCCCCCTTCTGCACCCAACTCCTACCTTAGGTCCAGGGAGGCCCGCACAGAGGCTCCCAGCATGCACATGCAGCTCCAAGCGGACTCCAAGGCCACCCCAACACCGGCCAGGCCGTCAGCACCGGGCCAGCAGTGGCGCTGCCTCCGCCCCTGGCCATCGAAGAAGGACTTGCCATAGCCCACGGCCCCGGTGGGCCGCCGCGCTACCACCCCCAGGCGGGCACATCAAGCAGAACTGCGTGGCCGCGGAGTGCTACGGCACGGCCTTTGGGATGGCGGCCCCAGAAGAGTACGTGCCCCACATGATGGACCAAGGGCGCGCGCATGAGGACGAACATAGCTCACTCCTCGGCCCAAGCTGGGGGGACGAGGCACTAGAAGCTGAGCTCTTCCAGGAGCCCCGGGAAGGCCCCGTCGGCTACGCTGGAAGCAACGATTATCAGGTACCACTAATTCCTCAGGAGCAGGCACACGCCAACCATGGATAGCAGGAGGGACAGGTCGCCACAACGGGCGGCTGCCCCACTCCCGCATCTTCCTACCCCTCAGGAGGAGGGCGCCGGGGGCTGTAGGAGAGGGGCCAAGATCCAACATCACCACCGCGGCGTTCGGAGCAAGGCGTCCTCAGGAGGTAGGCCCTTTGCCGGGGAGGTGCCTCAGGGCCTGCCCCTGGCAGAGGACCCGTGGTCATCGGGGGAACCGCTAGCGACCGCTCTACCCCATCGGCGGCGTCCTGGTTTCTGGTCGTCGTCGGTGGCACTAGAGTGTGGCGCAAGGCGGGGCCCTCATCTGGCGATATGAAGCAAGGCCAGTACCTATGAAGAAGGCCCAGTGCCTGTGAAGCTCGCCGCCCCGTGACACTCTCACGTAATAATGAGTGGGGCTGTACACGCCCCGGAGTCTCAGGGGTGCCGGCCTCAGGCCCTGGGGCTCCCTCCCACGCCCAGTGGCAGCACTTAGCTCCGCGCTGGTGAGAAGACGTCCAAGACTAGAGTAGATGCCGGACGTGGCCTTTTTCTGCTTTCTTTGCTTTTCCCCTTTTGGCTGTCATTTTCCCCCGTTGGATTTAAGTTGGATTTGAGCTCGAAGATTTGCGTGTGTTCGGGGAAGGGGTGTTTAGTCTCGTTCGAGCAATCTCTCGCGTTCTGGTTACCACTTTGCCTCAGCTGCCTCCCCTCGTGAGCCCCCCGCAAGCCGGGCCAGGCCTAGCTTGCGTGCAGCCTAGACTGCCGTTGCCGCGCCCTCTCAGGAAGTTTTTATTGCAGGTTCGATGGGCTCGTTCAGGAGACGCTCGAGACACCATAGCCCTCCGCAGGCTAACTCGAGGCCCACGTGGGTCGAAGGTAAACAAGCCAGCCAGCTCGTCGTAAAGTCAGCCGCTTGGCTCAGGCGTACGGATGATATCGCATCTACTACTACGTTGAATGCGAGTTTTTACATGAGGGGCTCCCCCTCCCAAAATGCTCTCACAACCTTCAGGGCAAGGCCCGAACTCTATCTGCGCAGGGTAAGGAAGCAGGGACAACACGCGGTCAGTCGGATAAATCCCCCAATGCATCCTCAGGGGCACCTCCTGAATCGTCGCTGGCGTCGCTGGCCTCGCCATCACTCTCCGCGTCTCCATCAACGGCGTCAGGGCCGTTCACCACGTCGCCTTCTTCAGCAGCCACGACCACGCCATCGTTATCAGAAGCGAAGGCCCCGACAAGGGCATCCATGTTGTCCTCCACCCAGCGCGCCAGGTCGCTCCGGACGGCCTGGGGTACTGGGGCGATGGCAGCGTCAAAGTCAAAGTTGGGGTCCATGTTCCAAAGGTGGTTGAAGACACGAGAAAAGGCGCGCCTGAGCAGGGCGCGACTCCTCTCCTCCACCAACCTGTTGGCTCCGACCGACCGCGCCTCCAACTGCGTCACCACGTCGGTGAAGAACTGAAGATTGCCAGCATAGTTGAATGCGTGGGGCTCGTCAACGGCCACCTCGCAGATGTTACCTAAGGCTGTGTTGCCTCTCTCCCGGAGCGTGGTGAGCATGGGGCCGTGCTCGTGCTCCAGAATCCGCCGCTGGCGTATCTCATCCTCGTTCTGCCGTGCAACAGCCTCAGCCTCATCCACCCGCTAGCGGAGAAGAAGCGCCTCGGCGCGGGAGGTAGTCAGCTCCTCCCGCGCCACATCGAGGGTGGCCCAGGAAGCATCGGCCCGCTGCGTAACTTCCTCCAGCTTGGCCCTCGGGGCGGCGGTCCTGCCTTTAGCCTCGACCCGGATCAACCCCAGCCTGTCCTCGAACTCGCGCTCAAGGTTCAAGCGGGCCGTCGTCACCCCGCGTTCAACCTCTTCCAGGACTCGGGCCTCACATGCAGCGACGTCATCCTCCGCCTGCGCCACCAAACACTCTCTCGTCTCCAGACGCTCAAGATCGCGTGCGCGCTCGGCAGCCTCCAGCATTAGTGCCTCCTCAGGCCTCTGGAGCTCTGCATGGTAGACCGAAGCCACCTTCATCGACGAAAGGGCCGCCTCACGCAGCTCCACCTGCTGCTCCAGGGAATGGCACCGGGCCTGGAGTTCCCGCGCCCGCTCATCCGCCGCCTCACGCCGCCGGTCAGCCTCTCGGGCCTCCTCGTCAGCCCGGGTAGCCACCAATGCCTCGGCCTCCTCATTATCGAGGTCACGCTGGTGGCACGCAAGGACAATAGCCGCATTCAGCTTGCGCCTCTCTTCAGCCAGGCGCAGGCCCTCAGCCTCAAGGCGTGCATCTTCATCAGCAAGCTCTTCACCAAGCCGGCTCACCGCGTCAGCCGCCCTCCGGAGAAACCCTTGGCGAAGAGCGGGACGCCCCCGGGCACGCTCAAGTACGTCCTCTGCATCATCATCCGCCCCAAGTAAGCGCGGGGGGCCACGAATCAGCACTCCCCCTCTGGGAAGGGGGCTGGGGGCTGGCGCCCTCGCAATGGCCGGGCGCACCTCGCGAGAAGCCCGTCCTGGAGCCAGCCCATCCCCAAATGAAGAGCACAGGGCCGACCTCAGCCAATTGCCATCCACGACCAGACGTGAAGCCCAAGGCAGGCTGGCTACGCCCCGAGAAGGCTCCCGAGGCACGCACAGCTGCGATGCACCACAGGATGGCTCACCTCTCCGACCGGCCTCACCGCTAGGGCTCTGCTTGAGCTCGGAGCGCTCGAAGACAGTGAGGAGGGCGGAGCCTGGGGGGATGGCTCCTCAGCCATCTCCGTGAGCTCGGCAGGAAGGGGCCTGCAGAGCAAGGATCAGCCAAAGCAACGGGAGGATCAGGAGCTAGGAAAGGGGAAGGCTTACTCATCAATGGCGAAATACTTCCGGCGCTTCAGCAGGCGGCAAGAGTAATCGTCACCCGAGGCCTCCCTTCTCTTCCAGAGAGCCTCGAAGTCCACGCGGAAGCGACCGAGGAGTTGAGCGCAGGGGTCAGCCTGCGACGAGGAAGAAGCGTCAAGATGCCCAGCGTCAGGGGCGTCGTCCTGATGCACGCCGCTGGTCGCCTGACCAAGAAGGATAGCTGGGGCCCTAGGGGCCTCAACCACGGGAGCCGAGGGCAGCGGCTCAACGCCTTCAGCTGCAGCAGTGTGGGCCTCAGAAGCTGCCCCCTCAGGAGTGCTGCCTAGTGTCGTCACCTCGGCAGGGGCCCCCTTAGCCTCCAGCGGCCCATGCCTCCCTGCTCCGCCACTCGAGGAAGGACCGCCGAGCGCGGCTGGAAGGGCAGTCACCACCACTGGGTTCTCGCGAGGCCCCGTAAGGCCAGCGGGGCGCAGCCCCCATTCATCGAAGCAAGACATCTGATTCACAAAGTCGCCCCTGTTCGAGCAAAGGTACAACAAAGCCCCCTCTCACCGGACGCTGCCGGGGGATGGGTCCCCAGTCAAGACCAAGAGCACCTTCCTCAGCGCCTTGGGCGTCAGGTCCTCCTCCTGGAGCCTCATGCGATCTTCACGTCCGCTGAAGGCTCACATCCGGCGGGAGTGGCGCTGGAGAGGAGCAATGCGGCATAGCAGGAACTCCTTCACCACCATGGGCTCCGTCACGCCGAGCTCCCTCAAGAGCGCGAAGCGACGCCAGACAAAGATGAGCCCGGGGCTCGTGAGCGTCCCCTGGCCCCAGCCTGAATTGGGAACAGCGGGCGATGTTGGCTCGAAAAGCAAGGGACTGGGCACCCCTACATCCATGTACAGCCACCGCTCGCGGAACCCAGGCGCAGACGGAGGAAGGCTGAAATCAATCCATGAGGCCGCTATTTCTGGTGCGGCAATGAAGCTAACGCACCCTGAGCATTTGGTGGGATCGGCGAGGTGCAGAGAGAAGAAGTGACGTAGCAAGGCAACTGAAGGAGGGATGCCCATCATTACCTCACAGACAAAGGCGAAGATGGCAAGAAGAGTAATGGATTCAGGACCCAAATGCATCATATGGATCTGGTAATGGGAAAGCACAGCGTTGAAGAAATCAGAAAAGGGGGGAACCAATCCCGCCCATAGGGCGTCGGCAAAATACCGGACCTCAGTGACTATCTGTCGATGGAAAATTGGGATGCGAGCCAGGCCGTCGTCCTCCCGCACTCGTTTAAGATAGTGGCTAGAGCAGAACTGACCTTGCCCAAGCCTTCTCGGTTGACTATGGTTGACCGATCGACGGCGGGAGCCACCGACGACGGCGAGCGAGGCGGAGGCACCGGTTTCTTCCCTTTTCCCTTCTTCATCGGAGCCATAGCAACGGGAAGAGGGAGGATTCGAGATTGGATCGGAAACAGAAACTGGAGCTCGAGAGGAGGAAGAACAGGGGACGGTCGAAGCAGCGAAAAGAGGAATGACTATGTGCAACCACGGGTCCGCCTAGCTGGGCACAAAATGAGGAGGCATGGGGGAACAGGGCCGCCCACGTCCAATCGACCGCCACGCGGCGCTCGAGGCCGCAGGCTATTAGGGCCCGCGGCGCTTCACACTTACCCCTTCACTTCTCTGCTCGGTCAAGTCCGGGCGCGCCTTGGGCCCCGGGGCTACTGTCGGCATTCTGGGAATGGGGGTCCCCAGACTTGCCTGCCTGCGGCCTGCGATGTGGCTCAAGGGGCAGCCCAGCACGGCCCATCTTCATCAGCACGAGCTCAAGACCCTCGCGAGGGGCCAAGCCTCGCGGGGTGGACAGCAGGAAGCTTCCTCAGGCACGGCTTCGTCAGGCTGGCTCACGAGGAGGCGGAGAGATCAAGGCGGGGTACCTCACGAGGTGCCCATGACGCAAGCCATGATGACCAAGGGCGCCAGGCGGGCGCGAGCCCGCGCAGTGTCCTTGTTTCCTCTTTGGTGCAAAGGGAGCAAGCGCAGGCGAGAGCATCAAGCAAA
Organism: Triticum dicoccoides; assembly: GCF_002162155.2. NCBI lineage: Eukaryota > Viridiplantae > Streptophyta > Magnoliopsida > Poales > Poaceae > Triticum > Triticum dicoccoides. Next base: position 516,703,698 of record NC_041383.1, read on the forward strand.
GGCATCCATTTCGGTGCAACAAGACCAAGACCAGCATAACGGCAGGATGGAGGTCATCGTGGAGCCCAGGAAGGCGTCATCATCAGAGCCTTTGACATGCGAGGACCAACTTTAGTCAGGATAAGTGTACTAGATGTTCCCTTTCAAAATGGCCAATTGTTGGCGCCCTTCCTACTCATTATTTGGGAAGAGGACCAGGGCCTCACTCTATAAATAGGACTAGCCTCCCCTAGGGTAGAGGCATCGAGAGAGAAACCAGAGAGAAAGAGAGAAGCGACTGAACTCACCCAAGCAGTTCGTCGCACCAACTCAAGAACAGACCCTCGTGAGGCTGTTCTTCCTTGTATTGTTCATCATCAGCCCAAGAGGCAATCCACACACCCCACACTGGAGTAGGGTATTACACCACAATGGTGGCCTGAACCAGTATAAATCTCGTGTCTCTTGCGTTGCTCCTTTCATAGCTTAGATCCTAGCGAGGCGGCAAGGTGCAGGTGGGTAGAGGGCGAAATCTCCGCGCGCACCCTAGTGTTCGAATCTAGAGGGTGTGCCGGAACCCGAAATCCGACAGATGGTTCTCGAGGAGGCTGGGGAGGGCTCTATTTATAGCCGAGCGTCAAGGGGGATCGGGCTCCGCCGGTGGACACCTGGACACGGCGCCTGGTGACGAACTGTGTCAGTGAGAGGGGGGAAGGCGATGCCGCTCACGCGGGGACTATGGGCGAACGGGGACGAACACAGGGGCACTGGGGTGACGACGAGCACAGTGCACACCACACTGTTACGTTGGCCGGACCGCACCTGTGCTCGCTGCAGCGAGCTTTGGCATTGGTGAGCACCAGGGTGGAGTTAAGGGGGCTTAGATGAAGATTGTGGCAATGTTTGGCAAGGCTAGGCAGTTGGGGAAGCGAGCACGCGCGCAACAGACTGCTCGGCGGCACTCAGAGTGCGTCGGTTGCATGCCTGCACGCCTAGACGAACGCGGTCACTGTCAGTGTCAAAACCGGCGGATCTCGGGTAGGGGGTCCCGATCTGTGCATCTTAGGCTGATCGTAACAGGAAGCAAGGGACACAATGTTTACCCAGGTTCGGGCCCTCTTGATGGAGGTAAAACCCTACTTCCTTCTTGATTAATATTGAAGATATGAGTAGTACAAGAGTAGATCTACCATGAGATCGTAGAGGCTAAACCCTAGAAGCTAGCTTATGATGGTAAGATTGTAATTGTGATTAGCTTTCTAAATACCATCCTCTCCGGTTTATATAGACACTAGAGAGGGCTATGGTTTAGATGGAGTTGGTTACAAGGAAGGAAATACAATACCCGGATCGCCAAGCTTGGCTTCCACGCAAAGGAGAGTCCCATCCGGACACGAGACGGAGTCTTGAGTCTTGTATCTTCACGCTCCAATAGTCCGGACGATGTGTATAGTCTGGCTGTCCGAATACCCCCTAATCCAGGACTCCCTCAGTAGCCCCTGAACCAGGCTTCAATGACGATGAGTCCGGCGCATAGTCTTGTCTTCGGCATTGCAAGGCGGGTTCCATCTCCAAATACTCCAAAGTACCTGTTATGATGAATAGTGTCCGGCTTCTCATCAATGTTGTACTCCTCGGCTTCAGTGCCTCAATAATGACCATTTACACATGTCGAGCGAATGTGAGGAGCCAAGGCATTTTTGCATTCTCCACCCCTGATCCTTCGGGCTAGCCGTCTATTTGAAGAGACGGGGATTCTCATATCCAAACCTCACTCTTCCCCCTCGAGCAAGCATCCATCAGAGCGCCCCGGAAAAACCATTCCAACATGGCCGGTCGTCGAAGCTCTTCTGCCCGCTCTCCTCGCTCCAAGCCGGGGGACTGGGAAGAGTGTTCAGTTCCTCACAGTCGCTTAATAGAGTTACAAACCCAAGGGTTTCTCCCACCGGCGTTCATGGTCCCCGTCTGAGCCGGAATAGCCACCTATAATGGCGGGGAACAAGCGGAGAGATCTCCTAATCCGTCTCTAGAGGAGTGAATATGCCTCATTCCGCATATGTTAAGGCGCGTCGGGTTTCCTATCCACCCATTCCTTCACGGGCTCCTCAAGTTCTATGGCTTCCAGTTGCACAAGTTTACCCCTGCCCCCGTACTACATATAGCAGGGTACGTCACCCTTTGTGAGCTATATCTAGGCTGCGAGGCTCACTTCGGGTTATGGAAGAAGCTGTTCTGCCTTGTCCCCCGCAACCAGGGAGAATCCCTATGTCAAGTGAGCGAGGCTGAAGTATGGCATATTGCCGAGACCGGGTACCTATCTGGCACTCCCAAAAAGGCACCACAGAACTGGCCTTCGGAGTGGTTTTACATTGTTGACATTCCCCTTTCGGATCCAGTCCGGACAGGTCTCCCCATGTTCAGCAACGCCCCGTCGAGGGCATGTCTAAGCTGGCGCCCCCGAGGCCCCCAAGAGGAGGATACCAGGGAAATACACTTCCTGATGAGCAGGATAAAGTTACTGGCCAAATCCAGACTGACGATAGTCGAAGTTATGGCAATATGTATAATGCGGGGAGTGCAAACACTTCAATATCGGGGCAAGCCCATGTGGCACTTCAACGGGGAAGACGATGCCACCTGCTGTGGCCGTAAGGGTCCGGACTCCGCCACTGCTCTGGCAAGGATATTGTCCGATTTATACAAAGGAGAAGAGGAACAATTCCTCCACATTAAACCGCAGGATGGATTCTCCATATACAACTCCCCAAACTGGGTAGGTCATCATCCCTTTCCCCGCTTCACTTATTGTGGCGTTCTTCACTAAGATTATCTGCCTCGATATTTCCGAGCAGGAACTGAGGAGGGCCATAGAAGGAATCTCCGGCCCTTCCCCGCAGCCAGAGGACCCCCGAAGGGCCCTAGATCCAGGACTTGAAGAAGATCCGGATATGACCGTGGAGCTTGTCAACGGGATATTTTACCGGGCAAGCTGCGATGGCGCCTCAGTGGCTATTATTGCAGATTATCCCGGACTGCTACCTACATCGCGTGTAAGCCAAGCCGAAAACCCTATCCTCTGAAGAGGACTCCTTTGTGATGCCATGCCTTTACCCCTGAAGTGTCGTGTTTTTGCAAAGACGACGGTCGGAGCGCGGGGCCGAGCCTGTAGGGACCCGTCGGCCACGGGCATCCGGATCGGGGAGGCTTAAGAGGAAGGCGGTTAGGGTCGAAACGCCGCTACAGAGGTAAGGCAAAAACCTGTCCTGTAATTATTGTATTTGAAGTATAACATCACCCTTCACGTCTTGGCAGGAAGAGGAGTATCCGGACTATATCCGGGGATCCTACCAATCACGCCTCCACCAGTCGGATTCCAGAACCGGCTTCGAGAGAGGAGGCGGACGCGGGGCCGATGCTGCATAGTTCTCTGACAGAGGACACAGATATGCTCTCTGCCACGAATTCCGAAGTAGAGAGGGCCATGAATCACCGGCGTCGGCGGGCCGTACTTCGCAACAACATATTTTCTGAAGAGGCATTTAATGCTTTCAATTCGGGAGACGCATACATCTGAGCTGCTCAAGGCGGGCTTGCCCAAGCGATGGACCAGTATACCAAAGATATACGGGTAAGAAAGTTTGATAAGCATGTATAGCAGTAGCCCCTGAGACTTGAAACGGTTGGAACAACTGTTTTAAGGATCAATTTATGCACAGGTTCTTGTAGATAAGAATGAGCAATTGTCTCGGGAGCTGGAGGAGTGAATGACCCAGCTGAGGGCCATGGTTGCCAAGTTAGAGGAATCCCAGAAGGCCTCATCTGGTAACATTTGTCTTGATTGTACGAAGATGCACCAGTTAGTAAGTGGCTGGTATGACGAGTCGAACAAAAAATTCTGCAGACCACCCCGGGGTGAATCCGGAGGGCGTAAGGGATGACGAGTCGCATCTCCGAAGGCAGCTAAATGTCAGCGTGCGCGTCCTTACGCAAGTTAGGCAGGAGAAGAATAAGCTTCAAGATGTCAATGTTCGGCTGGATGTTGAATTAAAAGACGCCCACGCTCAGCTGGCGGACTCCGTGAAGGAAAACAAGAGGCGTCGACGCGACATTTATGGTAAGTGCCTAGACGAGCTGTAGTCTGGCTCGGCAAAGAAGCATATTGAAAGAATTTTGCTTGCAGGAATGTTAACAGGCCACCCTGAGGAGGATATGCCCTCAGCTGCTGGCGATTTACTGCAAGACATCTGACAACTACACGAGCGAGCTCGGCAGGTGATGCAGGGCGTTGCTCAGGCCTTGTGGCCATCAAGCTTCCTGCTGAATGGCATGGGGGAGCTTGTGGACATGCTTCAAGGAGCACAGCGGCGCTTCCGACTATGGAAGGTGTCCGCGTGCCGGTAAAGTGCAAGAGAATCCTGGGCTATGGTGAAGACGCGCTACACAAAGCTGGATCCGAACCATATGGCCGAAGTCGGACCGGCGGGGCCAGATGGGCAAGAAATCCCCGTGAGTCTGGTGTATGACCAGGTAGCGTTAGCCACAAAGTATTCCCAACAGGATTGTAAGCTAGATAGCCTGTTGGATGGTATAGAGGAGGAATATAGTCAGTCCAAGTAACTGTGTAAATCAATGTACATTAGTATTCCCTAGACGGATTAAAATCATTTGTCATGGCGGACCTTTTCGCTTCAGCCCCCGGATCCGACAGTCCGGGGTGTTTCCGAATACCCGCTCGGTTATTCAAAACCGGGGTATGATTGGAAAACATGCGTAGGGTTCACAAGTGCTTGAACAGACAAGTACCCAACTAGTTATCTTATATTACATGGATAGTAAGAAACATCTTCCAGGGAGAATAGTTCCGTTAGGGGTTCCTTTCCCTGGGTACGCATGCGATGATGCACATGTCCGGACTGCGAACAAAGGCGCATGATACAAAACATCTGGGGATTTATGTTATAATAAACGAAGACATCTTTTGTTCACCGACCGAATATTCTCTTAAGGAAGATAGCTTTCGGCTTCACCCAGTCTGAGGTACACATCCGGCTGAACCGGCAGTAACAATCGCAGAGGTGCTCCCCTTATGCCCTAGCCGAATTAACGGGAACGTAGGGCATAAACACAAGAGCCAGGCAACCCAGCTTGGCCACATCTTCAAGTCATATCAATGCATATAATGGTGAAGAAAAGGCACAGATGGAGAAATAAATGCATATGATATGGGCAAAAAAGCCTTTAGAATAATTATGTTTAGCTTCTGTATAGGAAGCCCCCAGGTATTGCTTGCACATATAGTGTGGCCGGAGTGATCCGGGAGTCCGTACTGTATTGAATACTTTGTGTGAAGAGAAAAAAAGGCCGAGAAAGGAAAAGGGAGGGAGCATAAATAAAAAGGAGGAGGTAAGGAGACGAAACTAAGTTCGGCGCTAGGCTTAGAATCTTCGGACTCTGGCCGCGTTCCATGGGATCGGCTCGAGTCTGTTATCAGATGCATTACATAAGCGGTACGCTCCTCCAGTGAGAACTTTGTCAATGACAAAGGGACCTTCCCACTTGGGCTTGAGCTTGTCCTTCTTCTTCTCCGGTAGGCGTAGAATGAGTTTGCCAATATTATAAGTTTTGGCCCGCACTTCTCTGCTTTGGTACCGCCGAGCCTGCTGCTGATAGAATGCGGAGCGGGCTTTTGCGATGTCGCGCTCCTCCAGGGCGTCCAAGTTATCTTGCCAATCTAACTCGGCTTCCTTCTCTTCGTACATGCGTACTCATGGCGAATCATGTATTATGTCGCAGGGTAGTACTGCTTCCGTGTCGTACACCATGAAAAATGGTGTATATCCGGTGGTGCGATTCAGCATGGTCCGCAGCCCTCAGAGTACGGAGTCGAGCTCTTCGACCCAGTGCGTGTCCAATTCTCTCAAGGACCGCACTAGTCTGGGTTTGATGCCGCTCATGATGAGACCATTTGCCCGTTCGACCTGGCCGTTTGTTTGAGGACGGTAGACGGAAGCGTAGTCGAGCTTAATGCCCATGTTGCCGCACCAAGTTTTCACTTCATCGGCTGTGAAATTCGAGCCATTATCGGTGATGATGCCGTGGGGGACGCCGTATCGGTGTACGACCCCGGATATGAAGTCTATTACTGGTCCAGATTCAGCCGTTTTGACTGGTTTGGCTTCTATCCATTTGGTGAACTTGTCCACCATGACCAATAAGTATTTTTTATTATGGCTTCCCCCTTTAAGAGGTCTGACCATATCCAACTGCCAAACCACGAAGGGCCAAGTTATGGGGATTGTTTGGAGAGCGGTAGGGGGCATATGACTCTGATTGGCAAAGAGCTGGCAACCGATGCAGTGTTGGACAAGGTCCTGTGCGTCTACTCGGGCCGTCGGCCAATAGAAACCTGTACGGAAGGCCTTACTGACTAGAGCTCGAGCCACGGAGTGGTGCCCGCCTAGTCCGGCATGGATTTCAGCCAAGAGCTGCCGCCCCTTCCTCTTCAGAGATGCACCTTTGGAGCACTCCGGTCGCACTTTTCTTATAGAGTTCCCCTTCATGGACTTTGTAAGCTTTAGAACGCCGGACGATGCAGCGTGCTTCATTTTGGTCTTCGGGGAGCTCCTGCCTATTTAGGTAGGCCAAGAAAGGCTCGGTCCACAGGGCGATTACAACCATGATTTCGTGGGCCGAAGATGTTATTTCGGTGGTAGAGCCTCCGATTATGTCTGATAGTTCAGAATCTGGGGATGTATTCGGATCCGTGCTAGTATTGCCGGACTCCCCTTCCCATACCACGGATGGCTTGAATAGCCTTTCCAGGAATACGTTAGGTGGGACAGGGTCATGTTTAGCGCCGATGCGGGCGAGGATGTCTGCCGCTTGATTGTTTTCTCGAGCCACATGGTGGAATTCGAGCCCCTCGAACCGAGCTGACATTTTGAGGACGACATTATGGTAGGCCGCCATTTTCGGATCCTTGGCATCAAAGTCTCCATTTATTTGTGATATTGCGAGGTTTGAATCCCCGCGCACTTCTAGCCGTTGAATGCCCGTAGAGACTGCCATCTGAAGACCGTGCAACAGAGCCTCGTATTCGGCTGCATTGTTGGAGTCTATGTATAATATTTGGAGGACGTACTGGACCGTGTCTCTGGTGGGAGACATCAGGATTACACCTGCTCCCAATCCGGCCAGCATTTTAGAGCCGTCGAAGTGGATGATCCAGTTAGAGTACGCACCATACTCTTTAGGGAGTTCAGCTTCTGTCCATTTCGCGACAAAGTCAGCTAGTACTTGCGACTTGATGGCCCGGCGTGGCTTGTATGTTATGTCGAACGGAAGGAGCTCAATGGCCCATTTTGCAATCCGGCCCGTAGTGTCACAGTTATTTATTATATTGATGAGTGGTACTTCGGAGGCCACCATAATCGAACACTCTTGAAAGTAGTGCCGTAGTTTTCGGGATGCCATGAAGACCGCGTATGCTATTTTTTGATAGTGTGGGTATCGGGATTTGCATGGGGTGAGGACCATGGATACGTAATAAACCGGCTTCTGTAGCGGGAATTTGTATCCGTTAACCTCTCATTCGACGACGAGCACTACGCTTACAACTTGATATGTTGCAGCTATGTACAACAGCATAGGTTCGCCGATATTGGGCGCTGTTAGGACTGGATTATTGGCCAATAAGGTCTTTATTTCATCGAGTCTGACCGCGGTTGCATCCGTCCACACAAAGTGTTCAGTGCGCCGAAGGAGGCGGTAAAGAGGTAATGCCTTTTCTCCTAACCTGGAGATAAAGCGGCTCAAAGCAGCCATGCATCCAGCTAGTTTCTGGATGTGCTTGAGGTCTGTTGGTATAGCCAACTGCGACAGAGCTCGGATTTTTTCCGGATTCGCTTCAATTCCTCTATTGGGAATGATGAAGCCCAACAGTTTTCCGGAGGGGATGCCGAAAACGCATTTTTCCGGGTTCAGCTTGATGTCGTATGTTCGGAGGTTGTCGAACATAAGCCTCAAGTCATCTATTAGGGTTTCGACATGTCTTGTTTTTATGACCACGTCGTCCACATATGCTTCCACTGTTTTGCTGATTTGCTTTTCCAGGCATGTTTGAATCATGCGTTGATAGGTTGTGCCGGCATTCTTAAGCCCGAAATACATAGTGTTGAAGCAGAAAGGGACATATGGCGTTATGAAAGTTGTTGCAGCTTGGTCGGACTCTGCCATCTTTATTTGATGGTATCCAGAGTATGCGTCGAGGAAACACAGCGAGTCGTGTCCTGCTGTGGCATCGATAATTTGATCGATGAGAGGGAGGGGAAAGGGATCCTTGGGGCAAGCCTTGTTGAGGTCTTTGAAGTCGACGCATAGGCGCCAGGTTTATCCTTCTTTGGTACCATTACCAGATTTGCTAGCCAATCCGGACACTTGATATCTCTGATGAATCCGGCCTCGAGTAGCTTGGCTTGCTCTTCCCCCATGGCTTGCCGTTTGGGTTCTGAAAACCGCCTTAGGGCCTGCTTGACAGGTTTGTATCCTTTTAGTATATTGAGGTTGTGTTCAGCCAATCTGCGTGGGATGCCCGGCATGTCCGATGGGTGCCAGGCGAAAATGTCCCAATTCTCACGTAAGAAGTCTCGCAGTGCGGCGTCCATTGCGGGGCTCAACAGTGTCCCAATGGAAGCCGTCTTCGTGGGGTCCGTTGGATGGACTTGGAATTTGACTATCTCGTCTGCAGGTTTAAATGAGGTGGACTTGGGTCGCTTGTCGAGTATCACATCGTCCTTGTCCACGGTGGCACGTAGTGTTGTTAACTCTTCGGCTGCTAGGGCTTCGGATAATGCTTCCAAGGCTAGTGCTGCGGTTTTGTTTTCGGCGCGGAGTGCGATGTCTGGATCACTGGCTAGAGTGATGATTCCATTGGGTCCGGGCATTTTAAGCTTCATTTACCCATAATGGGGTATAGCTTGAAAGCTCGTAAACGCGTCCCGCCCTAGAAGGGCGTGGTATTCGCGGCTGAAAGGAGCCACTTGGAATGTGATTTCCTCGGACCTGTAATTCTCTGGTGTGCCGAACACCACATCGAGTGTGATTTTTCCCGCACGCCGTGCTTCCTGACTAGGGATAATTCCCCTAAAGGTTGTGCCGCTTTTTCAATGCGGCTTTTATCAATTTCCATCTTCTTGAGTGTTTCTTCGTAGATCAAGTTTAATCCGCTTCCGCCGTCCATGAGTACTTTAGTGAGCCGAAAGCCGTCCACTATTGGGCTAAGGACCAGCGCGGCTGGTGCCCGGACGGTCTGGAATTGAGGTTTGTCACTGGTATTGAAAGTTATAACAGTGTCGTTCCACGGATTTATTTTTGCCACATGGCAGATTCCAGCGGGGCTTCGATGAGCTCGCTTGCGCCTATTGTTTGAGGCGAAAGTCTTGAAGACTGTTAGTACCGTGTTGTGTTCTTTGGCGGGATGTTGTTCTGCTTTATGGCTTACAAGGAGATCCTCGCCACCTTTTGCTACCTGCCGGAGTATCCAACATGCCCTAAGGCTATGGGTTGGTGTTGTGTCCGGCGTACTGTGAAGTTTACATGTCCCATTGAGCCATTCTTCCAATACGGTTCCACGCCCTGGGGCGGGTTTCGACTTCTTGGGGATTGGATCGGCCGACCTACGAGAGTTCGCCCGTTTAGCTCGAACAAAGGTTTTGGTGAGAGCCGGGCTATCCCAAAATTCTGTTTGGGTTTTCCAGGCACTTTCCATCGCACAGTATTTTTGTACTATGGTTGCTAAGTCAGCAAGGTGTACTATGTCACGGCGACTTATATCATTAAGGATTCCTTTGTCCGTACAGTTTTTGCAGAAAAGTAAGACTGCGTCCTCCTCGCGATAGTCCTTGACCTTATTTAGCACAAGGAGGAATCTGGCCCAGTAGCGATGTACTGTCTCATGGGGCTCTTGTATGATATGGGAGAAACGGCTTAAGCATGGATGGGTGTCCGTGACTGAGTCCAGATTCTGATCCGGCCTAGCGCCTAGGGGCAGGCGAGCCTCCGAGTTTGACAGCTCGGGATCCGGGATGCTGCCCAATTTTTCCGGCCGAATACCCGATCCTAAGTCCGGGATCTGGGCCATGTCTTCCCTCGAGCGGGAGTTCGGCTCAGGGAGCTCGGTGATCCGGACACAATTCGTCCTCAAAATAGAGGGGTAATCCGTATGTGGTTCCTCCACTACCGCTATCTCATGGGTGGCCGACGGGGATCTAATGTCCCTTTGGTCGGGTTTAAGCCCGATCCGTTCAGAGTCTGTAGTGACTCCCAAAGCGGCGATGCGATCGAAGAGCTCATTAAGGGAGGAGAGATCTATCGGATCCATCTGTTCGGCGAGTTCCGAATTGATGCGAAGGTTATGCGTGACGACCCGAGAGGCCATCGTTGGCGCGACAGCCGATGGGGCGGCCATGATGAAGCCGCCAAGTCAGAGAGTTTGGCCTACAACCAGTGCTCCCCCGAAGGTAATGTTGTCCTTGAAAACGAGACGAGACATCAAGCCTTGCAGCGACGACACAGAGGAACTCTCAATGAAAGCACCAATGTCGGTGTCAAAACTGGCGGATCTCGGTTAGGGGGTCCCGATCTGTGCATCTTAGGCTGATGGTAACACGAAGCAAGGGACACAATGTTTACCCAGGTTGGGGCCCTCTCGATGGAGGTAAAACCCTACTTCTTGCTTGATTAATATTGAAGATATGAGTAGTATAAGAGTAGATCTACCACGAGATCGTAGAGGCGAAACCCTAGAAGCTAGCCTATGATGGTATGATTGTAATTGTGATCGGCCTTCTAAGGACCATCCTCTCCGGTTTATATAGACATTGGGGAGGGCTAGGGTTTACATGGAGTAGGTTACAAGGAAGGAAATACAATATCCGGATCACCAAGCTTGTCTTCCACGCAAAGGAGAGTCCCACACGGACACAGGACGGAGTCTTGAGTCTTGTATCTTCATGCTCCAATAGTCCGGATGATGTGTATTATCCGGCTGTCCGGATACCCCCTAATCCAGGACTCTCTCAGTCACCGCATGAACTCTGACCTCAGGCCGACCTAAGTCCAAAGTTCATGTCTGGCTTGTTCTTCGTGGTAGTTTTTAAGGTTACCACGCTTGGGTTTGGTCTGAGGTGCAGTAGAAAAGATTTCACACGCCAGGTAAGTTTCTGGACAGTAACTTTGAGAGCTTACTGTGGTCAAACTACTGGGAGTTGGGAGCTGGGCTTTGGAGGTTAGCAATCATCTACTAAGGTGATGAAGCACAAGAAAAATCAGCCACAAAGAAGCAAGTAAAATGGTAGTTGCTGTAGAAACTACCATTTCTGTACAGAACAGGAAATATTTTCTGTAGCAAAAATATTCCAAAAAGTGATGAAATATTTTTGCTCAGAAAGGTGCCCTAGGGTTCAAAGAATAATTGTGAATTTTCTCAGATTTTTGTGGGCAAGAAAAATTGAGGTTGCTTTGGAGCACATTGAGCTAGGTAGGGTTTAAGAGAGGGAAATGAATATTTTTCATTAAAGAAAAATAATCCAAATACTATTTTGAGATGAACCAGAGAGGGAATGATAGTGAAAGAGGGAAATGAGGCACTTGGGTGAAAGCGAAGGGGTACCCAAGTGTTTAAGTCCATATGAAAAGATTCAAAACTCCAAATTTCAAATTCAAACCAACTCAGAATCCGGCAAAGAAAAGAGGGCAAAAACCTGGCTGTCACAGGGTTGTTGAGGTTAGGCTCGATCCGGGTGATGGTCATGGGCGATGGTGGTGGTGGGGGCATCGCTACACTGTTGGTTAGATTGACGTCGAGGACCACTGGCATGGCGTCATGCGAGCTTGCTCGGCGATGACTGTCGATAGTCACGGGGTTGTATCCCTTTGGTCCATCGTGACTGGATGGGGACAGATGCATGGGTGCCTCCTTTCGTGGTGACATCTACCCAGATTCCATGGCTCATGTCAGGCGAGGAGTGAAAGGAGCCGTCTTTTACTCTTCCTACCGTAGTTGGTGCATCGTGATGTGGGCGTTTCGTGGTGGCTCAGACATGAATGCCAGGGCAGCGACCCACATGGTTGGCTCTCTAGTGGACACCATGGTGGTGGTGGCTTTCCCTCTTTTTCCTCGCGCATGTGCAGAACACAGAGGAATAGGAACACCCCTTGCCGATTCACAGACGGCCACAAAATGAGGATTCGTTCTCAATAGGAAATGTAAGAAAAGGGCACAATGATCTACCCAGGTTTGGGCCGCATGGTTGCGTAACACCTACTCCTGCTTTGTGTGTTGTTGATCTGGTAGACATTGAGCTACAAATCCTTCTGGGAGCGGAAAGTGTAGTGTTGCTCCTACCTATGTTCTTCTTAGTGTCCAACCCTTTTTTACAGTAGTCTGGTCCTCCTTTTATAGCACAAGGGGTACCACATTAGCTATGCTGAAGGAAATATGCCCTAGAGGCAATAATAAAGTTGTTATTTTATATTTCCTTATTTCATGATAAATGTTTATTATTCATGCTAGAATTATATTAACCGGAAACTTGATACATGTGTGGATACATAGACAAAACACCGTGTCCCTAGTAAGCCTCTACTAGACTAGCTCGTCAATCAAAGATGGTTAAGTTTCCTAACCATAGACATGTGTTGTCATTTGATGAACGGGATTGTGATGCCCCCGATTCAATCATACACTAATCATGCATGCAGATGTGTACGATCAAGATGAAGGACTCACGGGAAGATATCACAGCACAACTCTAAAAGTATAATAAGTCATACAAGCATCATATTACAAGCCAGGGGCCTCGAGGGCTCGAATACAAGTGCTCGAACATAAACGAGTCAGTGGAAGCAACAATATCTGAGTACAGACATAAGTTAAACAAGTTGCCATAAGATGGCTAACACAAACTGGGATACAGATCGAAAGAGGCGCAGGCCTCCTGCATGGGATCCTCCTAAACTACTCCTGGTCGTCGTCAGCGGCCTGCACGTAGTAGTAGGCACCTCCAGTGTAGTAGGAGTCGTCGTCGATGGTGGCGTCTGGATCCTGGGCTCCAACGTCTGGTTGCGGCATCCGAGAAGAAAAGGAAAGAGAGGGAAAAGAGGGAGCAAAGCAACCGTGAGTACTCATCCAAAGTACTCGCCAGCAAGGATCTACACTACATATGCATGGGTATATGTGTTAAGAGACAATATCGATGGACTGAACTCCAGAAAGCCAGAATAAGAGGGGGATAGCTAGTCCTATCGAAGACTACGCTTCTGGCAGCCTCCGTCTTGCAGCACGTAGAAGAGAGTAGATTGAAGTGCTCCAAGTAGCATCGCATAACATAATCCTACCCGGCGATCCTCCCCTCGTCGCCCTGTGGAAAAGCGATCGCCGGGTTGTCTCTGGAACTTGTCTGGGTGTGTTTTTATTAAGTATCCGGTTCTAGTTGTCATAAAGTCAAGGTACAACTCCGGTTTGTCCTTTTATCGAGGGACACGGCTATTCAAATAGATAAACTTCCCGGTAGGGGTGCACCACATTACCAAACACGCTCGATCCCTCTGGCCGGACACACTTTCCTGGCTCATGCCCGGCCTCAGAAGATCAACACATCGTCGCCCTACCTAGGCCCAATAGAGAGGTTAGCACGCCGGTCTAAATCCTATGCACGCAGGGGTCTAGGTCCATCGCCCATTGCACACCTGCACGTTGCGTACACGGCCGGTGAGTAGACCTAGCAACCTCCATTACAAAGGAAGTAGCATTACACGGTCCAACCCGGCGCGTGCCGCTTAGTCGCTGACGTCAAGAAGGCTTCGGCTGATACCACGACGTCGAGTGCCCATAACTGTTCCAGCGTAGTTGGTTAGTGCGTATAGGCCAGTGGCCAGACTCAGATCAAATACCAAGATCTCGTTAAGCATGTTATTAATGTAACCACGGACGCCGACCAGCACCAGGCCCACCTCTCGCCTAGGTGGTCTCAACCTGCCATGTCGCTTCGCCACAAGTAACAGTCGGGGGCCATCGGGAACCCGGGCCCACCTCTACCGGGATGGATCCACCTGTCCTTCCAGCCCCCACATTGGAATCACTTGCGGGTACTCAACGAGCCGACCCGACTTTAGTCACCACCTGAATAGTACGTATGTATAGTATATACCCGTGATCACCTCCCGAGTGATCACGGCCCGATAGTACAGCATGGCAGACGGAGAAGAATGTAGGGCCACATATGATAAACTAGCATCCTATACTAAGCATTTAGGATTGCAGGTAAGGTATCAACACTGTAGCAACAATGACAGGCTATGCAACAGAATAGGATTAACAGAACAGTAACATGGTATACTACTCTAGTGCAAGCAGTAGAGGGAAGAATAGGCGATATCTGGTGATCAAGGAGGGGGGAGGCTTGCCTGGTTGCTCTAGCAAGAAGGAGGGGTCGACAACTCCGTAGTCGAACGGGGCAGCAATAGCGTCGGTCTCATAGTCTACCGAGAGAAGAGGGGGAAGAAACAATAAATATAATGCAAACATAAGCATGACGATGCAAGACATGACAATGAGCGGTGCTAGGTGTGCCCTAATGCGGTAGTAGGTAATACCGGCGAAAGGGGGAAACATCCGGGAAAGTATCCCCAGTGTTTCGTGTTTTCGGGCAGATGAACCGGAGGTGAAATGTTGCAGGTTCGCCATGCTAGGGATGTGTGGCCGATGAACGGGCTGCCTTTGGATTCGTCTCGTCATTCTGAGCAACTTTCAGGTACAAAGTATTTTCATCCGAGCTACGGTCTATTTCCTATGATTTTTCGAAGTTTAATCAATATTATGGAATTTCCTAAAAATTGGCTGTCTGAGAATTGTTCAGTTTTTGAGCATCACTTAGCTGTTTTCTAGAGGCTATAGCTAGTGTTCTGTACATCCTATGAATTTATGCCCTTTACCAATTTGTATCATATTTCTGTGATCTACATGACAGTATCATTGACATCCATTTTAGAGTTCAGTTGCTTGATCGAAATTGTATTTGAAAAGTGCCACTTGAAGTTAATTCTAGGAACTGCTAAAATATACGAACATAGGATTTTGTGATTTTTATAGGATTTAATTGTTACATATTTTGAATTTGGACCAATGGGATAAAACGGAGTTTGTCAAGTGTACTTTCTATGAGTATTATCTTTACCCACATTAGAAGTCGTTTTGTTGTAGTTTTGCTGCAGTACAGAGGGGTAATCAGTGCGATGGTAACAAAGCTAGCTATTGCTACAGTAATATTCAGTTACTGTAGCAGAACCGCAGAGTGTGGCGTACACACACAGCACACACATAGCCGCACTTGGCCATGGCTATGGCCTGCAGCGGCAGCAGCAACTAAGCAACAGCGGCGACTGGCATCATCTACAGAGCAACGACAGCAGAAGTAGCATAGCAGTGGCGAGCATCGGCAGTAGCGGCTGCTACAGCGGCAAGAAGAAAGCAATGAGCAGCAGTGCATGGGCATGGGGACGAGGACGTGCAGGGGCGTGGCCATGAGCACGAGGGGAGGGGCGGTCAGCGGCGCCAGGCGCGGTGTCGCACGCATGGATGGCGATGGCGGCCACGGCCAACGCGTCCAGGTGAGGCGGAGGCACGGCAACGGGTGAGCGCGGGGCTGCACAGTGCATCAGTCTAGGGTGCTGGCCTAGACGGGGGTGGCCAAGAACGACGACGACGACGATGGTCGAGCGGCGACAGCGGTGGCGCTCGACGGGATACAGCTCGAGCCCATGGGCTCGGATTCGACGAACCGAGAGACTAGGCGGCATCTACACAGCTCCTGGAGCACGCACGCATCAACAGAGGGAGCTAGGGGACACGGCAGCAATGAGCCCGCCGGCCTTGGTGGACGGCAGAGCCGGAAATCGCAAGGATGAGTGCTAGGTGATGAGATCGATGGCGAGAACAGAGGTGAAACCATGTGGTGCTCACATAGGTGACGAGGAGCAACTTGGCGAAGTCGGAGCGGGTCGAACGGCGGCGGATCGAAGCAATGATGAGCGGTGGCCGGAGCTTGAAGGAGTTGATGTAGGCGATGCAGGGGTCTCAGCTTGATTCAGCGGGCTAGGAAGATGTAGCAGACGACGGCGGGGCTCCCAGACTCAGTCCCACGGCGTGGGGAGGACAAGGAGCGTGCGAACGACAGTGGCCATGGCGGGGAGCTTCAGGC
Source organism: Triticum dicoccoides (assembly GCF_002162155.2). NCBI lineage: Eukaryota > Viridiplantae > Streptophyta > Magnoliopsida > Poales > Poaceae > Triticum > Triticum dicoccoides. The sequence continues at coordinate 516,719,933 of NC_041383.1, forward strand.
GATGCGCGTGGGAGAGGGAAACGGCGTCAGGAAGGGGGGAATGGGGCTTGGTTTTTCGGGGGAGTGCGGGGTGATGCTCTTAACCTCCAGGGAGGGCCGCGGGATGGCCAGCGTGTGGCCGGTGGCCATGGTGGATGGCCTCCACGCCCTCTGCCTCCACTGTAGCGGAGGTAGGAGGAGAGGTGGAACTGGGCTGGACTAGGCACAGTAGCTAGCGGTCTCACGTGCACAGTAGTCGATAGGCCTTTCCCCCCTTTTTTCTATATTTATTTTTCGGTTTTGCTTTTCTCTACAGTTTTGTAATTTTTTTGAACATAAATGAGTATAGTTAAATGTGCCACTTAGCACATAAATACTAGGCAAGGTTTTGAAGCAGAACACAAAGTTCCAAATTATTTTGAATAGTTTAACTATTTGTTTAAGTTGAAAAGGTTCAAATAAATACTAATGATTTAGTTTTAAAATAGGTTAGGACCACTGTAAATATTCAAAAGAGGTTGGCTCCTACATGACAAATAGCTAGGGAATATTTTCAACCCATCGAACATTTTCCCTAGCCAGTTTGAAGAAATAATAATTTGACTTGTTTTTGGAATTTGAATTTGAAGTCGGTTTGGGACAAAGTGATGATTAGCAAAAATTTAATTATGATGATCTGGCACCATTAATAGGAGTTTACTGTACCATGTCACCCGGGGTGTTACAAATATCCTCCACTACAAGAAATCTCATCCCGAGAATTAAGTGGGGAAGAGAAAAGTAATTTCGGGAGAACTGACCCTTATAGTGTTAATTATCTGGTGAACAATTCACGGAATATGGCAAAAGTATCTCTCGAGTTAAAACTTAAGAAAACATCGAGAGTAAAGTATGAAAGTTTAATAAGAAGTTTCAAGCGAATGGACAACTGATCGATACTTGAACAGAGTGTGAGAAAGGGGTTCAGAGCATCGGGAATAGATTATCTCTCGAAAAGTGGTTCCCGAATTACATACAAAGTCAAGCGTGGGGAATAACTTTGGAAATAGGGAGGTATGAGAGAGTCAAGTTTCAATCCTATGGATCTGTGGGTTATGGGCCCACCATGTGGTTAAAAGTAGGAAATGCATTGACATCTTCCACGGTCATGATGGCAAGACATGTCAAAAGGTAGCCTATCAGTTATGTCGACAACAATGTCAATGCCAAGGGCGAGAGACGAAGAGAACTATTTTCATGCTCGTTGTACAAGGCGGACCATTAGGCAAAGTTCTCGTCCATCGGTGGCTACCAGAATGTCATCAACAATAGTAACAGGGTCTTATGACATCGAGGTGCTTACATAAGCACGGAATAGTCACTGCTCAGTTAAGTCAGATTACTAGAAAGGTTTAAACAAAACAATGGAAAGGAAAATGTCTTTAAACACGTATTTCAGGGGTATATCCTTCCCAAGGACAAGCAAAGCATGATATCCATGACAAGATTTAAATAGAAAACCCTTTAGATGAGGGGAGAGAAAATTTCATGACATTAGCCATGCAACGGTGTTTGGATAATTGATAAGAAAATTTTTGCATTGTGCTTCAAATGTTCTTATCAGAGATCGGAGTAACACAGACATTCTTCGGGATAGCATTGACATGGTCTTTAAGCAAAGATCGGATTTGGATACACAAAGGATCCATCAGGAACAACTTATAAAATAAGTCTAAAGATTTCCTCATGGAAGAATGTTTAACCTTGCTAAAAAGGAAACTATAGTAACAGGCTAGGCATGACATCAACTTATCGGATCATATAAGGACCAATGTTATGACTCTTGGAAATATGTTCCAACCATCATATCTGACCAAGATTCAGATCTGATTGGTGTTAGGATACCTCGGACTTGTGATGTCTGAGCACAAAAGGTGCAACACAACTTGACGAGATGACATTGTCAGATTCTCGGGATATGAACTATGGAAGCGGGTTCCTGAAACAATAGTTCATCATTAAACCAAGGAGGGAATGAGGAGGTGGCTGATGGGCTCATCGACAATTCATCGAGAATTCCAAACGGATGGATTTCCATAATAATGTGAACAAGAAGATGACACTTGTCAATTCAAATGATATAATGTTGTAAGCTCGAGGAAAACATACACCATCAATCATTAGTTGAAAGGTGTGCCCGAAATGTGGCCTTAGGCAGCAAGATCAATGTTAGAGTGACGATTAAATAACCAACAGTCTAAGAACGAACTGTCGATCGTTAACTTCTAAGCAATAGGGTTGCTAGAAGTACATAGCTCAAACACCATCGTTAGCATATTGGTATCCTGGTTAAAAACAACAGGGGGACCAAGGAAGAATGGTGATGGTGAGAAGTATCATCATACCGAGAATTTCTAAGAGGTGGAGCAATCCCCACAACATTCTCGACAGAAAAGACAGTAATACTTCAAGGCAGAACACAACACTAGCTAGAGAGCAAGTTGTATTCATAATGTGGACAAGTTCACGATGAAAGGAAGTCAAGGGTGTTGTCGATGATAATAAAAATCATCGAGGGCAAGGAGGGTATTTCTCATCATGAACACCATTAACATCTCGGAAGAAGTCAAAGTGTTGAAGGTGATCCGACACATTTGCCGCGAGGTTTCGAGAGGATGCAATCAAACAACAATGGCAACAAGTAAGGGAATGACAAAGTGGCAAGTTATAGGATCAATATATAAGATGCAAGCTCGGAAACAAAGTTTCCTTTCAAGACAAGCAACATGATGTTGAAAGCTCAACGTAAGTCATGCTCACACACTGAAGAATTCGTGCACCAGAGAAGGACAAGGTAGCATAGTCAAAGATAGCAAGACCAGGATGCAGTCGATAGTCTAGGAATGACCAGATTGAGTTTAGAATTTCCTAGCAAAAATACTAGGGGTATTTGATTTGTAGTGCAGAATAATTTCACTAGTCGGTGTCCTCGGTTGATAACAACCCAGAACCCGTAGAGTGATTATGACAAGGAAAGACATTACTTCAACAAAGTTAGTAAGATGTGGTGCAATGGTAAGACACCTTCAAGATACCAGGGCATAATACTCGAAGGTAGAACATGATAGAAGTAGAACCGGGTGATTGACCTATGACAGTAGATACTTCAACCTTGCCAAAAATAGACAAGGCACTGGATTGAATTCCCATCAGATATATCAGATCAGGACAGCATGGTCGGAACTGTAACTGTAAGGAATCAATTTCAAGAATACCAAAAGAATCATACAGCTGGATAATCATTTGCAAGAAGCTTTCGAGACGGTCTACATCATTTTCATGGGCATGAACACAAAGTGCAAGGTCGACTCCCACTTCTTTAATGCATATCATTTCATTCACCTCTCGCTTTGATAAAACTGTAGTGTTGGAATTTATCTGGTAGAACACCGGAAGAGTATGACTTGTGAAAAGTTTTGGGTTCTCACGGATTAGGGGAAGGCATAGGTTCAACCCATCTGGCATCTTCATATACCACAAGTTTCAAAAGTAAATACACAAGCTCGAAAGCAGAGCATGGTTGGCCAAGCAGAGGATTCAATTTACCAAAGGCACTATGTATCAGGGGAATAACTCACAATGTGATTGAATATGAAGGACACTATCGGATAGCAATCCAACAATGGATCGGGCGATCCACAATGGAGCTAATGTGAGTATTGGTACTCACTCAGAGGAAGAAAGAATGCAGAGGCATCAGATTCAAGAATCACCTGATTAGTCTGATGCTTAAATAGAAAGAAATTATGGTTTCCAGAATGAAGGATCAGAGGCAGACGCTCTGATCAAGGATGGATAAGTTGAAAACACTTAGTTGGACAATCAATAAAGGTTTGAATTGCCAAGAACCAACTCATGTCCGGGATGACGTCTTAGTTGGAAAGATAATTTTAGAAAGGATAACCTGATGACTGCGTGCGTATGCACATATTGAATCAATAGGCTCAAAATGACTAAGAAAAGGGATGTTATCAAGGACTACTAGTCATATGGAATTAACCATAATGCAAGCAAGCAAGAATTTCAAGAATAACAGGCTGTAGAGGATTTTCGAAAGATCGAAAATTATTCCGAAGAATTTTGTGAGACACATGAAAAATTGAGAAGAACGGATCCTCAATAAATGTGAGGAAAAACCGTAGGGTTTTCATGTGATAAAAAACTGCAAGACAGTAAACTCAAAGGATTCTCGGGACAACGAAGAATAGTTTGAGGCATCTTGTAACAACAAGAGCAACGAGAAATGATTATGAGAATGACAAGTGCATGCAGATATCCATAGGGATATATCGATGGCAGTGAATTGCAAAGGCGATGAGCACAAGGGTCTGCGGAAAATATCGAGCGATATCCTCATAATCTTCTGACGAAGCAGGTGATCTTCCGGAATGAGGGCTCTTCGTGAGAAATAGTTAGAGAGAACCTAGAGTTAGAGTTAGCAAAATCATTTAACCCGAATAGAAGAGAGATCAGAGTCCCAGAGTATAGACGAGGAGTAAAAGATCCTAATACCACCCAATGGCGACGTGGGCCCATAAGCTGCACAGCCAAGTTAGTAAAAAACTTTCTCAATGACTAGACTCAACTTCGGCCAAGGAGTTTGGAAGGGGGATTGCTATAGGCAGTCGGCTCTGATACCAACTTGTGACGCCCCCGATTCAATCGTACACTAATCATGCATGCAAATGTGTACGATCAAGATCAGGGACTCACGGGAAGATATCACAACACAACTCTAAAAGTATAATAAGTCATACAAGCATCATATTAAAATCCAGGGGCCTCGAGGGCTGGAATACAAGTGCTCGAACATAAAGGAGTCAGCGGAAGCAACAATATCTGAGTACAGACATAAGTTAAACAAGTTGCCATAAGATGGCTAACACAAACTGGGATACAGATCGAAAGAGGCGCAGGCCTCCTGCCTGGGATCCTCCTAAACTACTCCTGGTCGTCGTCAACGGCCTGCACGTAGTAGTAGGCACCTCCAGTGTAGTAGGAGTCATCGTCGATGGTGGCGTCTGTATCCTGGGCTCCAACGTCTGGTTGCGGCATCCAAGAAGAAAAGGAAAGAGAGGGAGCAAAGCAACCGTGAGTACTCATCCAAAGTACTCGCAAGCAAGGATCTAGACTACATATGCATGGGTATATGTGTAAAGAGGCAATATCGGTGGACTGAACTGCAGAAAGCCAGAATAAGAGGGGGATAGCTAGTCCTATCGAAGACTACGCTTCCGGCAGCCTCCGTCTTGCAGCATGTAGAAGAGAGTAGATTGAAGTTCTCCAAGTAGCATCACATAACATAATCCTACACGATGATCCTCCCCTCGTCGCCCTGTGGAAAAGCGATCACCAGGTTGTCTCAGGAACTTGTCTGCGCGTGTTTTATTAAGTATCCGGTTCTAGTTGCCATAAGATCAAGGTACAACTCCTGGTCGTCCTTTTACCGAGGGACACGGCTATTCGAATACATAAACTTCCCTGCAGGGGTGCACCACATTTCCCAACACGCTCGATACCTCTAGCTGGACACATTTTCCTGGGTATTGCCTGGCCTCGGAAGATCAACACGTCGCCGCCCCTACCTAGGCACAATAGAGAGGCCAACACGCCGGTCTAAATCCTATGCGCGTAGGGGTCTGGGCCCATCGCCCATTGCACACCTGCATGTTGCGTACGTGGCCGGTGAGCAGACCTAGCAACCTCCATTACAAAGGAAGTTGTGTTACACGGTCCAACCGAGCACGCGCCGCTTAGTCACTGACGTCAAGAAGGCTTTGGCTGATACCACGATGTCGAGTGCCCATAACTGTTCCCCCGTAGTTGGTTAGTGCGTATAGGCCAGTGGCCAGACTCAGATCAAATACCAAGATCTTGTTAAGTGTGTTATTGATGTAACAACGGACGCCAACCAGAACCAGGCCCACCTCTCACTTAGGTGGTCTCAACCTGCCCTGTCACTCCGCCACAAGTAACATTCGGCAGCCGTTGGGAACCCAGACCCACCTCTACCGGGGTGGAGCCACCTGTCCTTCCAGCCCCCACATCGGAATCACTTGCGGGTACTCAACGAGCTGACCCGACTTTAGTCACCACCTGAATAGTATGTATGTATAGTATATACCTGTGATCACCTCCCGAGTGATCACAGCTCGATAGTATAGCATGGCAGACGGTCAAGAATGTAGGGCCACATATGATAAACTAGCATCCTATACTAAGCATTTAGGATTGCACGTAAGGTATCAACAACTGTAGCAACAATGACAGGCTATGCAACAGAATAGGATTAACCGAACAGTAACATGCTACACTACTCTAATGCAAGCAGTAGAGGGAAGAATAGGTGATATCTGGTGATCAAGGGGGGGGTTGCCTGGTTGCTCTGGCAAAAGGAGGGGTCGTCAACTCCGTAGTCGAACGAGGCAACAACAGCGTCGGTCTCGTAATCTACCGAAGAGAAGAGGTGCAAGAAACAATAAATATAATGCAAACATAAGCATGACGATGCAAGACATGACAATGAGCGGTGCTAGGTGTGCCCTAACGCGGTAGTAGGTAATACCGGTGAAAGGGGGAAACATCCGGGAAAGTATCCCCGTTGTTTCACGTTTTCGGGAAGATGAACCGGAGGTGAAATGTTGCAGGTTTGCCATGCTAGGGACGTGTGGCCGATGAACATGCCGCGTATTCGGATTTGTCTCGTCATTCTGAGCAACTTTCATGTACAAAGTATTTTCATCCGAGCTACGGTCTATTTCCTATGATTTTTCGAAGTTTAATCAATATTATAGAATTTTCTGAAAATTGGCTGTCTGAGAATTGTTCAGTTTTTGAGCATCACTTAGCTGTTTTCCAGAGGCTATAGATAGTGTTCTGTACATCCTATGAATTTGTGCCTTTTACCAATTTTTATCATCTTTCTGTGATCTACATGACAGTATCATTGACATCCATTTTAGAGTTCAGTTGCTTGATCAAAATTGTATTTGAATAGTGCCACTTGAAGTTAATTCTAGAAACTGCTAAAATATACCAACATAGGATTTTGTGATTTTCATAGGATTTAATTGTTACATATTTTGAATTTGGACCAACGGGATAAAACAGAGTTTGTCAGGTGTACTTTTGACGAGTATTATCTTTACCCACGTTAGAAGTCGTTTTGTTGTACTTTTGCTACAGAGGGGTAATCAGTGTGATGGTAACAAAGCTAGCTATTGCTACAGTAACATTCAGTTACTGTAGCAGAGCAGCAGAGTGTGGCGTACGCACACACCACACACATAGCCGCACTTGGCCATGGCTATGGCCTGCAGTGGCAGCAACAACTAAGCAACAGCGGCGGCTGGCATCATGTACAGAGCAACGACGACAGAAGTAGCATAGCAGTGGCGAGCATCGGCAGTAGCGGCAGCTACAGTGGCAAGAAGCAAGCAACGAGCAGCAGTGCACGAGCATGGGGACGAGGACGTGCAGGGGCGTGGCCATGAGCGCGAGGGGAGGGGCGCTCAGCAGCGCCAGGCGCAGTGTCGCACACGTGGACGGCGATGGCGGCCACAACCAACGCGTCCAGGTGAGGCGGAGGCACGGCAACCGGTGAGCATGGGGCTGCACGGTGCATTAGTCCAGGGCGCTGGCCTGGACGCGGGTGGCCAAGAACGACGACGACGACTACGGCCGAGCGGCGGCAGCGGTGGCGCTCGACGGGATTGAGCTTGAGCCCATGGGCTCAGATTCGACGAACCGAGAGACTAGACGGCATCTACACAGCTCCTGGAGCACGCATGCATCGACAGAGGGAGCTAGGGGACACGACATCGATGAGCCTACCGATCGTGGTGGACGGCCGAGCTGGAACTCGCGAGGATAAGTGCTAGGTGACGAGATCGATGGCGAGAACAGAGGGGAAACCATGCGGTGCTCACATCGGTGACGAGGAGCAACTTGGTGAAGTCGGAGCGGGTCGAACCGCGGCGGATCGAAGCAACGATGAGCGGTGGCTGGAGCTTAAAGAAGGAGTTGATGTAGGCGATGCAGGGGTCCTGGCTTGATTCAGTGGGTGAGGAAGACATAGCAGACGACGGCGGGGCTCCCGGACTCAGTCCCACGGTGTGGGGAGGACAGGGAGCGTGCGAACGACAGTGGCCATGGCGGGGAGCTTCGGGCGATGCGGGTGGGAGAGTGAAATAGCGCGAGGAAGGGGGGAATGGGGCTAGGTTTTTCGGGGGAGTGCAGGGCGATGCTCTTAACCTCTAGGGAGGGCCGCGAGATGGCCAGCGCGTGGCCGGTGGCCATGGTGGATGGCCTTCACGCCCTCTGCCTCCACTGTAGCGGAGGTAGGAGGAGAGGTGGAACTGGGCTGGGCTAGGCGCAGTAGCTAGTGAGCTCACGTGCACAGTAGTCGATATGCCTTTCCCCCCTTTTTTTCTATATTTATTTTTCTGTTTTGCTTTTCTTTACAGTTTTGTATTTTTGTTGAACTAATAAATGAGTATAGTTAAATGTGCCACTTAGCAAATAAATACTCGGCAAGGTTTTGAAGCAGAACACAAAGTTCCAAATTATTTTGAATAGTTTAACTATTTGTTTAAGTTGAAAAGGTTCAAATAAATATTGATGATTTAGTTTTAAAATAGGTTAGGACCACTGTGAATATTCAAAAGAGGTTGGCTCCTACTCCCTCCGTTCGGAATTACTTGTCGCGGAAATGGATGTATCTAGACTTATTTTAGTTCTAGATACATCCATTTTCGAGACAAGTAATTCCGAACGGAGGGAGTACATGACAAATAGCTAGGGAATATTTTCAACCCATCGAACATTTTCCCTAGCCAGTTTGAAGAAATAATAATTTGACTTGTTTTTGGAATTTGATTTTGAGGTCGTTTTGGGGCAAAGTGATGATTAGCAAAAATTTAATTATGATGATGTGGCACCATTAATAGGAGTTTACTGTAGCATGTCACCCGGGGTGTTACAGGGATCACATCATTAGGTGAATCATGTGATGGACAAGACCCATTCGTTAGCTTAGAAGTATGATCATTCAGGTTTATTGCTATTGCTTTCTTCATGTCAAATACATATTCCTCCGACTATGAGATTGTGCAACTCCCGGATACCGGAGGAATGCCTTGTGTGCTATCAAACGTCACAACATAACTGGGTGATTATAAAGATGCTCTACAAGTATCTCCAAAGGTGTTTGTTGGGTTGGCACAGATTAAGATTAGGATTTGTCACTCCTAGTATCGGATAGGTATCTCTGGGCTCTCTCGGTAATACACATCATAAAGCCTTGCAAGCAAAGTGACTAATGAGTTAGTTGCAGTATGATGTATTACGGAACGAGTAAAGAGACTTGCCGGTAACGATATTGAACTAGGTATGAGATACCGACGATCTAATCTCGGGCAAGTAACATACCGATGAAAAAGGCAATAACGTATGTTTTTTTGAGGAAAGCCATCATGGCGATTTTTATTGATCTGGAATCACAGTTACATCATCAACTAGAACAACACGAATAAAATCTGGAGGTTCCTGCCAAGAATGGTTCCCCTCACTAAGTCTAGCCAGATTATGGGCTGCTCTATTAGCTTCCCTAGGGCAATGTGGGAAAATTACATGTGTAAAATTACGGCATGGAAAAGTACATTCTTCATAAATGGCTGCCGCCACACCTAGAGAATTGCCGCCATTTTGCATGACTTCCACAACTTCCATACAATCACTTTTGACTAGGAGTTTGTTGCATCCGACATTACCTGCAATGATCAAACCATCACGAAGTGCACACGCTTCAGCGGTCGCCGGTGTATCAATGAATGACATACATGAGCTACCCCCGGCAATTGGAGCTCCTATATAATCATGAATAATTGCCCCTGTTTGCCTTGTGACTGTTTCCTCATTAAAAGCAGCATCATCATTTAATTTCACAAATCCCTCTGATGGTTTAGTCCAGCCATGTCTGATCACTTTGGCAGTTCTGAGTTTTTTCACTCGAGCAAAGTTTAAAGCCAGCACCGAGATGTCTTGAGCTTATCTGACCGGCGCTTGCAGCGCCTCACCTCTTGTGAACTTCCTCTGTTCCCACCATGCGTACCAGGAGGCTATATCCACAAGATCACACCTCCGGATACCTGCCATCATAGGCACATTGTTAGTGTCTAACAATAGCCGTTCAAGGGGGCCAATCCCATCAACCTCCGCAAAACAAGCCTCCTCAACAAATCCATTCATACCCAGGTGAGACCAGATTTCTTTTGCTCTTTGGCATTTAAAGAAAATATCAATGCTTTCACAATCGATCGAGTAGATAGGGCATTCCCTCTAGCTTTGTATATGACGATTTGCAAGTACACCATAGCAAGGGATTGCGCCATACAAAGCACGCCAAAAGTGGATTTTAACATTAGCTAGAGTTTTTAAATCCCATAACGCCTTCCATACCGGATTACGTGAGGAAGTATCATATGGTCTTGTGATTTGTAACTTCCGGCCATGCTGATGATCCCATTCAAAATAAATAAGCTGATTTAACTATGAACAATCCATTCTTATTATGATGCCATGACACAAAATCTTCCTTCATCCCTATAGCCAGGGGTATTTTGAGAATTCTTTCTGCATCTACCGCCCAAAACAGCTCTCTGGTTAGTGTTTCTTCCCAAATTCGAGCTTCGTGATCAATTGGTTCACCAACTTTTGTGAATACAATATTCCCTCTCCTAGTCAAAATCTTCCTATTCGGACTGCTCGGAATCCAGCAATAATCCCATATATCAATATTGTTTCCATCTCCAACTCGCCAAATATGTCCTCTTTTAAAAGTTTGTATACATGCCCACAAGCTTTGCCAACTATAGGAACTTCCCTTCTTCAATTCATAATTCAGAAGGTCCCCTGATGGGTAATATTTTGCATGAAGCACTTGGGAACATAGGGAGTTTGGCTCACAAAGTAGTCTCCAACATTGTTTAGTTAGCATAGCCAAATTAAAACTCTCCAAATCCTTGAACACCATACCTCTTTGTCTTTTTGGAAAGCTCATTTTCCACCATGCAAACCAGTGTATATGCTTTCGTTGGTCATCATCTCCCCGCCAGAATTGGGATATTGCAGAGATTATCCCTTTGCATACCTACTTGGAGAGCCTGAAAACTGACATAACATAAGTTGGAATAGCTGGGATGATAGATTTAATAAGTTGGAATAACGTATGTTGTCATAACGGTTCGACCGATAAACATCTTCGTAGAATATGTGGGAGCCAATATGAGCATCTAGGTTCCGCTATTGGTTATTGACCGGAGACATAGTTCTCGAACACGTAGGGTCCGCACGCTTAACGTTCGATGTCGATATTGTATTATATGAGTTATTTGATTTGGTGACCGAATGTTGTTAGAAGTCTCGGATGAGATCATGGAAATGACGAGGAGTCTCAAAATGGTTGAGAGGTAAAGATTTATATATAGGATGATATTATTCGGACACCGGAAGTGTTTCGGAGTGTATCGGGTATTTATTGGAGTACCGGGGGGTTTACCGGAACCCCCGGGGGAAAGATATGGGTCATATGGGCCATAAGAGGGGAGCACACCAGCCCAGAAGGGGTGGTGCCCGCCCCCATCGAAGGAGGCAGAGTGGGGGAAGGGAAAGAGGGGGTTCGGCCCCCTTTTCCTTCTCTCCTTCCTCTTCACTTTTCCCCCTCTGGCAAATATGGAAGGGGGGAGACCGAATTGGGGAGGACCCTGATACGTCTCCAACGTATCTATAATTTTTGATTGTTCCATGCTATTATATTGTCTGTTTTGGATGTTTAATATGCATTTATATGCTATTTTATATTATTTTTGGGACTAACCTAGTAACCGAGGGCCTAGTGCCAGTTTCTGTTTTTTTGCCTGTTTTAGAGTTTCGCAGAAAAAGAATACCAAACGGAATGAAACTTTCGCGATGATCTTTGTTGGACCAGAAGCAAACCAGGAGACTTGGAGATGAAGTCGGAGACTCAACGAGACGGCCACAAGGGTGGAGGGCGCGCCCAGGGGGGTAGGGCGCGCCCCCTGCCTCGTGGGCCCCTCGAAGCTCTCCTGACCTAGTCCCTTTGCCTACATATTCTCTTATACCCCAAAAACATCAGGGGGAGCCACCAAAACACTTTCCACCACCGTAACCTTCTGTACCCGTGAGATCCCATCTAGGGGCCTTTTCCGGCGTCCTGCCGGAGGGGGATTCGATCACGGAGGGCTTCCAATCAACACCATTACCCTTCTGATGAAGCGTGAGTAGTTTATCTCAGACCTACGGGTCCATAGCTAGTAGCTAGATGGCTTCTTCTCTCTCTTTGATTCTCAATACCATGTTCTCCTTGATGTTCTTGGAGATCTATTCGATGTAATACTCTTTTGCGGTGTGTTTGCCGAGATCCGATGAATTGTGGATTTATGATCAGATTATCTATGAATATTATTTGAGTTATCTCTGAATTCTTATATGCATGATTTGATATCTTTGCAAGTCTCTTCGAATTATCGATTTAGTTTGGCCTACTAGATTGGTTTTTCTTGCAATGCGAGAAGTGTTTAGCTTTGGGTTCAATCTTGCAGTGTCCTTTCCTAGTGACAGTAGGGGTAGCAAGGCACATATTGTATTGTTGCCATCAAGGATAAAAAGATGGGGTTGTCATCATATTGCTTGAGTTAATTCCTCTACATCGTGTCATCTTACCTAATGCGTTACTCCGTTCTTTATGAACTTAATACTCTAGATGCATGCTGGATAGCGGTCGATGTGTGGAGTAATCGTAGTAGATGCAGAATCATTTCGGTCTACTTGACACGGACATGATGCCTATATTCATGATCATTGCCTTAGATGTCGTCATAATTATGCGCTCTTCTATAAATTTCTCGGCAGTAATTTGTTCACCCACCGTAATATTTACTATCTTGGGAGAAGCCACTAGTGTAACCTATGGCCCCCGGGTCTCTTTTCCATTATATTGAATCTCTTCTACATCATACTAGTTTCCGATCTACTATTTTGCAATCTTTTACTTTCCAATCTATAAACCAAAAATACCAAAAATATTTACTTTACCGTTTATCTATCTCTATCAGATCTCATTTTTGCAAATAATCGTGAAGAGATTGACAACCCCTTACCGCGTTGGGTGCAAGTATGCTGATTGTTTGTGCAGGTATTCGGTGACTTGTGCGTTATCTCCTACTAGATTGATACCTTGGTTCTCAAACTAAGGGAAATACTTACTGTACTTTGCTGCATCACCCTTTCCTCTTCAAGGGAAAATCCAACGCAAGCTCAAGAGGTAGCAGACCCCAAGTAGGATTGCTCCTACTTGGGGCACACCCTTGCTGATCCCCTCCCCTCCCACCCATATATACGTGGGGAGGGGGCGCCTAGAACACGCAACGTTAATTGTTAGCCGTGTGCGGCGCCCCCTCCATAGTTTACACCCCCGGTCGTATTGTCGCGGTGCTTAGGCGAAGCCCTGCGCGGATCACTTCACCGTCACCATGCCGTCATGCTGACGAAACTCATCTACTTCCTCGACACCTTGCTGGATCAAGAGGGCGAGGAACGTCATCGAGCTGACTGTGTGTAGAACTCGGAGGTGTCGTACGTTCGGTACTTGATCGGTCAGAGCTAGAAGAAGTTCGACTACATCAACCGCGTTGCCAAACGCTTTCACTTTTGGTCTACGAGGGTATGTAGACACACTCTCCCCTCTCGTTGCTATGCACCTCCTAGATAGATCTTGCGTGAGCGTAGGATTTTTTTTGAAATTGCATGCTACGTTCCCCAACAGTGGCATCATGAGCCAGGTCTATACGTAGATGATATGCACGAATAGAACACAAAGAGTTGTGGGCGGTGATCGTCATGCTGCTTACCACCAATGTCTTATTTTGATTCGGTGGTATTGTTGAATGAAGCGGCCGGACCAACCTTACATGACCATGTTCATGAGACCGGTTCCACCGACAGACATGCAACTAGTTTTGCATAAACGTGGCTTGCGGGTGTCTGTTCTCCTAATTTATTTGAATCGAATTTGACTGCGACCGGTCCTTGTTGAAGGTTAAAACAGCAAACTTGATAAATCACCATTGTGGTTTTGATGCGTAGGTAAGAACAGTTCTTGCTAGAAGCCTGTAGCAGCCACGTAAAACTTGCAACAACAAAGTAGAGGACGTCTAACTTGTTTTTGCAGCACATGTTGTGATGTGATATGGTCAAGACATGATGTGATATACGTTATTGTATGAGATAATCATGTTTTGTAAAAGTTATCGGCAACCGGCAGGAGCCTTATGGTTGTCTCTTTATTGTATGAAATGCAAACGCCATGTAATTTCTTTACTTTATCACTATGCGTTAGCGATAGTTGTAGAAGCAATAGTTGGCGAGACGACCACGACACAACGATGGAGATCAAGGTGTCGAGCCGATGACGATGGAGATCATGATGATGCTTTGGAGATGGAGCTCAAAAGCACAAGATGATGATGGCCATATCATGTCACATATTTTGATTGCATGTGATGTTTATCTTTTATGCATCTTATTTTGCTTAGTACGACGGTAGTATTATAAGATGATCCCTTACTAAATTTCGAGGCATAAGTTTCTCCCTAATTATGCACCATTGTGATAGTTTATCGTGCTTAGACACCACGTGATGATCGGGTGTGATAGGATCTACGTTCACATACAGCGGGTGCAAGACAGTTTTGCACATGTGGAATACTCGGGTTAAACTTGACGAGCCTAGCATGTACATACACGGCTCGGAACACTGGAGACCGAAAGATCGAACATGAATCATATAGTAGATATGATCAACATAGAGATATTCACCATTGATGACTACCCCATCTCACGTGATGATCGGACATGGGTTAGTTGACTTGGATCACGTTACACTTAGATGACTTAAGGGATTTCAGTTTAAGTGGGAGTTCTTAAGTAATTTGATTAATTGAATTTAATTTATCATGAACTTAGTCCTGATAGTATATGCAAATTATGTCGTAGACCAATAGCTCGTGTTGTAGCTTCCCTATGTTTTTTGATATGCTCCTAGAGAAAACTAAGTTGAAAGATGATAGTAGCAATGATGCGGACTGGGTCCTTGATCTAAGGATTATCCTCATTGCTGCACAAAAGAATTATGTCCTTAATGCACCGCTAGGTGGCAGACCTATTGCAGGAGAAGATGCAGACGTTGTGAATGTTTGGCAAGCTCGATATGATGACTACTTGATAGTTTAGTGCACCATGCTTTACGGCTTAGAACCGGGACTTCAAAAACGTTTTGAACCCCACAGAGCATATGAGATGTTCCAAGAGCTGAAATTGGTATTTCAGACTCATGCCCATGTCGAGAGGTATGAGACCTCTGACAAGTACTTTGCCTACAAGATGGAGGAGAATAGCTCAGCTAGTGAGCATGTGCTTAGAATGTGTGGGTACTACAATCACTTGAATCAAGTGGGAGTTAATCTTCCAGATAAGAAAGTAATTGAAAAAAATTCTCTAGTCACTATCACCAAGCTACTAGAAATTTGTGATGAACTATAATATGCAAGGGATGAAGAAAATGATTCCTGAGCTCTTCGTGATGCTAAAACCGGCAAAGGTAGAAATCAAGAAAGAGCATCAAGTGTTGATGATTAATAAGACCACTAGTTTTAAGAAAAAGGGCAAGGGAAAGAAAGGGAACTTCAAGAAGAATGGCAAGCAAGTTTCCTCTCCCGTGAAGAAGCCCAAAGCTAGACCTCAGCCTGAAACTGAGTGCTTCTACTGCAAAGGAATGGTCACTAGAAGCGGAACTACCCCAAATACTTGGCAGATAAGAAGGATGACAAAGTGAACCGAGGTATATTTGATATACATGTTATTAATGTGTACCTTACTAGTGTTCGTAGTAACCCCTGGGTATTTGATATCGGTTCAGTTGCTAAGATTAGTAACTCGAAACAGGAGTTGCAGAATGAACAAAGACTAGTTAAGGGCGAGGTGACAATGTGTGTTGGAAGTGATTTCAAGGTTGATATGATCACCGTTGCACACTCGCTCTAGCTTCGGGATTAGTGTTGAACCTAAATAAATGTTATTTGGTGTTTGCATTGAGCATGAATATGATTGGATCATGTTTATTTCAATACGGTTATTTATTTAAGTCAAAGAATAATTGTTGTTCTGTTTACATGAATAAAACCTTCTATGGTCATACACCCAAAATGGTTCATTGAATCTCGATCGTAGAGATACACATATTCATAATATTGATGCCAAAAGATGCAAAGTTGAAAATGATAGTGCAAAATACTTGTGGCACTGCCGTTTAGGTCATATTGGTGTAAAGCGCATGAAGAAACTCCATGCTGATGGGCTTTTGAAATCACTTGATTATGAATAATTTGATACTTGCAAACCATGCCTCATGGGCAAGATGACTAAAACTCTGTTCTCCGGAACAATGGAGCAAGCCAATGACTTATTGGAAATAATACATACTGATGTTATGTATGCGGTCCGATGAGTGTTGAGGCACGTGGCGGGTATCGTTATTTTCTAACCTTCACAAATGATTTGAGCAGATATGGGTATATCTACTTAATGAAACACAAGTCTAAAACATTTGAAAAGTTCAAAGTATTTCAGAACGAAGTGGAGAATCATCGTAACAAGAAAATAAAGTTTCTATGATCTGATCGCGGAGGCGAATATTTGAGTTACGAGTTTGGCCTTCATTTAAAACAATGTCGAATAGTTTCACAACTCACGCCACCTGGAACACCACAGTGTAATGGTGTGTCCGAACGTTGTAACCATACTTTATTAGATATGGTGCAATCTATGATGTCTCTTACCAATTTACCACTATCATTTTGGGGTTATACATTAGAGACAGCTGCATTCACATTAAATAGGGCACCGTCTAAATCTGTTGAGACGACACCATATGAACCGTGGTTTGGCAATAAACCTAAGTTGTTGTTTCTTAAAGTTTGGTAATGCGATGCTTATGTCAAAAGGCTTCAGCCTGATAAGCTCGAACCCAAATCGAAGAAGTGCGTCTTCATAGGATACCCTAAGGAAACAATTGGGTACACCTTCCATCACAGATCTGAAGGAAAGATCTTTGTTGCTGAGACTGGCTCCTTTCTAGAGAAGGAGTTTCTCTCGAAAGAAGTGAGTGGGAGGAAAGTAGAACTTGATGAGGTAAATGTTCCTTCTCTCGAGTTGGAAAGTAGTACATCAGAGAAAATTGTTCCCGTGATGCCTACACCAACTAGGGAGGAAGCAAAAGATGATGATCATGAAACTTCAGATCAAGTTACTATTGAATTTCGTAGGTCAACCAGAGCACGATCCACACCAGAGTGGCATGGTAATCCTGTCCTGGAAGTCATGTTACTAGACCAAGGCGAACCTACGAACTATGAAGAAGCTATGATGAGCCCAGATTCCGATAGATGGCTTGAGGCCATGTAATCTGAGATAGGATCCATATATGAAAACAAAGTGTGGACTTTGGTGGAATTGACCGATGATCGGCAATCCATAGAGAATAAATGGATCTTCAAGAAGAAGACTAACGCTGATAGTAATGTTACTGTGTACAAAGCTCAACTTGTCGCAAAAGGTTTTCGACAAGTTCAAGTGGTTGACTACAATGAGACTTTCTCAACTGTACCGATGCATAAGTCCGTCCGAATCAAGTTAGCAATTGCCACATTTTATGAAATCTGGCAAATGGATGTCAAAACTTCATTCCTTAAATGGATATCTCTAAGAAGAGTTGTATATGATGCAACCATAAGTTTTTGTCAATCCTAAAGGTGCTAACAAGGTGTGCAAGCTCCAGCGATCCATCTATGGACTGGTGCAAGCATCTCGCATTTGGAATATACGCTTTGATGAGGTAATCAAAACATATGGTTTTATACAGGCTTAAAGTGAAGCATGTATTTACAATAAAGTGAGTGGGAGCTCTGTAGCATTTCTAATATTATATGTGGATGACATATTGTTGATTGGAAATGATATAGAATTTCTAGATAGCATAAAAGGATACTTGAATAAGAATTTTTCAATGAAAGATCTCGGTGAAGCTGCTTACATATTGGGCATCAAGATCTATAGAGATAGATCAAGACGCTTGATAAGACTTTCAATGAGTACATACCTTGACAAGATTTTGAAGGAGTTCAAAATGGATCAGTCAAAGAAGGAGTTATTGCCTGTATTGTAAGGTGTGAAGTTGTGTAAAGACTCAAAACACGACCACGGCAGAAGATAAAGAGAGAATGAAAGTCATTCCCTATGCCTCAGCATAGGTTCTACAAAGTATGTCATGTTGTGTACCAAACCTGTTGTGTACCTTGCCATGAGTTTGACAATGGGGCACAATAGTGATCCAGGAGTAGATCACTAGACAACAGTCAAAATTATCCTTAGATACCTTAAAGAGGACCAAGGAAATGTTTCTCGGTTATGGAGGTGATAAAGAGTTTGTCGTAAAGAGTTACATTGAATAAAGCTTTGCCACTGATCTAGATGAATCTAAGTCTCAATCCAGATACATATTGAACGTGGGACCAATTAGCTAGGGTAGCTCCATACAGAGCTTTGTAGACATAGAAATTTTCAAATTACATACGGATCTGAATGTGACAGACCCGTTGACTAAACCTCTCTCACAAGCAAAACATGATCAAACCTTAGTACTCCTTGGGTATTAATCACATGGCGATGTGAACTAGATTATTGACTCTAGTAAACCCTTTGGGTGTTGTTCACATGGCGATGTGAACTATGGGTGTTAATCACATGACGATGTGAACTATTGGTGTTAAATCACATGGCGAGGTGAACTAGATTATTGACTCTAGTGCAAGTGGGAGACTGAAGGAAATATGCCCTAGAGGCAATAATAAAGTTGTTATTTTATATTTCCTTATTTCATGATAAATATTTATTATTCATGCTAGAATTGTATTAACCGGAAAGGTGATACATGTGTGGATACATAGACAAAACACCGTGTCCCTAGTAAGCCTCTACTAGACTAGCTCGTTAATCAAAGATGGTTAAGTTTCCTAACCATAGACATGTGTTATCATTTAATGAATGGGATCACATCATTAGGAGAATGATTGTAGCGACCAGACCTCAAACAATCTAGTCTCTGTGTATCGGTGTCATCCCTGGATCGGTAATGCTGACACACACAGTACTTGAGGATTTATAGCAGAGTCTCAATCACACACTTATTACATCAAATGTCTCAAAAGAGATCTTGTTACAATAATATGGCTTAAGGCCATCTAAATAAGATAACAGCGGAAGGCTTGGAAGATAAAGTGAGTCCATCAACTCCAACGTCATAGCTGAGTGAATGACAACGACCTATGGCACCTTACTCGTCGTCTAAAAAGTCTGCGACATGATATGTTGCAGCCCGAAACGGGTCAGCACAAGGAATATGCTGGCAATGTAACACAAGAGAGTAATGAACAGAATAAATGCTATCACTACATGCATATATGGCTGGTGGAAAGCTCTATGGTTAAAGTTTTGCATAAAACCAATTTTTCCCTACAACATAGGAATACATTTTATTTAACTATCATGGCGGTTGTTAAACATTGAGAAGATTCCACCAACTCAATCCCAATTAAGTAATATCAATTAACCCAAACAAATTAATTTAAAGTGATGAGATCAACGTGATAATCCAAGAACCAGATACTCAAGAAGTCCATAACCGGGGACACGACTAACCATGATTAGTTTGTACACTCTGCAGAGGTTTGCACACTTTTCCCTACAAGACTCGATCTCCGCCGTTGGATTTCTCGCACTACAAGGTGTTTGAGAAACGGATGACTGAGATACAGTCTTTCAGAAACATTAACTGTTTACTCTGGGTGGACAGTTACACCTACTTTGCCCTACGTCTTCTAGCCCACCACTGAAAGAGGTCATGCAACCTACTCAACTATGATAGAGTCCATAATAGCTTGTGGCTGCACACGGAAGTTTCTAGCATGAAATATCTTATGATCCCTTTGAGCCTGGGTGGCAAACCGTAGGATGATCACACGGGTACTCCGGGATATCCTAGTATAACACTGGATTCTCCAGGTGCTCGCAACCAATCCAACCAGATGTGTATTTAAGTAGCCACCTTATGTTAACCATTAATTAACAAATCTCACATCTGTCATGGATACACTCACCCAATCCACGTCTACGAGCATAGCATAGCAGTATAAGCATAACGTAGAAGTGACTCCCAAAGGTTTGAGGGGCAATAGGTTCTACCTCATCATCTACTTCCCAAACCCACATGTTAAACAGATCCTAACCATGCAATGTTTGAGGATTGAGATTAATGTATAAAAAACTGGGTAATAAAGGGATATGATCAAAGTGTTACTTGCCTTGCTGATGATCCGCAAAACCTAGAGACTCGTAGTAGCACGCTTCACACTTCGGGAATTCTATCACAAACAAACAATAGCATACATAAGCACTCAAACTATAAGCATGGTTAAAACCCAAATAAGAAGATCTAACCAGAAAGTTCAACTGAAGAACTCCGGTTTGCAAAAAGAATCAAATCAAATGGAGCAACGAAACTCAAACTATGAACGAAATAAGAACCGTTTATTAATCTGGACTAAAGCCAAATTTTACAGTACCAAAATCATGTTCAAGTTGGTTAAATAGAAAGAGGGCTTCATTACGAAGATTTAGGCGCTTGTTTCATCTAATTTGGATAAACGAGTGAAAAGTTATACTAGATCGAAGATCAGGGGAGAAATCGCGATCGAAATAATCGCAGATAAACCCTGAAATAAAAACGAGACGAACAGGCTAACGAACGAACGTTCGTTAACAGATCCTAATCGGTGAACAACATTCGTTAAAACGAACGAACGGACGAACGTCCGCTAAATAACTAAACCGAAAAAAATAGAACCGATCTATTCTAAAAAAAACAGATCTAGATTTCTAAAAAAACCCGATGGGTTTTTGAAAAAAAACAAAATGGCAGAGGCGGCGGCATCTACCTCCGGCGAGGTCCGGCGTGGCGGGACAGCATCGGCGGGGCTCCGGGTGGTGGCGAGGGCGTCTGCAGCGGCGCAGGGCGAC
>NC_041383.1:516741705-516774699 GCF_002162155.2 Triticum dicoccoides
CGGCGGCTGGGGGCGGCGCGGCGACGGCGGCTGCGGCAACGGGTGGTGGTGGCTGCTGGTGCGGGGCGGGGCGGTGGCTGGCAAGGTGAGAGGCGGCAGGGTGGGCGTCTTATAAACGAGGGTCGAGGGGGGTTCTGACTTGGGGAAGGGGGCGGCCGGCGGCGTGGCGGCGTGGGACTCCGGCGAGTTCGAGCCGGACACGGTAGGAAGGCGGCGGCGACGACTTGGGCTAGCCTGCTCGGCTTGGCTTCGTCCCAGTCGGGCGGGGAAACTCTTTTTTTTAAATGATTCCGCCAAAATCAGAAAAATCCTAATAAAATATAAAAAAATCCTAAAAATACCAAAAACAATTTGCACCGTCTAAATAGAATATTTAGAACAAAGTGAACATTTTTCTGGCCTAAGTATGCATTTTTCTGGCCTAAAAATAATATTTAGAACAAATGTTAAAATCAAATATTTTTCTAATTCAAATAAAATAGCGATGAAATCCAAATAACATAAATACTTGATTTTAACATTTTCCCTCCAATATTTCTTTTATTTTGGAGAAGTCATTTTATCCCCTCTCTTTTATTTTAATATTGGAAATATTCGAGAAGAAAATGAATAAAACCAAAATGATCTGCTTTTCAATATTTGTTAAAATTCAAATATGAAAATAAACGAAATCCCGAACTCTCTCTGTTGGTCCTTGAGTTGTTTAGAATTTCTAGGATCAACCAAAATGCAATAAAATATGATATGCTTATGATGACGTATGTATAATATTCCAAATTGAAAATTTGGGATGTTACAAACCTACCCCCCTTAATATAAATCTCGCCCTCGAGATTCGGTTTGGCTAGAAAATAGGTGTGGGTGGTCCTTCCGTAGGTCCTCCTCTCGTTCCCAGGTGGCTTCATCCTTAGTATTGTGGCTCCACTGTACTTTGCAAAACTTGATAACCTTGCTGCATGTGACTCGGCTGGCAAACTCGAGAATCTTCACTGGTTTTTTCTCGTAGGTCAAATCACTATCCAGCTGAATCGCTTCCAGCGGCACTGTATCTCTTAGAGGAATATCGGCCAGCTCTGTGTGGCACTTCTTCAACTGGGAAATGTGAAACACATCATGAACTCCTGAGAATCCTTCTGGCAATTCCAGCTTGTAAGCAACTTCTCCCATACGTTCCAAAACTTTGTATGGTCCCACAAAACGTGGTGCTAACTTTCCCTTAACTCCAAAATGCTTAACTCCTTGAAGTGGGGACACACAAAGATATACTCTGTCTCCGACTTTGTAAACTGTCTCGTTGCGTTTAGAATCCGCATAACTCTTCTGCCTGGACTGGGCTACCATGAGTCTATCGCGAATCTGTTTAACCTTCTCTTCAGACTCCTTAATCAAATCTGGTCCAAAAAACTAACGGTCTCCAACTTCATCCCACAATGACGGTGTCCTCCACCTCCTTCCGTACAAAACTTTGAAAGGGGCCATCTTCAATCCGACTTGATAACTATTGTTACAAGAGAACTCTGCATACGGCAAGTTGTCATCCCAACTAGATCCATAGTCTAGCGCACAAGCTCTCAACATGTCCTCCAAAATCTGATTGACTCTCTCGGTCTGTCCCTGTCTGTGGATGAAAGGTTGTACTGAACTCTAGCCTGGTACCCAAAGTCCCATGCAACTGATTCCAGAAATTTGAGGTAAACTGGGTTCCTCTATCTGATACAATGGTCATCGGAACACCATGCAGACATACGATCCTGGTCATATATATCTTTGCCAACTTACCACTCGTATAAGTGGTCTTCACTAGGATGGAGTGAGCTACTTTCGTCAATCGATCGACTACAACCCATATAGAGTCATAACCTGAACAAGTCCTGGGCAATCCTGTGATAAAATCCATGCCTAGCTTGTCCCACTTCCATTCGGGTATCGGTAATGGCTGTAGCAATCCTGCTGGCTTCTGATGCTCTGCCTTTACTCTCTGACATACATCACATACTGCTACATACTCGGCAATATCCTTCTTCATTCCTGTCCACCAGAAACTTTCCTTCAAATCCAGATACATCTTGGTGTTTCCTGGGTGAATTGACTTCCTGATCTCGGGGTCATTAGGCACGTATATGCGATCCTCAAACCATAAAGTATCATGCTCATCCTCATGAAGTCCTTTAGCCTTTCCTTTGCTCATCCTTTCCTTTATCTCGGCAATCTCCTTGTCAGTCTTTTGGGCTTCTCTGATCTTATCCATCAAAGTGGAATGAATTTCCAATGCTACTACATAACCTCTTGGAACTATCTCCAAACATAGCTCACGAAGATCCTCCACGAACTCCTTGGTAAACCTCCGGTCATGAGCGTATTGACATAACTCTTGCGGCTCAACGCATCTGCTACTACACTAGCCTTTCCGGGATGATAGTGCAACTTCATATCATAATCCTTAATGAGCTCCAACCATCTCCTTTTCCTGAGGTTCAACTCCTTCTGCGTGAAGATATATTTCAATCTCTTGTGATCCGTGTATACCTCACAATGGTTTCCGATGGGAAAATTTCTCTATGTCTTCAATGCATGCACTACGGCTGCTAACTCCAAATCGTGAGTAGCATAATTCAGCTCATGAGGTTTAAGATTTCGTGAGGCATATGAAACAACTCTTCCCTCCTGCATAATCACTGCTCCAAGTGCTCGACGTGAAGCGTCGCAATACACTTGATAATCCTTTCATTGATCTGGAAGAATCAACACTGGGGCTGTAACCAAATGTTTCTTCAACTCCTGAAAACTGGCTTCACACTCCTCAATCCATTTGAACTTGGTGTCCTTCTTCAGCAACTCCATCATGGACTTTGCAATCCTGGAGAAATTCTCAATGAACCTCAGATAATATCCTGCGAGTCCAAGAAAACTCATGATCTCTCTGACTGACGTGTGTGCCACCCATTTAATCACAGAAACAACCTTGGTGGGGTCTACTGCTATTCCTTCTCCGGATATAACATGTCCAAGAAATCCAACTTCTTTCAACCAAAACTCACACTTGCTGAACTTGGCATATAACTGATGTTCCCCGAGCTTCTCAAGAACCAAACACAAATGCTCCTTATGCTCCTCTTCATTCTTCGAGTAGACCAATATATCATCAATGAATACCACAACGAACTTATCCAAAAACTCCATAAACACCTTGTTCATAATGTTCATGAAATAGGCAGACGCGTTAGTCAGACCAAATGACATAACAATATACTTGTATAGCCTGTACCTCCTGGTAAGAGCTGTCTTAGGTATATCCTGCTCTCGAATCATCAGCTAATGATATCCTGATCACAGATCGATCTTGGAAAATACTTTAGCTCCTTGCTACTGGTCAAACAAATCATTGATCATCGGCAGTGGGTACTTGTTCTTGATCGTCACTTCATTCAACGCACGATAATCAACGACCATCCTTAATGATCCATCCTTCTTCTCCACTAGAAGTACTGGGGCTCCCCAAGGTGAAGAACTTGGTCGAATGTATCCTTTATATTGTAACTCCTTAATCTGCTTCTTAATTTCCTCCAAATCCTTTGCGGGCATCCGATACAGTCTCTTTGATATTGGCCCGTGCGTGGCTAAAGCTCAATCAAAAACTCAATGTCTCTATCCGGTGGCATGCCTGGCAACTCCTCCGGAAACACGTCGGGGTAATCCTTCACCACTGGTACTTCCTCCTGTACAACTCCTGATAAGGAATTCACTTGAGTCCTCTTTGGCACATACCGGGATACATACTTGATCCTTCTTCCTTCTGGGGTGGTGAGTATAATTGACTTACTGGCGCAATCAATGTTTCCTCCATACATCGATAGCCAATCCATACCCAAAATCACATCCAACCCCTGTGACTCCAGAATTATTAGATCTGAGGGGAAAACATGCCTACCTATGGTCAATGGCTTCTGAAAACATCCTTGGCTTGCCATATGCTCTGCTCCTGGCGAGCTTACTAACATAGGTGTCCTGAGAACTTTGGTGGGCAACTTATACTTATCCACAAATCCCCTTGATATGTATGAATGCGATCGACCAGTATCAAAAAGAACAATTGCAGTAAATGACTTAACCAAAAACTTACCTATAACTGCATCTGGCTGCTCTTCAACCTCCTCCACGCTAACATGGTTCACTTGTCCCTTGTTGAAAGGGTTGGGCTTCTTCCCAGAGTTTCCATTGCCATTTCCATTCTTTGCTTCAGAACACTCGGTGGCGTAATGTCCATTCTTCCTGCACTTGAAACAAGTAATGTGACTTAGATCCTTTTTGGCGGGTGTTGCCGGGTTGGAACGGTTCTGGCCGTTGCTTCCTCCATTCCCATTCCCATTCTTGGGGCCATTATGGTTATGCAAACTTCCTCCATTAGAATTATGGCCTCCATGGTTATGGTGAATGTGTCTTCCCGAGTTCGGGGTAAAACGAGGCCTCTGCTGAGCTCCCGAATTGTACTTCCCTTGTCCATACTTCCTCCCGCGGCTATCTATCTGCTGCTGCTTCCCTTTAATCATAAGAGCTCTATCTACTAACTCCTGGTAGTTGTTGAATGTTGCCACCATCAACTGCATGCTCAGCTCATCATTCAGTCCTTTCAGAAACTTCTCCTGCTTAGCAGCATCAGTAGCTACGTCATCAGGGGCATAACGTGCTAACTTACTAAACTCATCCACATACTGGCCCACTGTGCGTCCTCCTTGGCGCAAGTTGCAAAACTCGCACTTCTTAATGTTCATAGATCTTGTTGAAACATGGGCAGTGCGGAAAGCCTGCTGAAACTGATCCCATGTAACATTGTCAATAGGGTAAGTGGCTGTGAAATTCTCCCAACATGATGCTGCGGGTCCATCAAGATGATGTGCGGCAAAACACACACTCTCCGCATCTGTGCATCCTGCAGTGGTCAGCTCCCTTCCAATCTTGGAGCCAATCATCTACAACAATCGGCTCGGTGCTACTAGTGAATACCAGCGGATTCATCCTTAGAAAACAGGCTAAGTGATCAACATGTGGTGGTGGTGGTGGGTTGTTGTTGTTGTTGTTGTTGTTGCCTTGGTTCTAATTCTGAACTAGTAGCTGCATCAAAGTATTTTGCTGCTGGATCAACTGAGTGAGCTCCGATGGGAAGGCAAATCCATTGTCACATCCCGGAGGCATCTGATGGGTTTAGAAAAGGTGAGAAAACAGAATAGAATGAGGTCAAAAGGGAAAACACTACCCATATGCTCATGAGACAAACACAATCATATCAGTTCAATCAATTCAAACAAGGGCATACAATCGGTCTAACTATCGTTACAAAAGTGCTCGGACTATTCTATATACATGGGGAAATACTATTACTGATTTGGTGGTCGACTAGAAGTTTTGATCGGTGGAAGACTCCATGATATCTGCTCCAGCTTCATCAACATAGTCATCATCGCTATCGTCGGGGTCAGAATCGGTGTCGACAATGATGATGTAGTCCTCCGAGTGAATGTCCTTTGAATGGTCGTCATCTCCTCCTAGCGCGGGGTCTCCCATGAATACTCCTAGTTTCCTTGTCAGGTCGTCATTCTTCTCCACTAGTATCGCCATTTCCTCCTCATATCCATCGCGTGTAGACTTGATTTCCTCCTCTAGCTCCGTAATTCTTATCATTGCCTTCTTCAGATCTATCATGCCTGCGCACATCTGGTTCTCCTGGCGAGGAATGTGC
This sequence comes from Triticum dicoccoides, assembly GCF_002162155.2. Lineage (NCBI taxonomy): Eukaryota > Viridiplantae > Streptophyta > Magnoliopsida > Poales > Poaceae > Triticum > Triticum dicoccoides. Next base: position 516,747,440 of record NC_041383.1, read on the forward strand.
TGGTTTAACTCCTGGATGGAAGCTGCAATGGACCTGTCCCTCCTGGTGCTGATCATCTCCCATTGCTCATCTCGGCGCCCACATATCTGGTAGATAGTATCCTTAAGATCCTTGTGATAAACTTCTCCAATGCGTCCCATGGTGATGTGGGCTGCCATGCTCTTTCCTAGACTCCAGGTTGGTGCATCAAAGGAAAACTCTATGGGCTCAGTGACTGGCATGAACGTCCTTCCTGGAACTTCAACTCGAATCATCCAACGCTCCTCTTTTGGTAGGGTGGCGATGTAGGTCCCGGTGAAGCTTGGTATTCCGATGTTTAGGTACCTAGTGACTTCCTTCAAGTGCCGTCCAAAAGGTGTATCTTCATCCGATTGTGTAAACTTGTTCCTTGAGTCCGCCATCCTATAGAGTGGAAAAGGGAGAGGAGTCAGAAATAAGTAGAGAAGAGTGACCTATGGTTTAATTTAGAGGTCGTGTCCTATAGTCAGCGTGTGCTCTGATACCATCTTGTAGCCACTAGACCTCAAACAGTCTAGTATCCGTGCATCAGTGTCATTCCTGGATCGGTAATGCTGACACGCACAGTACTTGAGGATTTATAACAGAGTCTCAATCACACACTTATTACATCGAATGTCTCAAAAGAGATCTTATTACAATAATATGGCATAAGTCCATCTAAATAAGATAACAACGGAAGGCTTGGAAGATAAAGTGAGTCCATCAACTCCAACGACATAGCTGAGTGAATGACAACGACCTATGACACCTTGCTCGTCGTCTGAAAAGTCCGCAACATGATATGTTGCAGCCCGAAACGGGTCAGCACATGGAATATGCTGGCAATGTAACACAAGAGAGTAATGAACAGAATAAATGCTATCACTACATGCATATATGACTGGTGGAAAGCTCTATGGTTAAAGTTTTGCATAAAGCCAATTTTTTCCTATAACAAAGGAATAAATTTTATTTAACTATCATGGTGGTTGTTAAACATTGAGAAGGTTCCTCCAACTCAATCCCAATTAAGAATATCAATTAACCCAAACAAATTAATTTAAAGTGATGAGATCAACATGATAATCCAGGAACCAGATACTCAAGAAGTCCACAACTGGGGACAAGGCTAACCATGATTAGTTTGTACACTCTGCAGAGGTTTACGCACTTTTCCCCACAAGACTTGATCTCCTCCGTTGGATTTCTCGCACTAGAAGGTGTTTGAGAAATGGATGACCGATACACAGTCTTTCAGAAACATTAAGTCTTTACTCTGGGTGGATAGTTACACATACTTTCCACTACATCTGCTAGCCCACCACTGAAAGAGGTCATGCATCCTACTCAACTATGCTAGAGCCCATAATAGCTTGTGGCTGCACACGGGAGTTTCTAGCATGAAATATCTTATGATCCCTTTGAGCCTGGGTGGCGAACCGTAGGATGATCACACGGGTACTCCGGGATATCCTAGGACAACACTGGATTCTCCAGGTGCCCGCAACCAATTCACCCAGATGTGTATTTAAGTAGCCACCTTATGTTAACCATTAATTAACAAATCTCGCATCTGTCACGGATACACTCACCCAATCCACGTCTACGAGTATAGCATAGCATTATAAGCATAACGTAGAAGTGACTCCCAAAGGTTTGAGGGGCAATAGGTTCTACCTCATCATCTACTTCCCAAACCCACATGTTAAACATATCCTAACCATGCAATTTTTGAGGATTGAGACTAATGCTTAAAACTTGGTAATAAAGGGATATGATCAAAGTGTTACTTGCCTTGCTGATGATCCGCAAAACCTAGAGACTTGTAGTAGCATGCTTCCCACTCTGGGAATTCTATCACAAAAAAACAATAGCATACATAAGCACTCAAACTAGAAGCATGGTTAAAACTCAAATAAGAAGATCTAACCAGAAAGTTCAACTGAAGAACACCGGTTTGCAAAAAGAATCAAATCAAACGGAGCAACGAAACTCAAACTACGAACGAAACAAGAACCGTTTACTAATCTGGACTAAAGCCAAATTTTACAGTATCAAAATCATGTTCAAGTTGGTTAAACAGATAGAGGGCTTCGAGATGAAGATTTAGGCGCTTGTTTCATCTAATTTAGATAAACGAATGAAAAGTTATACTAAATCAAAGATCAGGCAGAAATCGCAATCGAAATAATCGTAGATAAACCCTAAAAAACGAGACGAACAGGCTAACGAACGAACGTTCATTAACAGAACCTAATTGGTGAACATCGTTCGTTAAAATGAACGAACGGACGAACGTCCGCTAAATAACTAAACCGAAAAAACCGAACCGATCTATTTTAAAAAAAAGATCTAGATTTCTAAAAAAATCGAATAGTTTTTGAAAAAAACCGAAACGGCGACGGCGGCATCTACCTCCGGCGAGGTCTGGCGACAGCGGCGGCATCTACCTCCGGCGAGGTCCGATGGGGTGGGGCGACGTTGGCGGGGCTCCGGGTGGCGGCGAGGGCGGCGTGGGCGGCGCAGGGCGACGGCAGCAGCGTCGGCTGGCGGCGGCAGCGGGTGTGGGTGTGGGTGCGGGGCGGGGCGGGGCGGTGGCTGGTGAGGCGAAAGGGGGCGGGGTGGGCGGCTTATAAAGGGGGGTCGGGGGGTTCCGACTTGGGGAAGGGGGCGGCCGGCAGCGTGGCGTGATAACCCACAAGTATAGGGGATTGCAACCGTTTTCGAGGGTAGAGTATTCAACCCAAATTTATTGATTCGACACAAGGGGAGCCAAAGAATATTCTCAAGTATTAGAAGTTGAGTTTTCAATTCAACCACACCTGGATATCTTAGTATCTGCAGCAAATTATTTAGTAGCAAAGTACTCCCTCCGTTCCTAAATATAAGGTGTATTAGTTTTTTAAAAAGTCAACTGTTGTCTATGTTTGACCAACTTTACAGCAAAATATATAAAGATTTATAATACTAAATATATAAAATGTAAAAATATAGTTCATGATGAATCTAGTGATAATGATTTGGTATTGTAGACATTGATATTTTTGTCTATAAACTTGGTCAAACTTAGAGAAGTTTGACTTTTTAGAAAAATAATACACCTTATATTGAGGAACAGAGGGAGTAGTATGGAAGTGACGATAACAGTGGCAAAAGTAACACTAGCAGTTTTGTAGTAATTGTAACAGTAGCAACGGTAAAGTAAATAAGCAAAGCACAATATGTTAAAAGCTCGTAGGCATTGGATCAGTGATGGATAATTATGTCGGATGCGATTCATCATGTAATAGTTATAATATAGGGTGACATAGAACTAGCTCCAGTTCATCAATATAATGTAGGCATGTATTCCGAATATAGTCATACATGCTTATGGAAAAGAACTTGCATGACATCTTTTGTCCTACCCTCCTGTGGCAGCAGGGTCCTAATGGAAACTAAGGGATATTAAGGCCTCCTTTTAATAGAGTGCCGGACCAAAGCATTAACACATAGTGAATACATGAACTCCTCAAACTATGGCCATCACCGAGAAGTATCCCGATTATTGTCACTTCGGGGTTGTCGGATCATAACACATAATAGGTGACTATAGACTTGCAAGATAGGATCAAGAACTCACATATATTCATGAAAACATAATAGGTTCAGATCTGAAATCATGGCACTCGGGCCCTAGTGACAAGCATTGAGCATAGCAAAGTCATAGCAACATCAATCTCAGAACATAGTGGATACTAGGGATCAAACCCTAACAAAACTAACTTGATTACATGGTAAATGTCATCCAACCCATCACCGTCCAGCAAGCCTACGATGGAATTACTCACGCATGGCGGTGAGCATCATGAAATTGGTGATGGAGGATGGTTGATGATGACGACGACGACGAATCCCCCTCTCCGGAGCCCCGAACGGACTCCAGATCGGCCCTCCCGAGAGAGATTAGGGCTTGGCGGCGGCTCCGTATCGTAAAACACGATGAAACTTTCTCTCTGATTTTTTTCTCCGCGAAAGCGAATATATGGAGTTGGAGTAGAGGTCGGTGGACGTCCAGGGGGCCCATGAGGCAGGGTGTGGGCCCCCAGTTGGGGAACGCAGTAATTTCAAAAATATCCTACGCACACACAAGATCATAGTGATGCATAGCAATGAGAGGGGAGAGTGTCCACGTACCCTCGTAGACCGAAAGTGGAAGTGTTAGCACAATGTGGTTGATGTAGTCATACGTCTTCACGATCCGACTGATCAAGTACCGAATGTACGACACCTCCGAGTTCAGCACACGTTCAGCTCGATGACGTCCCACGTACTCCGATCCAGCAGAGCTTTGCGGGAGAGTTCTGTCAGCACGACGGCGTGATGATGGTGTTGATGATGCTACCAATGCAGGGCTTCACCTAAGCACCGCTACGATATTACCAAGGTGGAATATGGTGGAAAGGGGGCACCGCACACGGCTAAGAGATCAAGAGATCAATTTTTGTGTGTAGAGGTGCCTCCATGCCCCCGTATATAAAGGAGCAAGGGGGGAGGCGGTCGGCCAAGAGGAGGGCGCGCCAAGGGAGAAATCCTACTCCCACCGGGAATAGGACTCCTCCTTTCCTTCTAGCAGTAGGAGAAGGGAGGGAAAAAGGAGAAGGAAGGAAGGCGGCGCCGCCCTCCCTAGTCCAATTCGGACTAGTCCATGGGGAGGGGTGCGGCCACCCTTTGAGGCCTTTCTCTCCTTTCCCGTATGGCCCATTAAGGCCCAATACGAATTCCCGTAGCTCTCCGGTACTCCAAAAAATACCCGAATCACTCGGAACCTTGCCGATGTCCGAATATAATCGTCCAATATATCAATCTTTACATCGACCATTTCGAGACTCCTCGTCATGTCCCTGATCTCATCCAGGACTCCGAACTACCTTCGGTACATCAAAACACATAACTCATAGTATAAATCGTTACCGAACTTTAAGCGTGCGGACCCTACGGGTTCGTGAACTATGTAGACATGACCGAGACACGTCTCCGATCAATAACCAATAGCGGAACCTGGATACTCATATTGGCTCCCACATATTCTACGAAGATCTTTATCGGTCAAACCGCATAACAACATACGTTGTTCCCTTTGTCATCGATATGTTACTTGCCCGAGATTCGATCGTCGGTATCTCAATACCTAGTTCAATCTCGTTACCGGCAAGTCTCTTTACTCGTTACGTAATGCATCATCCCGCAACTAACTCATTAGCTACATTGCTTGCAAGTCTTATAGTGATGTGCATTACCGAGAGGGCCCAGAGATACCTCTGCGACAATCAGAGTGACAAATCCTAATCTCTAAATACGCCAACTCAACAAGTACCTTCGGAGACACCTGTAGAGCACCTTTATAATCATCCAGTTACGTTGTAATGTTTGGTAGCACACAAAGTGTTCCTCCGGTAAACGGGAGTTGCCTAATCTCATAGTCATAGGAACATGTATAAGTCATGAAGAAAGCAATAGCAACATACTAAACGATCAAGTGCTAAGCTAACGGAATGGGTCAAGTCAATCACATCATTCTCCTAATGATGTGATCCCGTTAAACAAATGATAACTCATGTCTATGGTTAGGAAACATAACCATCTTTGATTAACGAGCTAGTTAAGTAGAGGCATACTAGTGACACTATGTTTGTCTATGTATTCACACATGTACTATGTTTCCGTTAAATACAATTCTAGCATGAATAATAAACATTTATCATGAAATAAGGAAATAAATAATAACTTTATTATTGCCTCTAGGGCATATTTCCTTTAGTCTCCCACTTGCACTAGAGTCAATAATCTAGTTCACATCACCATGTGATTTAACACTAATATTCACATATGTATGTGATTAACACCCATAGTTCACATCGTCGTGTGACCAACGCCCAAAGGGTTTACTAGAGGCAATAATCTAGTTCACATTAATATGTGATTAACACCCAAAGAGTACTAAGGTGTGATCATGTTTTGCTCGTGAGAGAAGTTTAGTCAACGGGTCGGTCACATCCAGAGCCGTATGTATTTTGCAAATATTCTATGTCTACAATGCTCTGCACGGAGCTACTCTAGCTAATTGCTCCCACTTTCAATATGTATCCAGATTGAGACTTAGAGTCATCTGGATTGGTGTAAAAGCTTGCACCGATGTAACTCTTTACGATGAACTCTTTTATCACCTCCATAATCGAGAAACATTTTCTTAGTCCTCACTATGGATATTTTTGACCGCTGTCCAGTGATCTACTCTAGGTCAAAACTGTACTCCATTGCCAAATACAGAGCAAGGTATACAATAGGTCTGGTACATAGCATAGCATACTATATAGAACCTATGACTGAGGCATAGGGAATGACTTTTCATTCTCTTTCTATTTTTTGCCATGGTCGAGTTTTGAGTCTTACTCAACTTCACACCTCGCAACACAGGCAAGAACTCCTTCGTTGACTGTTCCATTTTGAACTACTTCAAAATCTTATCAAGGTATGTACTCACTGAAAAATCTTATCAAGCGTCGTGATCTATCTCTATAGATCTTGATGCTCAATGTGTAAGCAGCTTCACCGAGGTCTTTCTTTAAAAATCTCTTATTCATGTATCCTTTTATGCTATCCAGAATTTCTATATCATTTCCAATCAACAATATGTCATCTACATATAGTTTTAGAAATGCTACAAAGCTCCCACTCACTTTCTTGTAAATACAGGTCTTCTCCAAAAGCCCGTATAAAACCATATGCTTTGATCAACTCATCAAAGCATATATTCCAACTCCGAGATGCTTGCACCAGTCCATAGATAGATCGCTGGAGCTTGCACATTTTGTTAGCATCTTTAGGATTGACAAAACCTTCTGGTTGCATCATATACAACTCTTCTTTAATAAATTCATTAAGGAATGCAGTTTTGACATCCATTTGCCAGATTTCATAAAATGTGGCAATTGCTAACATGATTCGGACAGGCTTAAGCATCGATACGAGTGAGAAAATCTCATCGTATTCAACATCTTGAACTTTTTGAAAAAACTTTTTGCGACAATTCGAGCTTTGTAGATAGTAACACTACTATCGACTTCCGTCTTCCTCTTGAAGATCCATTTATTTTCTATGGCTTGCCGATCATCGGGCAAGTCCACCAAAGTCCATACTTTGTTCTCATACATGGATCATATCTCAGATTTCATGGCCTCCAGCCATTTCACGGAATCTGGGCTCATCATTGCTTCCTCATAGTTCGTAGGTTCATAATGGTCTAGTAACATGACTTCCAGAACAGGATTGCCGTACCACTGTGGTGCGGATCTTACTCTGGAAGACCTATGAGGTTCGGTATAAACTTGATCCGAAGTTTCATCATCATCATTATTAACTTCCTCACTAATCGGTGTAGGAATCACAGGAACTGATTTCTGTGATGAACTACTTTCCAATAAGGGAGCAGGTACAGTTACCTCATCAAGTTCTACTTTCCTCCCACTCACTTCTCAAGAGAAACTCCTTCTGTAGAAAGGATCCAATTTTTAGCAACAAAGATTTTGCCTTCGGATCTGTGATAGAAGGTGTACCCAACAGTTTCCTTTGGGCATTCTATGAAGACGCACTTCTCCGATTTGGGTTCGAGCTTATCAGGTTCAAACTTTTTCACAAAGCATCGTAGTCCCAAACTTTAAGAATCGACAACTTTGGTTTCTTGCCAAACCACAGTTCATAAGGTGTCTTCTCAATGGATTTTGATGGTGCCCTATTTAAAGTGAATGCAACTGCCTCTAATGCATAACCCCAAAATGATAGTGGTAAATTGGTAAGATTCATCATAGATCGCATCATATCCAATAAAGTGCGGCTACGACATTCGGATACACCATTATGCTGTGGTGTTCCATGTGGCGTGAGCTATTAAACTATTCCACATTGTTTTATATGAAGGGCAAACTCGTAACTCAAATATTCTCCTCCACGATCAGATCGTAGAAACTTTATTTTCTTGTTACGATGATTCTCCACTTCACTCTGAAATTCTTTGAACTTTTCAAATGTTTCAGACTTATGTTTCATTAAGTAGATATACCCATACCTGCTCTAATCATCTGTGAAGGTCAGAAAATAACGATACTTGCCGTGAGCCTTAACACTCATCGGATCGCATACATCAGTATGTATTATTTCCAATAAGTCAGTTGCTCGCTCTATTGTTCCGGAGAACGGAGTCTTAGTCATCTTGCCAAAAAGGCACAGTTCGTAAGCATCAACTGATTCATAACCATGTGATTCCAAAAATCCATCTTTATGGAGTTTCTTCATGCGCTTTACACCGATATGACCCAAACGGCAGTGCCACAAATAAGTTGCACTATCATTATCAACTTTGCATCTTTTGGCATCAATATTATGAATATGTGTATCACTACGATTGAGATCCAACAAATATTTTCATTGGGTGTATGACCATTGAAGGTTTTATTCATGTAAATAGAACAACAATTATTCTCTGACTTTAAATGAATAACCGTATTGCAATAAACATGATCAAATCATATTCATGATCAACGCAAACACCAAAAACATTTATTTAGGTTTAACACTAATTCCGAAAGTATAAGGAGTGTGCAATGATGATCATATTAATCTTGGAACTACTTCCAACACTTATCGTCACTTCACCCAACTACTCTCTATTTATTCTATAACTCCTGTTTCAAGTTACTAATTTTCAGCAACCGAACAAGTATCAAATACTCAGGGGCTACTATAAATACTAGTATGATACACATCAATAACCTGTATATCAAATATACCCTTGTTCACTTTGCCATACTACTTATTCACCAAATATTCAGGGAATTTCCACTTCCAGTGACCACTTCCTTTGCAGTAGAAGCACTTAGTTTCAGGCTTTGGTCCAGCTTTGGGCTTCTTCACGGGAGTGACAACTTGCTTGTCATTTTACTTGAAGTTCCCTTTCTTTCCATTTGCCCTTTTCTTGAAACTAGTGGTCTTGTCAATCATCAACACTTGATGCTCTTTCTTGATTTCTACCTTCGTCAATTTCAACATCATGAAGAGCTTGGTTATTGTTTTCGTCATCCCTTGCATACTATAGTTCATCACGAAGTTCTACTAACTTGGTGATGGTGACTAGAGAACTCTGTCAATCACTATCTTATCTGGAAGATTAACTCCCACTTGATTCAAGCGATTGTAGTATCCAGACAATCTGAGCACATGCTCATTAGTTGAGCAATTCTCCTCCATCTTTTTAGCTATAGAACTTGTTGGAGACTTCATATCTCTCAACTCGGGTATTTGCTTGAAATATTCACTTCAACTCTTGGAACATCTCATATGGTCCATGACGTTCAAAACATCTTTGAAGTCCTGATTCTAAGCCGTTAAGCATGGTGCACTAAACTATCAAGTAGTCATCATATTGAGCTAGCCAACGTTCATAACGTCTGCATCTGCTCCTGCAATAGGTCCGTCACCTAGCGGTGCATCAAGGACATAATTCTTCTGTGCAGCAATGAGGACAATCCTCAGATCATGGATTCAATCCGCATCATTGGTACTAACATCTTTCAACACAGTTTTCTCTAGGAACATATCAAAATAAACATATGAAAGCAACAACGCGAGCTATTGATCTATTACATAATTTGAAAAATACTACCAGGACTAAGTTCATGATAAATTTAAGTTCAATTAATCATATTACTTAAGAACTCCCACTTAGATAGACATCCCTCTAATCATCTAAGTGATCACGTGATCCAAATCAACTAAACCATGTCCGATCATCACATGAGATGGAGTAGTTTTCAATGGTGAACATCATTATGTTGATCATATCTACTATATGATTCATGCTCGACCTTTCAGTCTCAGTGTTCCGAGGCCATATCTGTATATGCTAGGCTCGTCAAGTTTAACCTGAGTATTCCGCGTGTGCAACTGTTTTGCACCCGTTGTATTTGAACTTAGAGCCTATCACACCCGATCATCACGTGGTGTCTCAGCACGAAGAACTTTCACAACGGTGCATACTCAGGGAGAACACTTATACCTTGAAATTTAGTGAGAGATTATCTTATAATGCTACCGTCAATCAAAGCAAAATAAGATGCATAAAGGATAAACATCACATGCAATCAATATAAGTGATATGATATGGCCATCATCATCTTGTGCTTGTGATCAGCATCTCTGAAGCACCGTCATGATCACCATCGTCACCGGCGCGACACCTTGATCTCCATCGTAGCATTGTTGTCGTTTCGCCAACTATTGCTTCTACGACTATCGCTACCGCTTAGTGATAAAGTAAAGTAATTACAGGGCGATTGCAATGCATACAATAAAGTGACAACCATATGGCTCCTGCCAGTTGCCGATAACTCGGTTACAAAACATGATCATCTCATACAATAAAATATAGCATCATGTCTTGACCATATCACATCACAACATGCCCTGCAAAAAGAAGTTAGACGTCCTCTACTTTGTTGTTGCAAGTTTTACGTGGCTGCTACGGGCTTAGCAAGAACCGTTCTTACCTACGCATCAAAACCACAATGATAGTTCGTCAAGTTAGTGTTGTTTTAACCTTCTCAAGGACCGGGCGTAGCCACACCCAGTTTAACTAAAGTTGGAGAAATTGACACGCGCTAGCCACCTGTGTGCAAAGCACGTCGGTAGAACCAGTCTCACGTAAGCGTACGCGTAATGTCGGTTCGGGCCGCTTCATCCAACAATACCACCAAACCAAAGTATGACATGCTGGTAAGCAGTATGACTTGTATCGCCCACAACTCACTTGTGTTCTACTCATGCATATAACATCTACACATAAAACCTGGCTCGGATGCCACTATTGGGGAACGCAGTAATTTCAAAAATATCCTACGCACACGCAAGATCATAGTGATGCATAGCAGCGAGAGCGGAGAGTGTGTCCACGTACCCTCGTAGACTGAAAGCGGACTCGTTAGCACAACGCGGTTGATGTAGTCGTGCGTCTTCACGATCCGACCGATCAAGTACCGAACGTACGACACCTCCGAGTTCAGCACACGTTCAACTCGATGACGTCCCACGAACTTCGATCCGGCAGAGCTTTGCGGAAGAGTTCCGTCAGCACGATGGCATGATGACGGTGTTGATGATGCTACCAACGCAGGGCTTCGCCTAAGCACCGCTACGATATTACCGAGGTGGAATATGGTGGAAGAGGTGCCCCCCTGCCCCCGTATATAAATGAGCAAGGGGAGGCGTCCGGCCAAGAGGAAGGCGCGCCAAGGGGGGAGTCCTACTCCCACCGGGAGTAGGACTCCTCCTTTCCTTGTACGAGTAGGAGAAGGGAAGGAAAAAGGAGAAGGAAGGAAGGGGGCGCCCCCCCCTCCCTAGTCAGATTCGGACTAGTCCATGGGGAGGGGTGCGACCACCCTTTGAGGCCTTTCTCTCCTTTCCCATATGGCCCATTAAGGCCCAATACGAATTCCCGTAACTCTCCGGTACTCCGAAAAATACCCGAATCACTCGGATCCTTTCCGATGTCCGAATATAGTCGTCCAATATATCGATCTTTACGTCTCGACCATTTCGAGACTCCTCGTCATGTCCCCGATATCATCCGGGACTCTGAGCTACATTCGGTACATCAAAACACATAACTCATAGTATAAATTGTTATCGAACTTTGAGCATGCGGACCCTACGGGTTCGAGAACTATGTAGACATGACCGAGACACGTCTCCGGTCAATAACCAATAGCGGAACCTGGATACTCATATTGGCTCCCACATATTCTACGAAGATCTTTATCGGTCAAACTGCATAACAACATACGTTGTTCCCTTTGTCATCGGTATGTTACTTGCCCGAGATTCGATCGTCGGTATCTCAATACCTAGTTCAATCTCGTTACCGGCAAGTCTCTTTACTCGTTACATAATGCATCATCCCGCAACTAACTCATTAGCTACATTGCTTGCAAGGCTTATAGTGATGTGCATTACCGAGAGGGCCCAGAGATACCTCTCCGACAATCGGAGTGGCAAATCCTAATCTCAAAATACGCCAACTCAACAAGTACCTTCGGAGACACATGTAGAGCACCTTTATAATCACCCAGTTATGTTATGACGTTTGGTAGCACACAAAGTGTTCCTCCGGTAAACGGGAGTTGCATAATCTCATAGTCATAGGAACATGTATAAGTCATGAAGAAAGCAATAGCAACATACTAAACGATCAAGTGATAAGCTAACGGAATGGGTCAAGTCAATCACATCATTCTCCTAATGATGTGATCCTGTTATACAAATGACAACTCATGTCTATGGGTAGGAAACTTAACCATCTTTGATTAACGAGCTAGTTAAGTAGAGGCATACTAGTGACACTATGTTTGTCTATGTATTCACACATGTATTATGTTTCCATTAAATACAATTCTAGCATGAATAATAAACCTTTATCATGAAATAAGGAAATAAATAATAACTTTATTATTGCCTCTAGGGCATATTTCCTTTAGCCTCGCACTTGCACTAGAGTCAATAATCTAGTTCACATCACCATGTGATTTAACACTAATATTCACATCTGTATGTGATTAACACCCATAGTTCACATCGTCATGTGACCAACGCCCAAAGGGTTTACTAGAGTCAATAATCTAGTTCACATCAATATGTGATTAACACCCAAAGAGTACTAAGGTGTGATCATGTTTTGCTCGTGAGAGAAGTTTAGTCAGCGGGTCTGTCACATTCAGAGCCGTATGTATTTTGCAAATATTCTATGTCTACAATGCTCCGCACGGAGCTACTCTAGCTAATTGCTCCCACTTTCAATATGTATCTAGATTGAGACTTAGAGTCATCTAGATTGGTGTAAAATCTTGCACCGATGTAACTCTTTACGATGAACTCTTTTATCACCTCCATAATCGAGAAAAACTTTTACAAACTCCATTTGCTCTTGTAGTTGGAAATACGTAAAGCCAGCATTCAAATTTTTAGCAAATATTATGAACTAACCATATTCACAATAACACTTAGGTCTCATGTTTACTCATATCAATGAAAGAATCAACTAGCGAGCAATAATAATAAAACTCGGATGACAACACTTTCTCAAAACAATCATAATATGATATAATAAGATGGTATCTCGCTAGCCCTTTCAAAGAACGCAAAACATAAATGCAGAGCACCTTTAAAGATCAAGGAGTGACTAAACATTTTAATTCATGGTAAAAGAGATCCAGTCATAGTCATACCCAATATAAACTAATAGTAATGCATGCAAATGACATCGATGCTCTCCAGTGGGTTCTTTTTAATAAGAGGGTGATGACTCAACATAAAAGTAAATAGATAGGCCCTTCATAGAGGGAAGCAAGGATTTGTAGAGGTGCCAGAGCTCGATTTTAAAATAGAGATGAATAACATTTTGAGCGGTATACTTTCACTGTCAACATAACAACTAAGAGATCTCGATATCTTCCATGCTACACACATTATAGGCGGTTCCCAAATAGAATGGTAAAGTTTATAATCCCCCACCACCAACAAACATCAATCCATGGCTTGCCCGAAACAATGGGTGCCTCCAACTAACAACAATCCAAGGGGAGTTTTGTTTGCAATTATTTTGATTTGATTTGAGCATGGGATTGGGCATCCCGGTGACCAGCCAATTTCTCGTGAATGAGGAGCGGACTCCACTCCTCTTGAGAATAACCCGCCTAACATGGAAGATACAGACAACCCTAGTTGATACATGAGCTGTTTGAGCATACAAAACAGAATTTCATTTGAAGGTTTGGAGTTTGGCACATACAAATTTACTTGGAATGGCAGGTAGATATCGCATATAGGAAGGTATGGTGGACTCATATGGAATAACTTTGGGGTTTATGGAGTTTGGATGCACAAGCAGTATTCCCGCTTAGTACAAGTGAAGGCTAGCAAGAGACTGGGAAGCGACCAACTGAGAGAGTGACAACAGTCATGAACATGCATTAAAATTAATCAACACTGAGTGCAAGCATGAGTAGGATATAATCCACCATGAACATAAATATCGTGAAGGCTATATTGATTTTGTTTCAACTACATGCATGAACATGTGCCAAGTCAAGTCACTCGAATCATTCAAAGGAGGATACCACCCTATCATACCACATCACAACCATTTTAATAGCATGTTGGCACGCAAGGTAAACCATTATAAGCTCCTAGCTAATTAAGCATGGCATAACCAACTATAATCTCTAATTGTCATTGTAAACATGTTTATTCATAATAGGCTGAATCAGGAATGATGAACTAATCATATTTACAAAAACAAGAGAGGTCGAGTTCATACCAGATTCTCTCATCTCAATCAGTCCATCATATATCATCATTATTGCCTTTCACTTGCACGAGCGAATGATGTGTACAATAATAATAGTGCACGTGCATTGGACTAAGATAGAATCTGCAAGCGTTCAATTCAAGGGAGAAGACAAGGTAATATGGGCTCTTGGTTAAATCAACAATCATGCATATGAGCCACTAAACATTTTCTATATGGTCTTCTCCTCTCGACCTCCAAAGGAAATAAAAGAAATAAAACTATTTACACGGGAAAGCTCCCAACAAGAAAAAGAAGAACGAGAAATCTTTTTGGGTTTTCTTTTAATTATTACTACTACAGCATGGAAAGTAAACTAACTATTTTTTTTGGTTTTTCTTAATTTTATCAAAACACCAAAAGAAAGCTAGAAAAACAAATTGAACTAGCATGGATAGTACAATGAAAGAGTATGAGCACTGACAACTAGAATGAGTGTGTGAACATGAATGTAATGTCGGTGAGAAATACGTACTCCCCCAAGCTTAGGCTTTTGGCCTAAGTTGGTCTATGCCCATGGATCATGGCTACTCTCTCTAGTGTACTGAGGAGTGTCATCATATTGCCACTGGCTGGCGATGTCCTCCTGATCCCACTGATAATAGGATGGTCCATAAGGGTCCAGCGGTGGTTCCGGCTCAGGCTCTAGAGCTGATGTCTGGCCACGGAGCGCATAGACAGCCTCTAGCAAGACGAGGTAAGGGCCTGTAGTTAAATCAAACAAAGAGGGCGCATGCAAGATAATAGTCTCACTGTGTTTCTTATGAAATCTCAAATTATACAAAAGCATCTTATCATCATTTTCAACAATAAACTCATGTGCTACCATGCTCTTATAATCTAGAAAAGTAGGGGGCATCAGTTTTTCCTCTTTCTCAAAATGCCTAATAGGTATCTGAAATGTTTAGCAAGGCGTGAAGCATAGGTACCTCCAAAGATGGGGCCCTTTGTACGGTTCAGGCTTAATCGTTTAGCAATGGTAGCGCCCATACTAACAGAGTTATCTCGAAATAAAGCATGGAACAAAATAATGATTTCAGGAACACTCAGGTTTCCACAGTTCCCGCGACCAATTAAGCATCGACTAGCAAATATTGCAAAGTAGCGTAAAACAGGAAAGTGTATGCTAGTAATTCTTGCATCGGAAACCTTCCTCGTTTCCCGTGCAGTAATAGTATCAATAAATTCATCCACATCTTTACGATGTGGTTCCTCCAAGCTGCCCTTGAAGGGTATCTTGCAAACCGTGCAAAATTCATACATCGACATCTCCCTAGCCGCATCATACAAATGAAAATCTACAGAATTAGGTGATTTCTTAGGATAAAAGTAGAAATTTTGCACGAAAGTATTGGTGAGTAAGAGATACTATTCGGCCTGGTCGCGGAGGAAGTCGGTGAGGTCTACATTATCAGCCAATGAATAAATCATCATGAATCCCGGCTGCTCTCAAGAAATCATCACAAGGCCATTCACACGGCCGTACTTCCGCCACACGAGGGAGATTATACTTGGGATTTTCATTCTCCTTAGCTTGTTTATCCTTAGAGCCTTGGCTAGAAGAGCCCCTCAAGAAAAATCCCTTCATCTTTTTCTGAAAATTTCGGAAATTTTTAGTAACTCAAAATAAAAGTGAATCAAACTCAACAAAACTGATAGCAACTACTCCCACAAGTGCCTAGAGCCTATATCATGCATTAAAATTACTTGGGACCATATAAATTTTACATGCAAGCTCAAGAACAGGGTCACCTAGGCAGCAAAAATTTGCAATGAATAAAGCACTAGAACAAAAACTAATTGGACCATTGAAGGAGTCACATACCAAGGAACAATCCCCCAAAGTAGTTTTGTGAATGGAGCTTTGAGCAAGGAGATCGAAAATGGCAGCAAGGTGAGCTAGAACTCGTGCTTGAGCTGGATGGTGATTTTTTTGGGAGGAAGAAGAAGTGTGTGGGTGCAGGAATAAGTGGAGGGGGGCCACCATGGGCCCATGAGTCAGGGGGCGCGCCCTGTAGGGTTTGGCGCGCCTTGGACCCTCGTGGCCAGGTGCCAGCAGCCCTTGGTGTGTTCTCAATGCCAGATATTCTCAAATATTCCAAAAAAATCATTTTAAATTTGCAGGGCATTTGGAGAATTTTTATTTTTGGATATTTTTTTATTGCATGGATAATTCAGAAAATAGACAGAAAATACTATTTTTTTTCTTTATTTAATCTAAATAACAGAAAGTAAAAGGAGGGTACAGAAGGTTGTGCCTTCTAACTTCATCCATCTCATGCTCATCAAAAGGAATCCATTAACAAGATTGATCAAGTCTTGTTAACAAACTCATTCCGAATCGCATGGAACCGGAGAAATTTCGAATAACACTAGGTTACCTCAGTGGGGATATGCACATCCCCAATAATAAGAATATCATATTTCTTCTTGACAGTAGGAAGAGGAAATTCAAAACCTCAAATAATAATAGTTGGAATTTTTCCAATAGAACTGATGCTATGAACTTGAGGTTGTTTCCTCGGAAAGTGTACCGTATGCTCATTACCATTAACATGAAAAGTGACACTGCCTTTGTTGCAGTCAATAACAGCCCCTGCAGTATTCAAAAAGGGTCTACCAAGGATAATCGACATACTATCGTCCTCGGGAATATCAAGAATAACAAACTCCGTTAAGATAGTAACATTTGCAACCACAACAGGCACATCCTCGCAAATACCGACAGGTATAGCATTTGATTTATCAGCCATTTGCAAAGATATTTCAGTAGGTGTCAACTTATTCAATTCAAGTCTACGATATAAAGGGAGAGGCATAACACTAACACCGGCTCCAAGATCACATAAAGCAGTTTTAACATAGTTTCTTTTAATGGAGCATGTATAGTTGGTACTCCTGGATCTCCAAGTTTCTTTGGTATTCCACCTTTAAAAGTATAATTAGCAAGCATGGTGGAAATTTCAGCTTCCGGTATCTTTCTTTTATTTGTAATGATATCTTTCATGTGTTTAGCATAAGGATTTACTTTAAGCATATCAGTTAAGCGCATACGTAAGAAGATAGGTCTAATCATGTCAGCAAAGCGTTCAAAATCCTCATCATCCTTTTTCTTGGATGGCTTAGGAGGAAAAGGCATGGGTTTCTGAACCCATGGTTCTCTTTCTTTACCGTGCTTCCTAGCAACAAAATCTCTCTTATCATAACGTTGATTATTTGGTTGTGGGTTATCAAGATCAACAACAGGTTCAATCTCTACATCATTATTATCGCTAGGTTGAGCATCAACATGAACATTATCATTAACATTATCACTAGGTTCATGTTTATCACCAGATTGTGTTTCAGCATCAGAAATAGAAATACCATTGGGATTCTTAGGTATGTCTACAACAGGTTCACTAGAAGCATGCAAAGTCCTATCATTTTTCTTTTTCTTCTTTTTAGAAGGACTAGGTGCATCTAAATTAGTTCTCTGAAAATCTTGCTCAATTCTCTTAGGGTGGCCTTCAGGATACAAAGGTTCCTGAGTCATTTTATCAGTTCTAGTAGCCACTCTAACAGCAAAGTCATGTTTATTATTTAATTCATCGAGCAAATCACTTTGAGCTTTAAGTACTTGTTCTACTTGAGTGGTAACCATAGAAGCATATTTACTAATGAGTTTAAGTCCACCTTTAACTCTAGCCATATCATCACTCAAGCATCCAATCATGTAAGAATTACTCTTTAGTTCTCTACCAACATAAGCATTGAAATTTTCTTGTCTAGACATAAAGTCATCAAACTCATCCAAGCATTGGCTAGCGATCATAGTAGACGGGATTTCTACCTTATCATATCTATAGAGATAATTCACCTTTACTACCTGTGTCGGGTTATCAAGACCATGTGTTTCTTAAATAGGTGGTAAATTAAGAACATGTATTTCTTCAACAGGAGGTAAATTCTTAACATCTTCAGCTATAATACATTTTTCTTTCATAGATTTCTTTGCCTCTTGCATATCTTTAGGATCGAGAAATAGAACACCCCTCTTCTCCGGAGTTGGTTTAGGAGTTGGCTCAGGAATTGGTTTAGAAATTGGCTCAGGAAGAGTCCAATTATTTTCATTAGTCAACATATTATTCAATAGCAATTCAGCTTGATCGACAGTTCTTTCCCTGAGAACACAACCAGCCCAACTATCCAATTGGTCTTTGGAAGCATTAGTTAGTCCATTATAAAAGATATCAAGTATTTCGTTTTTCTTAAGAGGATTATCAGGCAAAGCATTGAGTAATCGGAGAAGCCTCCCCCAAGCTTGTGGGAGACTCTCTTCTTCAATTTGCATAAAATTATATATTTCCCTCAAGGCAGCTTGTTTCTTATGAGCAGGGAAATATTTATCCGAGAAGTAATAAATCATATCTTGGGGACTACGCACACAACCAGGATCAAGAGAATTAAACCAAGTTTTAGTATCACCCTTTAATGAGAATGGAAATATCTTAAGGATATAATAGTAGCGAGATTTCTCATCATTAGTGAACAGGGTGGCTATATCATTCAATTTAGTAAGATGTGGCACAACAGTTTCAGATTCATAGCCATAAAAAGGATCAGATTCAACCAAAGTAATTATCTCAGGATCGACAGAGAATTCATAATCCTTATCAGTAACAAAGATAGGTGAAGTAGCAAAAGGAGGGTCATATTTCATTCTAGCATTCAGAGTTTTCTGTTTAAGCTTAGCTAATAACTTCTTAAGATTAGATCTATCATTGAAAGCAAGAAAATCTCTACAGCAGTTTCTTCATCCCTAACATAACCCTTAGGAACAACAGGCAATTCATATTTAGGGGGAGAACCTTCATCATCACTATCTTCAATAATTTCATTCTCTCTAACCCTAGAAAGTTGTTCATCAAGAAATTCAACTAATGGCACAGTAGTTTCAAGCACAGAAGTAGTTTCATCATAAGTATCATGCATAGTAGAAGTGGCATCATCAATAACATGCGACATATCAGAAATAATAGCAGAAGCAAGTTTAGGTGTCGCAAGCTTACTCATAACAGAAGGAGAATCTAGTGCATAGCTAGATGGCAGTTCCTTACCTCCAGTCGTTGTTGAGGGATAAATCTTAGTTCTTTCGTCTTCCAAGTTCCTCATAGTGACCAGCAGATATAAATCCCAAGTGACTCAAAGAATAGAGATATGCTCCCCGGCAACGGCGCCAGAAAATAGTCCTAATAACCCACAAGTATAGGGGATCGCAATAGTCCTAATAACTAGGGGGTAGAGTATTCAACCCAAATTTATTGATTCGACACAAGAGGAGCCAAAGAATATTCTCAAGTATTAGCAGTTGAGTTGTCAATTCAACCAGACCTAGATAACTTAGTATCTGCAGCAAAGTATTTAGTAGCTAAGTAGTATGGAAGTAACGATAACAGTGGCAAAAGTAACATTAGCAGTTTTGTAGTAATTGTAATAGTAGGAACGGTAAAGTAAATAAGCAAAGCACAATATGTGAAAAGCTCGTAGGCATTGGGATCAGTGATGGATAATTATGTTGGATGCGGTTCATCATGTAACAGTTATAACATAGGGTGACACAGAACTAGCTCCAGTTCATCAATATAATGTAGGCATGTATTTCAAATATAGTCATACGTGATTATGGAAAAGAACTTGCATGACATCTTTTGTCCTACCCTCCCGTGGAAGCGGGGTCCTAATGGAAACTAAGGGATATTAAGGCCTCCTTTTAATAGAGTACCGGACCAAAGCGTTAACACATAGTGAATACATGAACTCCTCAAACTACGCTCATCACCGAGAAGTATCCTGATTATTGTCACTTCGGGGTTGTCGGATCATAACACATAATAGGTGACTATAGACTTGCAAGATAGGATCAAGAACTGACATATATTCATGAAAACATAATAGGTTCAGATCTGAAATCATGGCACTCGGGCCCTAGTGACAAGCAGTAAGCATAGCAAAGTCATAGAAACTTCAACCTCAGAACATAGTGGATACTAGGGATTAAACCCTAACAAAACTAACTTGATTACATGGTAAATCTCATCCAACCCATAACCGTCCAGCAAGCCTATGATGGAATTACTCACGCACGGCGTTGAGCATCATGTAATTGGTGATGGAGGATGGTTGATGATGATGACTGCGACGTATCCCCCTCTCCGGAGCCCCGAACAAAGTCCAGATCAGCCCCCCGAGAGAGATTAGGGCTTGGTGGCGGCTACGTATCGTAAAACGCGATGAAACTTTCTCTCTGATTTTTTTCTCTGCGAAAGCAAATATATGGAGTTGGAGTTGAGGTCGGTGGACGTCCAGGGGGCCCACGAGGCAGGGTGTGGGCCCCCTGATGTTGATTCTTTCGCCAGTATTTTTTATTAATTCTGAAAAGTTGCTCCGTGGATTTTCAGGTCATTCCGGGAACTTTTATTTCTACACAAAAATAACACCATGGCAGTTCTGCTAAAAACAGCGTCAGTCCGGGTTAGTTCCATTCAAATCATGCAAGTTAGAGTCCAAAACAAGGGCAAAAGTGTTTGGAAAAGTAGATATGACGGAGACGTATCATGGCGGCGCGGGGACTCTGGCGAGTCCGAGCTAGAAATGGGAGGAAGGCGGCGGCGGTGACTTGGGCCGGCTTGCTCGGCTGGGCTTCAGCCCAGTCGGGCGGGGAAACTCTTTTTTTAAATGATTCAACCGAAAACAGGAAAAACCTAATAAAATATAAAATAAATCCTAAAAATGCCAAAAACAATTTCCACCGTCTAAATAGAATATTTAGAACAAAGTGAACATTTTTCTGGCCTAAGTATGCAATTTTGTAAACATGCATATTTTTCTGATTCAAATAAAATAGCGATAAAATCCAAATAACATAAATATTTGATTTTAACATTTTTCCTCCAATATTTGTTTTATTTTGGAGAAGTCATTTTATCCCCTCTCTTTTATTTTAATATTGGAAATATTCGGGGAGAAAATGATTAAAACCAAAATGATCCTCTTTTCAATATTTGATAAAATTCAAATATGAAATTAAACGAAATCCCCAACTCTCTCCCTGGGTCCTTGAGTTGCTTAGTATTTCTAGGATCAACCAAAATGCAATAAAATATGATATGCTTATGATGACCTATGGATAATATTCCAAATTGAAAATTTGGGATGTTACAATGATGTGATGGACAAGAACCATCGTTAGCTTAGCATTATGATCGTTCAATTTTATTGCTATGGCTTTCTTCATGTCAAATACATATTCCTCCGACTATGATATTATGCAAGTCCCAGATACCGGAGGAATGCCTTGTGTGCTATCAAACGTCACAACGTAACTGGGTGATTTTAAAGATTCTCTACAAGTATCTCCGAAGGTGTTTGTTGGGTTGGCATAGATTGAGATTAGGATTTATCACTCCGAGTATTGGAGAGGTATCTCTGGGCCCTCTCGGTAATACACATCATAAGAAGCCTTGCAAGCAAAGTAACTAATGAGTTAGTTGCAGGATGATGTATTACCGAACGAGTAAAGAGACTTGCCGGTAACGGGATTGAACTAGGTATGAATATACCGATGATCGAATCTCAAGCAGGTAACATACCGATGACAAAGGGAAGAACGTATTTTGCCATAACGGTTTGACCGATAAAGATATTCATAGAATATGTGGGAGACAATATGAGCATCCAGGTACTGCTATTGGTTATCAACCGGAGAGGTGTCTCGGTCATGTCTACATAGTTCTCGAACCCGTAGGGTCCGCACGCTTAACATTCGATGACGATATTGTTATATATGAGTTATGTGATTTGGTGACCGAATGTTGTATAGAGTCCCGGATGAGATCATGAACATGACGAGGAGTCTCGAAATGGCCGAGAGGTAAAGATTGATATATATTATGATAGTATTCGGACACTCGAAGTGTTCCAGAGTGTATCTGGTATTTATCAGAGTATTGGGGGTTTACCAGAACCCCCGGGGGAAAGACATGGGCCATATGGGCCATAGGAGGGGAGCACACCAGCCTAGAAGGGGTGGCGTGCCCCCCTCCAATGGAAGGAGGCCGAGTGGGGGAAGGGAAAGAGGGGGTTCGCCCCATTTCCTTCTCTCCTTCATCTTCCCTTTTTCCCCTCCGGCAAATATGGAACGGGGGAGGCCGAATTGGGGAGGACCCCAAGTAGGATTCCTCTTACTTGGGGCGCACCCTTGCTGCTCCCCTCACCCTCCCACCTATATATACATGTTGATGGGGCGCCTAGAACACACAACATCAACTGTTAGCCGTGTGTGCGGCGCCCCCTCCATAGTTTACACCGTCGGTCATATTGTCACGGTGCTTAGGCGAAACCCTGCGGGGATCACTTCACCGTGACCACGCCGTCGTGCTGATGGAACTCATTTACTTCCTCGACACCTTGCTGGATCAAGAGGGCGAGGAATGTCATTGAGCTGAACGTGTGTAGAACTCGAAGGTGCCGTACATTCGGTACTTGATTGGTCGGAGCTAGAAGAAGTTCGACTACATCAACCGCGTTGTCAAACGCTTCTGCTTTTGGTCTACGATGGTACGTAGACACTCTCTCCCCCTCTTGTTGCTATGCATCTCCTAGATAGATCTTGCGTGAGCGTAGGAATTTTTTTGAAATTGCATGCTACGTTCCTCAACATATGCTACACGGAATAATACCCAACCTAACAAGGTAGGTATGCACATTAAATGCATGATGAAGTGTCGTCGCCTCCTAGATTCCTAGAGCGCATGCCTGTCATTTCACCACCGCTCGAGGTGGTAACTTGATTCTGTTGCGACATGCGTAGGTGTAGATGTTCGTCCCATGGTAGGTGGGCGGGTGACTTGACCTTCACACCGCTGTTATTCTACCAACCAGCCTGCCTACTCGCAACGTGTCACAAAAGGTCTGCGAGTGCAGAAGTGATGTACCACATGTGGTGTGTCATGGACTGAGCCCTTCGGGACTCGTTTGGAATGGTTGTTGCTGGATGTGTTCCTTCTCGGGTGTTCTTTACCCCGGGCTTGTTGAAGAGTCTTGGATCCAACTTGTATTATCATGTCGAAAACCTTGACTACGATCTACATACTACCATGGAACTTCTTGTTGGAACTCCTCCTTGAAAGTTTGTCTTCAGGCAGGAAGGGCCATTGTGGCCCATGCGCAATTGATTCCGTTAAAGCAGGCACTTATGGTACCGACACTCTTGGTCATGCGAGCGGCGAGAGGTGTAGCGGCTGGTGGCTCGAGAGCTTCCTATATCATTGGTAGTAACGATGCCTAGATCCGGATCTAGGGATCTATACCCATCATGCTTGCCTAGAGACCTCATGGTGGCATGGTGAGTTACTTAGAGAAAGCTCCGTGCTTGGCGCCAATGCTCGCGGAAATTGCTCTCTTCTTGAAGACATTGGTGTGGATCTCCTCTCCGTGTCTGAGTTTCATGAAGACCCTTGTCCATTGTGGCTATGCAGTGGAGACACTTTGCGCCATTCTTCCTCATAAGGGCGTTGTCATGGTGCTTAGGTCCCCTAGGGCGTAGCATGGTTTTGTACTTAGATCTTTTGATGCTCTCTTTCTATAATGTACTTGCATGCGTTCTGCGTGATCCGTTTATGCTGGGATCTTCTTTGTAAGAGGGTTACCTCACCTTCTTATATCATTCGACTGTGTACTTTATTCTAGGCGAGAGCACTATTCAGAGAGAGGGAGAGAGATTTATCTTGTGCTCAAATATGAAAAGATGTTAGAGGTCCCATAATAACGTCAGATTTGATGTCAGGTTCTTCAAATCAATTCAACGGCTCCGGGGCGCTGGTCCTTTGGGGCACGTGCATGAAGACTTCCCGATTCTCATCGACAAGATCAGGATGACTCCGGTATGGGAGCTAAGACAACAACATGCCAGTGGCTCGTTCTAACAATGACAATGGTCGTTCGGTGGTTCATGGACCTCGATGTAGTTTTAATTATGTTTCAGGTGGTTTATACTTCCAATGAATCTTTATAGTAGATTTGAACATTTTCATGAAAAAACAACATCAGTGTAAAGTGGACAGCATTATGTATAGACGATCTATTATGCTAATATTAGCAGAATAACTATTCTGCACACCACTTCCGCACTGCACGCTGAACGCAAGTGCACGTCATTCTTTGAACAAAGTGTGCTGCAGTACTCACCCGAGTGAACTTCTCGTCAGAAAAAAACTGCACGCGTTATTTTTTCGGTACTGTTTTCAATCTAATTTTTAACCGTTTATCGGAATGAGGCGTGTAATATACCATTGAAAAGAAATGGATTAGGCGCAACTTCGACATTTTGAACACTTTTCGAGATTCCACACGGTTTAAGAGCAGTTTTGAAAATGGTGAGGCCCATGACGAGTGCCAGCGAGCGTTTTTTCGCGATTTCTTCTAAACCGCTTGTCGGAACGAAGCAAGTGATACACCGTTGGAAAGATATTGTCGAGGCGCATCTTTTTCATATATATCATTTTCTCTAATTCGTTACGGTTTAAGAGTAGTTTCAAATTTACTAAATCGCGGAATTCTGTTTTTCAAAAAAAATTCAAATTTTCAATACTATTTTTGCTCCAGTTTTTTAACCGTTTGTTGAAACGAGGCGTGTAATATACCGTTGAGAAGCTATGGACGAGGCGCAAATTTCATATGTTGAAGTATTTTTGAGATTCCTTACGATTTTAAGTTAATTTCGAAAATCATGCGGCAGATGACGTTTGGCAGCGGCTGTTTTTCGTGAAATTTTTACAAACCGCTGGTCGGAAATGTTTCCAATGATACGCCATTGGAAAGATATCGATGAGGCGTAACTTTTTCATGTAGAACACTCTCTCTAACTCTTTACGGTTTAAGAGGAATTTCAAATTTACCGAAATGCAGACACTCTGTTTTTCGCGAGACCCAAATCGACGTGCGTACTTCATCCGACAGAAAACCGCACTGCATTGGACAAAAAATCATACTACATCAGACGGGCAAGTGAACCGCATGGGTTCTTTTGTCGGACATAAATTTTCTCAAACGAGAGGTGGGGTGCGCTTCACATCGGGCGTAAGTGGACCTCAACACTTCCGAAAGTGAACCGCGACGCTGCCGAAAGGGAACCACATGATATTTTTGTTGATTTTTTTCATACTTAATATTTGTGTTAGAAGCGTATAACAAATGCATGGAACGTATGGACAGAGCGAGTGAACCGTACTGCATCAAGAAGTGAACCACATTAATTCTTCTACCCTTTCACATTTGGGAGTAAGTGAATCGTACTGCAATGTGGACCAAATCGAAAACAACATATCGCACGCACTACTTCAAATAAAAAACCGCACTGCAATGTCGACCAAGTAACTGCACACGGGTTTAACTGTATTGCTTTTTTTATAATTTTAAAATGAGGCATGTGATACTTGCGTTGTTCTTGATCCCGAGTGAGCTTCCAGAGAGTTCAAAGTGAACTCCCACACACATAAAAAGTGTACTGTGGTTTTTTTGGCCATCATTATTTTTAGTTATCCACTTTTTTCTCTTCTGGACTACATGGTGGAGCCTAATAAACTGCAGAAGCCCTTGGGGAACAGAGTTAACTCGCAAAAACTACAGTGAACATTTTTCTCTTTTGTTTTAGTTTTTTTCTCTTTGTTGCTCTGCCCACTCACAAAAAAAAACTAAAGTAAACTGTTCTGATAAAACAACTAAAAGGCAAAAAGTGTAGTGCAATGCGCCACTGATGCGAATTGCAGCATGCCCCGAGGAACCGCACTGCATTTCTCAAACAAAACGGAACCGCACTGTAGCACCCTGGGCAACCGATCCCAAGCAAACTGCACCTGTCTCCCAACGCCCTCATGTGGTCGCCGACGCCTACTTTTTTCACCATGGGAGCTCAGTCAAGCCTTTTCCTGCTCAAATCAGTATGGCGTTGCCGCCAACCGCGGAAATGAAGAAGTGAGCTACGAGGTGTCGTGAGACAAACTTAAAACAAAAATAACCTTTTTTGTTCAGAGATGCACTTCCTCTTAAACTGCAGGCGAACAGAAGGAGAGAAGCCACAGGTGAGGTGGACGAGCTGCACGGCACGCCAGGGCGAGCTGCACTGCACGTTGGTGGCACTGCATGCCAGGGAGGGTCACGGAACTGCATGCCATCGTACGTCGCACTGAACGCCATCGCTGGCCGAACTGCACGCGATTCGCCGGGGAGGGACATGTACTGGACCTCGTTGGGGGGAGTTTGCGGGGAGAGGAGGAAGAAAGAAAGGAGAGAGGGGAGTGCAGAGAGCTTGACGCCGTCGTAGAGGAAGGAGCTGCAGGAGGATCCCGCCGTATCCGTCTCCAGGAAGGCGTGGGAGGAGAGAGGTGGCGGATCTTGCCGGATCCGTGACCGTCTAGCATGGGAAAATGGCTGTGTAGGAGGATCCAGTCGGCGGGCAGGCACGGGAGGACGGAGGTGGAGGAGGATCCCGCTGGATCCATCGCGAGCAGGCAGAGTAGGAGGGGTGGACGAGGGTCCTGCCGGATCCGTCGCCTGCAAGGCACGGGAGGACAGAGGTAGAGGTGGATGACGGGGGGCTGTGGTGGTGCCAGGTCGTCGCCGGGCAGGCACAATACGAGGATCCAGATCGATGTGGGAGGGCACCATGGCCGGCGTCGCAAGAGGATGTAGGAGGGTGAGCACGGGTTGGAAGAGGGGCGGCACACAATGGGGCCCAGCAGCGTAGGGAAGGCGATGGGAAGGGGCACGCCGGCGGCGGTTGGGGGAGGAA
>NC_041383.1:516775163-516801698 GCF_002162155.2 Triticum dicoccoides
GCGGGTGGAAGGTGGTCGGGCGCCTCCGTTGGGTGGGAGGTGGGTGCGCCGCCGCGGGGTGAGGGTGGTCGGTCGGCACCGTGGGGTGGGAGGTGGGGGCGCCACCGCGGGATGGGGGTGGGGGCGCCGCCGCGGGTGGGAGCTCGCCAGGGGTGTGGGACCCCGTGAGTGGGAGGTTGTCAGGGATGAGAGGAGGTGTGACGGCCTTTGGCTAGCCGGCGGCGCGAGCCTTTGTGGTGGGGCGCGATGCGTGGGGAAAGCGAGGGAGAAGGTGGCTATGTTTGACGGGAGGAAGAAAGTGGGTTAGGTGGGGTGGATAAGGTTGGACGTGGGGCTGGGGTGGTTTATCCGGTTGCGGTTCGATGGAGTTGACGCGGGGGCTGATCCTCGTGTTACCAGAATAAGAAACTGATGTGCATAATAAGACTCTTAAGGGTGTTATCATTATATATATATATATAGACACACACACTGTGGCGCTAAAGTAAGCGGGAGCGTAAAATGCTTATTCTGCGCTCCGCCTGTGTCGCATGCGCAGTTTGGATTAGTCAGTCATTATTCTCCACCTGCGTAAAATCCATGAAAAATATAGTAATAGAATTAATTTGGTTACCATCTGCATGCATCGGTTCACCGTCCCGCCACCATTTCCTTTTTTATATGCATGGTCGTAATAACACATAGTAAACAACAGTAGAAAATATAGTAACGTAATAAATCCAGTTACTATATGCACCCACTAGTTGACGGCCCCGCCACCATTTGTCGTTTTTATAGGCATGCTTATAATCATACATAGTAATCAACCGTGAAAAAAGTAGTAAAATATTTAATTTGGTTACTAGCTGTGCATGGTCCCACGGCCATTTTCCTTTTGGATATAGCTGCTTTTAATGGTATATAGTAATCAACCATGAGAAATATAGTACTAACATAGTAATCATCCATGAAAACTTGGTAATAGAATAAATTGGGTTACTGACATGTCTATACCGTACATGAGTATGTCTCATTGAGTCTTGTTTCAGATGATAGTAAAAAGCATGGTAAGAATGATAACCGTATTAAACCAGTTACCATCCGGATGCACTCGTCCTGCCATTTATTCTTGTTTCCCATACTAGTAAAAAGGCATGCTAAATATAGTAACTGGACCAAATGATTTACGATCAACATTCAATGTCGTTCATCACACATCCTCGATTCGCATGGTAGTAAAACACTTGCCAACCATAGTAAATGAATTAAAATATTTACCATACACATGCATGTGGCTGGGTTAATTAAAGAATGGCGTAACCGATTAGCAAAAAGGGTGCGCTCCACAGGTCGGAGCGTAGGATAAGCATAATGTGCTCCGGCTCACTTTAGCACACCTATATATATATATATATATATATATATATATATATATATATATATATATATATATATATATATATATATATATATGTGAGGGCTTGATTAGCGCGGGGAGACTTGTATGAAACCTCATATTAAGTAAGATCGTAAGATCAACCTAAAAAATTCTTATTTACACATTTCGAGAAAAATATTAAATTATTTGACAATATCCATTTGGAGTATCTCTACAACTCGAAAAAAAAGTTAGCTCAAAACTCGATGTACATTTAGTGATTAAATTTTTTTGAATGCGAACAGTGGCAACTTTGGGTGAATAATACTTTGACACTATTCACATCTAATTTTATCTTTTGTTTATATTAATGTAACTCAAATTAGGAGCTAGCTTTTTTGAGGTTCTACACCAAACATTAATGTGTGTCTATAAAAAAAATTAAAAATATTTAAACATTTTTGAAAAAATCGATCTCACCTAATGTGAGATCTCACACAGCTCTCCCCCTGACTAGCGCTTCGTCACCCTCACCAGTAAACTCCAACCCTAACAAAAGAATACCCCCTCCTGCTTGTTTTTCTTCCTTTGAAGATTTCATTCTTTTTTTTGCTTGGAGAGTTGTGCCACAGTGTTCTACACATATATTCCCGCGTGTGTATGTATATTTATATGCTTTCCTACAATTTTAATATGAATATTTATGTTAGGGATATGATTTGACAAAACTGACATCGAATTAAAATAAAACACAATAATAGAAGACCACATAAGATTTATATATCAAAACTATTTATTCAAATCTCTTGGTAAATTTCATTTTGCATCGAAGTTGATATAGAACACTGGCTCACGGCAATTGCACAAAACGAGCGGAGATCGGATTTTGGGGAATATGGCAGCCACAGCCGTCTTTGCATTTGAGATAGGTTTCAAAGAAAGGGTCACCCCCTAAGTCGGTCAACAATAGCATAAATTATTTTGGCAGGGTGGATCACTTCGATAGCATGGGCATGATTCCCACTTTTTGCCATCTATCTGGTCGGTATCTTGAGCTGCATACACAAATTTAGGAGCTTAGGTTAACTTATTCTCTTGTTTATTGACAACAAATTAATTTGAAACAACCAAGTTTACTATTAGAGTTACTTAAATTGTTCATAGTGCACTTACATTGCGTAAGAACGGCGATACATCCGAAGATAATCACCACAAAGACCACCATCCTTCTCCCCGCCATCATAAACTTCCACATACAACTTGAGTATCTCTCTCTGTCTCTCTCTCTCTCTATTCGGTGATTGTTTTTGTCTGTCTTACTGCATTACACTTGCTATGTTGTTCGAATATATATATGTCCCAGCAAATGATCTATACTTAGTAAGAAGTAATTAGCCAATCCGTTTGCTTCTAAGCTATTACTCACTACTAGACATTAAATGTTCTATATTTAGCAAAAATTAATTACGTATTAATCACTTTTCACAAAAAGAAGGAATTTACCACTTTTGGAAATTTCATTTTTTGGGCGCAAATAAGGATGAAAATTTTACCCATGGGTATGGGTACCTGCTGTCGGTGGAGAACGACACCTATGGGATGACAAGAATTCCTACTACGGTTACAGGGCACTGGGTCGTGAGGAGAGCGGGATCAGCAGTCAGTACGAGCACGCGGATCGTTTACCAAGGTTCGGGCCGCGAGTATGCGTAATACCCTAGTCCTGCTGTGATGTGTATATTTGTGTTTTGGAGTTCTTGAGCTAGCTACACTGAGCGTAACTTGTCCTAGGGTTCGAATCCTCCTCCTTGATGCCTTGGGCCTCCTTTTATAGGCAAGGGTATCGCCACAGTGGCACACAGGAGGTGGCATCAGGGTACTGTGGTTAAGCCTATCGCTTGTCATTACGGGACAAGACACATTTACTGCGCCTCTGACGTGTTCCCTTCACTTTACGGCCGCTTCGCCCTACCTCGACACGCGCCTGGGCCAGCGAGGCGGACAGCGCCATGTAGGCTGGCAGGCTGCTAAGGTGGCGCGGTGGTAGGGCCTTAACGAAGATTTGCATGCCACCACGTAGGCATGCGCTGAGTTGGCCGAGAAACCTCATGCCGACACGCAGGTGCCTGCCCAGCTGGTGGGCTGGCGGCTGCATAAGAGCGGTGGTAGAAGCTTGGCGGGTGCGGCCTTGGCTGTGGCCTCGCGGACGTCCTCGGCAAGGGCCTTGCCGGGGCCCTGGCAAGGGTCTTGCCGTGGCGTTGCGGTCGTCCCTGGCAAGGATCTTGCCGGGGGTCTTGTGGGTTTCCTCGGCAAGGATCTCGCTGAGGTTCGTCGTCTTGTAATCCCCTTCTGATTTGGAGTGTTTCTTGTCTTCAAAAAGATCTGCATGCCATCATGGAGGCACCTCCCGAGCCCAGGTCCCAATGTGGTTGGTGGTGTTGGAAAGACTGGGGCTCA
This sequence comes from Triticum dicoccoides, assembly GCF_002162155.2. NCBI lineage: Eukaryota > Viridiplantae > Streptophyta > Magnoliopsida > Poales > Poaceae > Triticum > Triticum dicoccoides. The sequence continues at coordinate 516,778,978 of NC_041383.1, forward strand.
AGGGTGGCGTGCTCTGCTGGCGTCGGGTAAGCCGCCCCGGCAAGGCCCTTGCCGGGGCCGCGGGGGTCGCCCCGGCAAGGGTCTTGCCGGGGGAGCCCACCTCGCCTTCTTGCCCTTGGCATCTCTGTCTTGGCGTCGCTTTGGCCATCTCGTGGATTTGATTCCCTATCTTTGCCCTGCTTAAGCGTGGCCGCGGGCGCGACTCTTACTGCCCGTGCACAAATAAGGGGTACAAAAGAGCGCCCCTACTTTGGTACACCGACAGGAGCCCCCGGGCCTGGGCCATACATAAGCGCGACACTTTATTGGGCCAGGCCTAGAACGGTGCGCGGGCAGGCGGGGCAGTTTTTACCGCGGTAACTTCTTGTCCGCTGCGCTTCCCCATGACCCGCGTTGAATGCGTGACATGGGGGTCGCACGCGCGGGTGATTGAGGCATGCTTGCGTCACCTTGTGGTGAACAGTAATGAGGCGGCTTGCGTGTCCCTTCGTGACCGCAGGCCCACTGCTCATTTACTGTCCTTACCTGGGAACCGTCGCTCCACGCGTCCCATTACGCCCGTCTCTCATGCCACGTACTGCGCATGCACGACGCAGGGCGAATGACAGGCGCATGGAATACGGGAAGACGTGCACACGTGGGTCGATACCCATGCGCCTTCCATTGGGCGGGGAGGGCGGTCGACGGCCTCACTCGCTGTCACCTTAATGAGCTGGATTGGCTGAGAGGGGCGGCCGAGCCCCGATACTGTCCCTTTATAAGAAGGGGAGCGGGAGGGATGGCGCCTCTCAGTCTTTCGCCATCCGCCTCTCCCCATCCCTGCTCTTTCATCCCTTCTGTCATGGCGAGAGGGCGCGCTGATGCTTCATCGGTGGCGGTGAGGGTCTCTGCTCGACAACGCGTTGCTCCTCCCCAAGAGGCCGTGACGATGGAGCCGGCAGTGAGGGGAAGGGGGAGGGGGCGAGGCCGAGGTGGCCATGATGCTCGGGGAAGAGGAGGATGGGGCGGCACATCCGCCTCGCCCCCGCCAGCGGTCCTTCCCCCAATGGAGGGCCACATCGGGGACAACCCTCACGAGTTCTTCATCAGGCTGCACCGGCCGGCGTGCCGTCGTCTTCGTCTCCCGACCCCATTCGCTCGGAGATGAAGCTGGACCTGCTGCAGGCACTGAGGCTGCACATGAGGGGCTTTGGGAACAACAGCACATGGGCCAACGTTGACTTCCCAGGCCCTCACGTCATGTATTTTCGCCGTGGGTGGAAGACCTTCACTCGCATCCATAGCCCGACGGAGGGGCTCATTCTCTATTTCAAATTAATGGAGAATGGCCTCCTCTCCGTCAAGGTCTTTGGACACTTCAGGACTCGCCTAAGGTGCTGCGTGGAGAGCTCCTCTGATGAAGAAGACTCTTCCTCGAGCGGGAGTGACGAGGAAGACAGCGACATCGACGCAAGGGTAGCGGGCGACAGGATGACGGGTCCGACTAGGCGTCGGGCGCGCCGTTCCTGGGCGACACCGGCGACCCCATCATCCGTGTCGCCAGCTCCTTGAATTTCTCGGGGTCGCCTCCTTGGGCGGCTAGCGTGGGAAGGCCGGAGAAGGCGAAGAAAGCGGGTGGCGGGCCGTCAAGTCAGAGTACGATGACACCGAAGCCTTTGTAGCGTATTAACGGACCGCTGCCTCATCTTCCAGCTCTTCCTCCGGTACCACCACTACCAGCTCTCTCCTAGGCGGCCGCCGACATGTTCTCTTGGCGGCTTCTGCTGCTCGTACCTCGCCTAGGCGCTCCTTCTGCCCTTTTGCCTTCTTGTTTCATTTCCTGAGGAGAGGGCAAGAAAGGGATTACGGGCACCTTATTATTTTTCACTTTGTAAGCCTACGGGCCTTAGTTAGGTTTAAAACTTATAACCTCCCTGTTTACGTTTACATTACGTAAAAACTGTACCTGTATGGAACGTATTAATGAAAAAGGGTGCTTGTCGGGTGTTGTGTGTGTGAGCAAACCCCATACCAAGGAACAAATCCTTGTTGTTTTCAATACAAACACCGTTGCCCGGCAACATGCCTTGCTGCTCCCCTACTTCGTTCGACCACACCCACACCTTCGGCGGAGGTAGGGGCGAAGTAGAGGTGGGCCCTATGCTTGCTTCCTTGCCACTGCGGCTACAACAAAATCCTGAACCGAGAAGAAGTTCTCGGGCGGCAGGAATGAAGGGAGCACGGAAACCTTGGAACAAAACGAGGTTCCACATGTTCCAAGCTTCATACGAAAATGCATAACAGGGGATGGGAAAACTTATCTGGATCTGTAGCCCCCGGCAACCCTAGCTTGCCGTGGGTGGACCTTCGTGTCTTCGGCCCCTGGCAAGCTTGGCTTGCCAGGTCCGGAGCGCCGGCTCGTCCTCTTCCTTCCACTCGGCTTGGCGGAAACATTTATGTACCCTGCGAACCAAAGAGGATGGATAGGAACAAAGAGACGCAAACTCGACCTCTATGCTAGGGGTTAGTCGCCGCTAAGCACTATCAACCCTAACCGAGGGAGAGACTCAACCTAGCATGCAAGCCATAACTTAGGGCGCCAGCGCTTTGTTTATTTATGCTCAGGGTCTGCGCCTGGCTTTGTACAGAGGGTTACATGCCTTGTCGGCAAGGCTTGTACAAAAGCTGGCTTGCCGGGGGAGGGGGGGTGGGGCGGTAGCCGTGCCTTATGGGTAAAACTTGTGAAGATGATCGATGTTCCAGGAGTTGCTCGCTGGAATGGCATCTTCGGTCTCCAGGCGGACTACGCTAGGCCTGGTGACTCATGTTACCCGACAAGGGCCTTCCCACTTCAGCATCAACTTGTTGGAATTCTTGGCCGACTGAACGTGCCGAAGAACAAGGTCACCTTCCTCAAAGCTTCGGGCATGAATCTTGCGGCTATGATAGCGGCGCAAGGCTTGCTGGTAGCGTGCTGCTCTCACAGCCGCCCGAATATGATCTTCCTCGAGGAGCGTTGCGTCATCTTGCCGCAATCGCTCTTGCTCAAGCTCATCATAAGCGAGCACCTGAGGTGACCCATATATGAGTTCCATGGGGAGAACTGCTTCTGCCCCGTAAACCAGGGCAAAGGGTGTCTGGCCGGTAGCTTGATTTGGCGTCGTTCTGATCGACCAAAGAACCGTCGGCAACTCATCAATCCAGCGCCTTCTGCTCTTGTGCGGCCTGTGAAAGGTCTTCGTCCTTAGGCCATGTAGTACCTCAACATTTTCCCTCTCTACTTGGCCGTTGCTCCGTGGGTGTGCCACGGAGGCAAAACATACCTTGCTGCCAAGGTCTTCAATATATTGCATGAAGGTGTGGCTTGTGAACTGCGTGCCGTTGTCAGTGATGATCCTGTTGGGCACACCAAAGTGGAAAACTAGCCCCTTGAAGAATTTGATGGATGGCTGTGCGGTCACCTTCCTTACCGCTTCCACCTCCGACTACTTTGTGAACTTGTCGACTACAATGTACAAGTACTCAAAGCCCCCGACGGCACGGGGAAAAGGGCCCAGTATGTCGAGCCCCCAGACCGAGAATGGCCAGGAGAGAGAGATAGTTTTCAAGGCTTGAGCTGGCTTATGAAGTTTCTTTGAATGGAACTAGTATGCTTCACACTTGGTTACTAGTGCCATGGCATCCTGGAGGACAGTGGGCCAGAAGAAACCTTGCCGGCCCTTGACCCTATGTGGGAGCCACATATGCCTCCATGTATCTCTGCCAATAGCTCCAGTCCTTCTTCCTGGGAGATGCACTTCAATTTCACTCCATTCGGTCTTTTTCTGTATAGAACGTTGTCAAAGAACTGGTACAGAGCAGACCGGCGGGCTACTTTCTTTACTTCTTCCTACTCCTAAAGAAGCTCCCCAACTTGAAGGAATCGGAGGGTATGTTGCGCCCATGCTGGAGCCTGTGGCTCGACGGCAAGGACCAAAGGCATTTCTTCCGCCGCGGGAACGGTTGCCTACACGGCAAGGGCTTGGTGCCCCGTTGGAGTCGGTTGTCCCACGGCAGGCTCGGCGTCCATGGAAACTCCTTCACCGGCGACTCCAGGAAGCTCGGTAGGGAAGTACTTGCTAGGGCTAGACTTCCTTCGCTTATTCTGCTCTGTTGATGGTTCAACAGATGGTTGAGTTAACCGAAGCACAAAAGTACCTTGTTCCACATGTAGCTTGAGGGCAGCGCGCTTCGACAGGTAGTCAGCGATGTCGTTCTCCACTCGGGGGACATGTTCTGCCTGTATACCATCAAAGTGCTCCTCCATTTTCCTCACTTCGTCCACGTAAGCTTCCATCAATGGGGTCTGATAGTCCTTGTTGATCTGCCTGACGACAAGTTGCGAATCGCCCCTGACGATGAGCTCCCTGACTCCGAGGTCTGCCGTGATCCTGAGACCGGCAAGCAATCCCTCGTACTCAGCAGTGTTGTTCATCGACATCTCCCTGGGAAAGTGAATTCAGATCACGTACTTGAGGTGCTCTTCGGTGGGTGCGACAAGAAGCACACCAGCACCGGCACCTTGTAGCGAAAAAGCCCCATCAAAGTACATAATCCAGTTGCAACTCATTTCCTTGCCGGAGAGTGGTCTCCTGGACCTCTTTGTCGGGCGTCGAGGTCCATTCAGCAACGAACTTCGCCAAGACTCTTCTTTGAATCGTCGAGGTGCTTTCAAACTTCAAGCCAAATCTTGAAAGCTCCAAGGACCATTCCACAATCCTCCCCGTTGCATCTGGGTTGTGAGTATCCGTTGCAATCGAAGGCGGGTCACGACGGTGATCTCGTGTGCTTGTAAGTAATGACATAGCTTCCTCGAGGCCATAAGGAGGCCGAAGAGCAATTTCTGCACACCGGAGTACCTCGACCTAGCCCCCTGCAAGAGGGAGCTGACAAAGTAAACTGGGTGCTGCACCATGTTCTTCCTCTGCACCACTTCACCTAGTCACGCAGGCCGTGTCGCACTAGTGCCAGTCCTCGCTGGGGGCTCAGTCTTGCTGGGACTAAGCCCTGCTGGGGAGGGTTCTGGCTCGCCATCCGTCGACCCTGCTACTGCTGCCGCCTTTTCGTCGACCTCCCTCTGTGCCACCAGCGCGGCGCTAACCACTTGACTTGTTGCCGCTAGGTACAGCAGCAACGGTTCTTGTGGTTTAGGCGCAACCATCACTGGGGTAGAGGAGAGGTATTTCTTCAAATCCTGCAGCGCTGCCTGGGCCTCCGAGGTCTACTCCATTGGGCCCGTCTTCTTCAAGATCTTGAAAAAGGGAAGGGCATGCTCAGCACACTTGGAGATGAATCTGCTCATGGCGGCAACGCAGCTAGTGAGCCAACGCACGTCCTTGATCCGCTTAGGTGCCTTGATCTGCTTGATGGTCTTGATCTTGTCTGGGTTTGCCTCAATCCCACGCTATGACACAAAGAACCTGAGAAGCTTGCCGGACGGGACACCGAAGACACACTTCTCAGGGTTCAGCTTGAGGTTAATCTTGCGCGGGTTTGCAAATGTTTCCTCCAGATCTTGCACAAGTGTTGCTTTATCCTTGGTTTTTACCACTATGTCATCCATATAAGCTTCCATATTTCTATGTAGCTAGGGCTCAAAACCAATTTGGACTGCTCTTGCAAAAGTCGAGCCAGCACTCTTCAACCCGAAAGGCATCCATAAGAAGAAATACGTACCACATGGGGTGATGAATGTTGTCTTATCCTCATCTTCTCTTGTCATGAAGATCTGGTGGTACCCTGAGTAGGCGTCGAGGAATGATAGTAGGTCACACTCGGCCATGGAGTCAACAATCTGGTCGATGCATCGTAACGGGAAAGGATCTTTCAGACAAGCTTTATTGATATCTGTGTAATCGATACATAGCCTCCACTTCCCGTTTGCCTTGCGCACCACTACCAGATAGTCCAGCCACGTCGGATGGAGCACCCCTCTTACCAAGCCTTCCGCCTCTAGCTTCCTGATCTCTTCCGTGATGAACTCCTACCTCTTTAAAGCTTGCTTCCTGACCTTCTGCTTGACGGGCCGTGCATGAGGACAGACGGCAAGATGGTGCTCAATCACTGCCCTGGGAACGCCGGGGATGTCAGATGCTTGCCATGCAAACACATCGACATTCGCTTGCAAGAAAGTGACGAGCTCGCTTTCGTATTTGCCATCGAGGGTAGAGGTTATCGTGAAAGCTCCTCCCATACCGTCTGATACGTCTCTGATACGTCTCCAACGTATCTATAATTTTTGATTGTTCCATGCTATTATATTACCCCTTTTGGATGTTTATGGGCTTTATTTTACACATTTATATCATTTTTGGGACTAACCTACTAACCGGAGGCCCAACCCGTATTGCTGTTTTTGGCCCATTTCAGTATTTCGAAGAAAAGGAATATCAAACGGAGTGCAAACGGAATGAAACCTTCGGGAGCGTGATTTTTGGAACGAACGTGATCTAGAGGACTTGGAGTGCAAGTCAAGAAGCAGACGAGGACTCCACGAGATAGGAGGGGCCCCCCCAATAGGGCACGCCCCCTGTCTCGTGGGCCCCATGGGCGTCCACCGACGTACTTCTTCCTCCTATATAAGCCTACATACCCCGAAAACATCCAGGGAGCACCCGAAACACATTTTCCACCGCCGTAACCTTCTGTATCCGCGAGATCCCATCTTGGAGCCTTCGTCGGCGTTCTACCGGAGGGGGAATCGACCACGGAGGGCTTCTACATCAACATCCTTGCCCCTCCGATGAGTTGTGAGTAGTTTACCACAAACCTACAGGTCCATAGTTATTAGCTAAATGGCTTATTCTCTCTTTTTGGATCTCAATACAATGTTCTCCCCCTCTCTTGTGGAGATCTATTTGATGTAATCTCTTTTTGCGGTGTGTTTGTCGACATCCAATGAATTGTGGGTTTATGATCAAGTTTATCTATGAATAATATTTGAATCTTCTCTAAATTCTTTTATGTATGATTGAGTTATCTTTACAAGTCTCTTCGAATTATCAGTTTGGTTTGGCCTACTAGATTGATCTTTCTTGCCATGGGAGAAGTGCTTAGCTTTGGGTTCAATCTTGCGGTGTCCTTACCCAGTGACAGAAAGGGTTGCAAGGCACGTATTGTATTGTTGCCATCAAGGATAACAAGATGGGGTTTATGTCATATTGCTTGAGTTTATCCCTCTACATCATGTCATCTTGCTTAACGCGTTACTCTGTTCTTATGAACTTAATACTCTAGATGCAGGCAGAAGTCGGTCGATGTGTGGAGTAATAGTAGTAGATGCAGGCAGGAGTCGGTCTACTTGTTACGGACGTGATGCCTATATACATGATCATGCCTAGATAATCTCATAATTATTCACTTTTCTATCAATTGCTCGACAGTAATTTGTTCACCCACCGTAATACTTATGCTATCTTGAGAGAAGCCTCTAGTGAAACCTATGGCCCCGGGTCTATCTCTTATCATATTTGCTTCCAATCTACTTTTATTTGCATCTTTACTTTTTGCATCTATATTATTAAATACCAAAAATATATTTATCTTATCATACTATCTCTATCAATCTCACTTTCGCAAGTGGCTGTGAAGGTATTGACAACCCCTTTATTGCGTTGGTTGCGAGTTCTTGGTTTGTTTGTGTAGGTGCATGGGACTTTTGACGAGCCTCCTACTGGATTGATACCTTGGTTCTCAAAAATGAGGGAAATACTTACGCTACTATTGCTGCACCACCTTTTCCTCTTCAAGGAAAACCAACGCAAGCTCAAGACGTAGCAAGAAGGATTTCTGGCGCCGTTGCCGGGGAGGTCTTCGCTCAAGTCAAGACATGCCAAGTACCCATCACAAACCTATCTCCCTTGCATTTACATTATTTGCCATTTGCCTCTCGTTTTCCTCTCCCCCACTTCACCCTTGCCGTTTTATTCGCCCTCTCTTTCCCAATCTCCCCCTCTCTTTTCGCTTGCCTTTTTCTATTTGCTTGTGTGTTGGATTACTTGTTGCCAGGGCACAAGATAATACCAAATTGTGTGATTTCTCGAATACCAATAATAATGATTTCCTTAGTACTCCAATTTCTCCTCTTAATGATGTTGAGTCTTGTGAAATCATTACTGCTTTGCTAAATCTTGTTATGAAAGATCAATTCGCCGGCCTTCCTAGTGAAGATGCCGCTACTCATCTAAACAACTTTGTTGATTTATGTGATATGCAAAAGAATAGAGATACGGATAACAATATTGTCAAATTGAAGTTATTTCGGTTTTCACTTAGAGATCGTTCTAAAGTTTGGTTTTCGTCTTTGCCTAAAAATAGTATTGATTCTTGGAACAAGTGCAAAGATGTTTTTATCTCTAAGTATTTTCCTCCCGCTAAGATTATTACTCTTAGGAACGATATTATGAATTTTAAACAATTTGATCATGATCATGTTGCCCAATCTTGGGAAAGAATGAAATTGATGCTTCGCAATTGCCCTACTCATGGTTTGAATTTATGGATGATCATACAAAATTTTAATGCCGGTTTGAACTTTGCTTCTAGAAATCTCTTAGATTCGGCCGCAGGAGGCACGTTTATGGAAATCACGTTAGGATATGCTACAAAACTTCTTGATAATATTATGGCTAATTATTCTCAATGGCACACCGAAAGATCTTCTAGTAAAAAAGTGCATGCTATAGAAGAAATCAATGTTTTGAGTGGTAAGATGGATGAACTTATGAAGTTGTTTGCTACTAAAAATACTCCTCTTGATCCCAATGATATGCCTTTGTCTACTTTTATTGAGAGTAATAATGAATCTATGGATGTGAATTTTGTTGGTAGGAATAGTTTTGGAAACAATGCTTATAGAGGAAACTTTAATGCTAGACCATTCCCTAGTAATTCCTCTAATAATTATGGAAATTCCTACAATAATTCTTATGGTAATTTTAATAAGATTCCCTCTGATTTTGAGAATAGTGTGAAAGAATTTATGATTTCTCAAAATAATTTTAATGCTTTGCTTGAAGAAAAATTGCTCAAAGTTGATGATTTGGCTAGGAATGTTGATAGACTTTCGCTTGATGTTGATTCTCTTAAAATTAGATATTCTTCTCCTAAGCATGATATCAATGAGTCTCTCAAAGCAATGAGAATTTCCATTGACGAGTGTAAGGAAAGAACCGCTAGATTGCGTGCTAAAAAAGATAGCTTTATAAAAGAGTGTTCTTCTAGTTTCCATGAAAATAATGATGGGGATCTTAAAGTTATTGATGTGTCTCCTATTAGATCTATGTTTTGCAATATGAATCTTGATAATTATGGAACTGATGATGAGTCAACTTTACCTAGAAGGCGTCCCAAAAAATCAGAGTTTTTAGATCTTGATTCTAAATTTGGTAAAAGTGGGATTGGAGAGGTCATGACTTTAAATAGCATTGAACCCACTATCTCGGATTTCAAGGAATTTGATTATGATAATTGTTCTTTAGAAGGTTGTATTTCCTTGTTGGAATCTGTTGTTAATTCTCCTCATGCTTATAGTCAAAATAAAGCTTTTACCAAACATATCGTTGATGCCTTGTTGCAATCTTATGATGAAAAACTTAATTTGGAAGTTTCTATACCTAGAAAACTTAATGATGACTGGGAACCTACTATAAAGATTAGAATTAAAGATCATGAGTGTTTTGCTTTGTGTGATTTGGGTGCTAGTGTTTCCACGATTCCGAAAACTTTATGTGATATTCTAGGTTTCCATGATCTTGATGATTGCTCTTTAAATTTGCACCTTGCGGATTCCACCATTAAAAAGCCAATGGGAAGGATCAATGATGTTCTCATTGTTGCAATTAGAAATTTGGTGCCCGTGGATTTTATCGTTCTTGATATAGATTTGCAATCTTTCTTGCCCTATTATTCTTGGTAGACCTTTCCTTAGAACGATTGGCGCGATTATTGATATGAAGGAAGGGAATATTATATTCCAATTTCCATCAAAGAAAGGCATGGATCACTTTCCAATAAAGAAATTCAAATTACCTTATGAATCTATCATGCGGGCTACTTATGAATTTAGTGCCAAAGATGGCACTACTCAGATATATCTTCGCTTTTATGCCTAGCTAGGGGCGTTAAACGATAGCGCTAGTTGGGAGGCAACCCAATTTTCTTTGTGTTTTTTGTTTTTTCTCATGCTTAGTAATAAATCTTGCATCTACCTTCTGTTTAGATGTGTTTTTATCTTTTAATTAGTGTTTGTGCCAAGTAGAACCTATAGGATAAACTAAGATGATAATTGATTTGATTCTGCTGAAAAACAGAAACTTTGCGCTCATGAGAAAAAATTCAATAAATCACAGAAACGTGATTTTGCTTTGATTCTTTTTTCTTCTGATCAATAAACAAATTTTCCAGTACATCCTATTTTGGTAGGATTTTTAGAGTTCCAGAAGTTTGCGTTAGTTACATATTGCTACAGACTGTTCTGTGTTTGATAGATTCTATTTTTCGTGTGTTGTTTGCTTATTTTGATGCATCTATGACTAGTAAAATAGTTTATAAACCATAGATAAGTTGGAATACAGTAGGTTTAACACCAAAATAATAAAGAATGAGTTCATTACAGTACCTTATGTGGTGGTTTTGTTTTCTTTCACTAACGGAGCTTATAAGATTTCCTGTTGAGTTTTGTGTTGTGAAGTTTTCAAGTTTTGGGTAAAGCTTTTATGTACTATGGAATAAGGAGTGGCAAGAGCCTAAGCTTGGGGATGCCCAAGGCACCACAAGATATTCAATAATAGCCAAAAGCCTAAGCTTGGGGATGCCCCGGGAAGGCATCCCCTCTTTCGTCTTCGTACATTGGTGACTTTACTTGGAGCTATATTTTTAATCGCCACATGATATGTGTTTTGCTTGGAGCGTCGTGTATTATATTAGTCTTTGCTTTTTAGTTTACCACAATCATCCTTGCTGTTCACACTTTTTTGGAGAAGTCTATTTGATTAGAATTTGCTAGAATACTCTATGTACTTCACTTATATCTTTTGAGCTTGATAGTTTTTGCTCTAGTGCTTCACTTATATCTTTTAGAGCACGGTGGTGATTTATTTTGTAGAAATTGCTAGTCTCTCATGCTTCACTTATATCTTTTTGAGAGTCTTTTAGAACAGCATGGTATTTTCTATGGTTACAAAATTTGTCCTAGAATGGTAGGCATCCAAGTTGGGTATAATAAAAACTATCATAGGAAGTGAATTGGATGATATGATCAATTTGATACTTGATAATTGTTTTGATATATGAAGGTAGTGATATAAAAGTCATGCTAGTTAGGTGATTATGAATTTAAAGAATGCTTGTGTTGAAGTTAGCAAGTCCCGTAGCATGCACGTATATATGGTTAAAGTTGTGTAACAAATTTGAAACATGAAGTGTACCTGGCTTGTGCATCCTTATGAGTGGCGGTCGGGGACGAGCGATGGTCTTTTCCTACCAATCTATCCCCCTAGGAGCATGCACGTAGTGCTTGATTTTTGATGACTTCTAAATTTTGGCAATAAGTATATGATTTCTTTTGACTAATGTTGAGTCCATGGATTATACGCACTTTTACCTTCCGCCATTGCTAGCCTCTTCGGTACCGTGCATTGCCCTTTCTCACCTTGAGAGTTGGTGCAAACTTCGCCGGTGCATCCAAACCCCGTGATACAATATGCTCTATCACACATAAACCTCCTTATATCTTCCTCAAAACAGCCACCATACCTACCTATTATGGCATTTCCATAGCCATTCCGAGATATATTGCCATGCAACTTTCCACCGTTCCGTTTATCATCATGATGACATACATGACCTTTGTCATATTGCCATTGCATGATCATGTAGTTGACATCGTTTTTTGTGGCAAAGCCACCATGCATTATTTTTCATACATGTCACTCCTGATTCATTGCACCATCCTGGTACACCGCCGGAGGCATTCATATAGAGTCATATCTTGTTCTAGTTTCGAGTTGTAATTCATATGTTGTAATCAATAGAAGTGTGATGATCATCATTATTAGAGCATTGCCCAAAGAAAAAAAAGAAGAAATGCCAAAAGAAAAAAAAGAAAGGCCCAAAAAAAGGAAGAAAAAAAGAAAAAAAAGAAAAAGAAAAAAAAGAAAAAAAATAAATAAAAAGGGCAATGTTACTATCTCCTTTTCCACACTTGTGCTTCAAAGTAGCACCTTGTTCTTCATCTAGTGAGTGTCATATATTGTGCTTCAAAGTAGCACCATGTTTTTCATATAGTGAGTCTCATAAGTTGTATTTTTAATACTAGTGGGAATTTTTCATTATAGAATTTGGCTTGTATATTCCTACGATGGGCTTCCTCAAATGCCCTAGGTCTTCGTGAGCAAGCAAGTTGGATGCACACCCACTAGTTTTCTTTTGATGAGCATTCATTTATAGCTCTAGTGCATCTGTTGCATGGCAATCCCTACTCCTCATGTTGACATCAATTGATGGGCATCTCCATAGCCCGTTGATTATCCTCGTCAATGTGAGACTTTCTCTTTTTCGTCTTCTCCACACAATCCCCATCATCATATTCCATTCCACCCATAGTGCTATATCCATGGCTCACGGTCATGTATTGCGTGAAGGTTGAAAAAGTTTGAGATTACTTAAATATGAAACAGTTGCTTGGCTTGTCATCGGGGGTATAGAAGTTGGGAACATCTTTGTGTGACGAAAATGAAGCATAGCCTAACTATATGATTTTGTAGGGATGGACTTTCTTTTGCCATGTTATTTTGAGAAGACATGATTACTTTGATTAGTATGCTTGAAGTGTTACTATTTCTTTTATCAATATGAACTTTTATTTTGAATCATTTGGATCTGAATATTCATGCCACAATAAATAAAATTACATTGAGAATTATGCTAGGTAGCATTCCACATCAAAAATTCTCTTTTTATCATTTACCTACTCGAGGACGAGCAGGAATTAAGCTTCGGGATGCTTGATACGTCTCCAATGTATCTATAATTTTTGATTGTTGCATGCTATTATATTACCCCTTTTGGATGTTTATGGACTTTATTTTACACATTTATATCATTTTTGGGACTAACCTACTAACCGGAGGCCCAACCCGTATTGCAGTTTTTTTTTGCCTATTTCAGTATTTCGAAGAAAAGGAATATCAAACGGAGTGCAAACGGAATGAAACCTTCGGAAGCGTGATTTTTGGAACGAACGTGATCCAGAGGACTTGGAGTGCAAGTCAAGAAGCAGCCGAAGACTCCACGAGATAGGAGGGCGCGCCCCTTGTCTCGTGGGCCCCTCGGGTGTCCACCGAAGTACTTCTTCCTCCTATATAAGCCTACGTACCCCGAAAACATCCAGGGAGCACCTGAAACACAATTTCCACCGCCGTAACCTTCTGTATCCGCGAGATCCCATCTTGGAGCCTTCGCCGGTGTTCTGCTGGAGGGGGAATCGACCATGGAGGGCTTCTACATCAATACCCTTGCCCCTCCGATGAGTTTTGAGTAGTTTACCACAGACCTACGGGTCCATAGTTATTAGCTAGATGGCTTCTTCTCTCTTTTTGGATCTCAATACAATGTTCTCCCCCTCTCTTGTGGAGATCTATTTGATGTAATCTCTTTTTGCGGTGTGTTTGTCGACATCCGATGAATTGTGGGTTTATGATCAAGTTTATCTATGAATAATATTTGAATCTTCTCTGAATTCTTTTATGTATGATTGAGTTATCTTTGCAAGTCTCTTCGAATTATTAGTTTGGTTTGGCCTACTAGATTGATCTTTCTTGCCATGGGAGAAGTGCTTAGCTTTGGGTTCAATCTTGCGGTGTCCTTACCCAGTGGCAGAAAGGGTTGCAACGCACGTATTGTATTGTTTCTATCGAGGATAACAAGATTGGGTTTATATCATATTGCTTGAGTTTATCCCTCTACATCATGTCATCTTGCTTAAGGCGTTACTCTGTTCTTAAAAACTTAATACTTTAGATGCAGGCAGGACTCGGTCGATGTGTGGAGTAATAGTAGTAGATGCAGGCAGGAGTCGGTCTACTTGTTACAGACGTGATGCCTATATAAATGATCATGCCTAGATAATCTCATAATTATTCGCTTTTCTATCAATTGCTTGACAGTAATTTGTTCACCCACCGTAATACTTATGCTATCTTGAGAGAAGCCTCTAGTGAAACCTATGGCCCCCAAGTCTATCTCTTATCATATTTGCTTCCAATCTACTTTTATTTGCATCTTTACTTTTTGAATCTATATTATAAAATACCAAAAATATATTTATCTTATCATACTATCTCTATCAGATCTCACTTTCGCAAGTGGCCGTGAAGGGATTGACAACCCTTTTATTGCGTTGGTTGCAAGTTCTTGGTTTGTTTGTGTAGGTGCGTGGGACTTTTGAGGAGCCTCCTACTGAATTGATACCTTGGTTCTCAAAAACTGAGGGAAATACTTACGCTACTATTGCTGCATCACACTTTCCTCTTCAAGGAAAACCAACGCAAGCTCAAGACGTAGGAGTCTCCAACGTATCTACTTTTCGAAACACTTTTGCCCTTGTTTTGGACTCTAACTTGCATGATTTGAATGAAACTAACCCGGACTGACGTTGTTTTCAGCAGAACTGCCATGGTGTTGTTTATTGTGCAGAAAACAAAAGTTCTCAGAATGACCTAAAAATCCACGGAGATAACTTTTGGAAAATATAAAAAATGTCGGCGAAAGAATCAAGGCCAGGGGACCACACCCTGTCCACGAGGGTGGGGGGCGCGCCCTCCCCCTGGGCGCACCCCCTGTCTCGTGGACCCCTAATGCTCCACCGACCTCAACTCCAACTCCATAAATTCTGTTTCGCGGAGAAAAAATCAGGGAGAAAGTTTCATCACGTTTTATGATACGGAGCCGCCACCAAGCCCTAATTTCTCTCGGGAGGGCTGATCTGGAGTCCGTTCGGGGCTCCAGAGAGGGGAATTCGTCGCCGTCGTCATCATCAAAAATCCTCCATCACCAATTTCATGATGATCACCACCGTGCGTGAGTAATTCCATCGTAGGCTTGCTGGAAGGTGATGGGTTGGATGAGATTTACCATGTAATCAAGTTAGTTTTGTTAGGGTTTGATCCCTAGTATCCACTATATTCTGAGATTGATGTTGCTATGACTTTGCTATGGTGAATGCTTGTCACTATGGCCCGAGTGCCATGATTTCAGATCTGAACCTATTATGTTTTCATGAATATATGTGAGTTCTTGATCCTATCTTGCAACTCTATAGTCACCTATTATGTGTTATGATCCGACAACCCCGAAGTGACAATAATTGGGATATTTCTCGGTGATGAACATAGTTTGAGGAGTTCATGTATTCACTATGTGCTAATGCTTTGTTCAGGTTCCCTATTAAAAGGAGGCCTTAATATCCCTTAGTTTCCACTAGGACCCCGCTGCCACAAGAGGGTAGGACAAAAGATGTCATGCAAGTTCTTTTCCATAAGCACGTATGACTATATTCGGAATACATGCCTACATTACATTGATGAACTGGAGCTAGTTCTGTGTCACCCTACATTATAGCTATTACATGAGGAATCACATCCGACATAATTATCCATCTGAAAGTGCATTATATCGACTAGAGGGGGGGTGAATAGGCGATTTTTATGAATTCTTCACTGAGGAATTTGCTGGTGAGGAAATTCCTAAATGAAGAACTACTTGCGGCGGAATAAGTACTCAGATAGGAACATGCCAGAACACAAGCATAGTCATCATGATGAAAAGAAGACAAGCATAGATTACAGAAAGCATAAACACAGGATAACACAAGGAAGAAGACGAACGGACTAAAGAAATAGAACTGAGGAAATTGAGAAAGTCTTCAGTCAAAGTCTTCAAACAAATATGAACAAACACACAACAACAGACATGAGGAAATGAAAGAGTTGAGGAGATAGAACCAGTTAGCTCGGTGAAGACAATGATTTGGTAGACCAGTTCCAACTGCTGTCTCAGTTGTACATCTGGCTGGAGCGGCTGAGTATTTAAACTCGAGGACACCCAGTCCCGGGCACACAATCCTCACCGTATTCTCCTTTAGCTAACGTCACACAGACCTCGCCCAATCACTCGTGGTAAGTCTTCAGGTGACTTCCGAACCTTCACAAACTCGATCACTCGGTGATCCACAATTCCTCTTGGATGCTCTAGACCTTGACGGCTAACCGTCTGGAAGAACCACAGTCTTCAAAGGAAACAAGCGTCGGATCCACGCAGGATCAATCTCTTCAGTGATGCTCAATCACTTGGGGTTTTGTAGGTTTGGGTTTGGGATTTCCTCACTTGATGATTTTCGCTGAAAGTCCTCGGAGGATGGGTTGCTCTCAAATGACAAGTGTCAGTTTCTCTCGGAGCAGCCAACCAGCTAGTGGTTGTAGGGGGCAACTATTTATAGCCGGGGAGCAGCCCGACATGATAAGACATAAATGCCCTTGTCTGGTATGACCGTTAGGTGGGTAGATATTTTGGGACAACTGGCGTGTAGCACAGCAACGGTCGGAATATTGGGGTTCGAATTCCTCAGGGCTATCATGTTCCTCACTTGGTAGGTAATCCGCACTGGCGAATTCCTAACTCTTCAGTCAGAACAAATTCCTCAGAGACCATAAGAACTTCGTCTCTGTCACTGAAGAATATGACTGAACTGTGCGAGATTTCCAATGGCTTCACTCGAAAGGATTGGTAGGTGTAGGATTTTGAGTTGAGCATCACATGGAAATTTTTCCTTAGAATTTCCTCGACCCCCTTTAACAGTACGGTGTTTCCTATGACTCAAGAAAGAGAAAAATGAAACAGTAAACACTAAAGTCTTCATGCTTCATGTTCCTCGAATGATTACCAAGTCTTCAAGGTCACACCAATTTCTTCACTTTCAAAGTCTTCAGAAAGTCTTCAGAAATCCAAAGTCTTTAGTTGAAGAACTTCATTTTTAGGGGTCGACTTTCTCTGTAAATATCAAACTCCTCATAGACTTATAGACCTGTGTACACTCACAAATGCATCAGTCCCTTAACCTATAAGTCTTCAATACACCAAAATCACTAAGGGCACTAGATGCACTTACAATCTCCCCCTTTTTGGTGATTGATGACAATATAGGTTAAGTTTTCAACGGGGATAGTCGTATGAAGTGTAAATACTGATATTGAGGAATTTGATTGCAAGATATAGAAGAAATCCCCTTGAATATGTGCACCATGAGGAATTTGCTTTTGAAGCAATGCACACTTGAAGAATATAATCATGGAGATCTCCCCCTATATCTTGTAATTCATACACGCATTTGACATATAATATGAGGAATTTGAAATGCATGATAAAATATGGTGACTGATGTAATTCAGCATGCGTGCATTAACATTAATGAGGAATAAGCATGCAGAAGAACACATCAAAAGTATCAAGCCACCATAGAGTTTAAGATTACAACTCGATCCAGCAAAGTCATTAGAATAATGAGAGTTGTAACTTAGCAAAAAGACGCCCATATATATAGACCCGCTTGAAGACTAACTCAAGTTTCTCCCCCTTTGTCATAGAATGACCAAAAGGGTTGAAACTGAGGACTAACGCCCCTGAAGAATATCACGATGATGAAGGAGCGCCGGCGTTGTCAGGGTCTTGAGTCGTTGTAGGGCCTGCTGCAGTGTCGTCCAAGTCTTCATGCTCGTCCGTGGCGCGTGATGAAGAATATAAGCTGGCCACCAAGGAAGGAACCTTGACCTTCTTGTATTTCTTCGGTGGAGGTGCAGACCAATCAAAGTCTTCCTTGAAGCCCATTTGCTTCAGATCTTCTTCACCATATAGATGTGCCAGAATAGCCCAGGTGCGATCAAACACTTCATGGAGGTAGTAGTGGTTTTTCTTCACTGCATTATGTGTAGATGTCATGTTGTGAAGGATTGAGCCAAACTGACGCTTAACCCACTTGTGGTTTCGATCCACCTTCTGGTGAAGACTTATCAGTAGTTCACGATATGTCATCACACGAGGAGCAGTAGCTTGAGGACTTGTCTTGGTAGCATTGGCAGCAGTATCTTGAGTGGCAGAGTCATCATTGGTGAAGTAAGATGCAGCTTTGCGAAACTGACCATCCAATGGACGAGTGCCTTCATCGATGATAGCAGGTGCATTGCCCTTTCCTTCAGATGAGGAATATGTCCGTTTTAGGACTTCAATCGGGGGCAAATAGCTGAGGTGATTCTGAAAATCAGCCTTGTAGTTGAGTGAAGACCTTGATCTGAGGAATCTCATAATCCATGGAGCATAAGGCTTCAGCTCAAATGGTGAAAGTGCAACATTCGCTAGAGTCCTCATGAAGAAATCATGGTAATTGATAGGGATACCATGCATGATGTTGAAGAGCATATTCTTCATCATCCCCACAATTTCTTCATCTGATGAATCATGCCCTTTGATTGGACTGATTGTCTTCGTCAGAATGCGATATATAGTCCTTGGCACATACAACAAATCCTTCACGAGGAATTTGGTCCTTTGGGCTTGTCCGGGCTTCAGCGGCTTCATGAGCACTTGCATATAGTGGTCAGTGAGTTCAGGTTCATCATATAGACAGCGAGCGCCTTCTGGTGGAGGACTGATTGGCAAGGCACAAAGCAATTCAGAGGCTAGTGCCTTATAGTGAGTGTTTTCAGTCATCCAGTCCAACACCCATGAGTTGACGTTAGCAGCATTGCCTGTGATATGCAAAGTTGCGTAGAACTGAAGAATAAGCTCTTCATTCCAATCAATGATGTCAGAGCAGAAATTCAGCAAGCCTGCATCGTGAAGCATACTGAGAACCGGCGTGAAGCAAGGCATAGATTCCATGTCCACGTGAGGAATGTGCTCATGATCTAAGACTTTGTCCTTGTCAAAGAGAACTGAGGAATAGAAGTTTGCCTGGCTGGCAGTCCAGAAACGCTTCCTTCTAAGACAAGCATTGTCATACGGGTTGAATTCAGTTAAGAATACGTGCTCGCCGAAGAAATCATCAGCCTTGAATTTTGGTTTCTTGGAGAAGGGATTCTTTGGCTTGGGTTGAGGGGTGTCAGTGATCTGCAGAACCACCTTAGGAATCGCAATCTCAGGTTCCTCATGCTGAGGAATTTCAGTTTCTTCTGCATCTGCAGCCTGTGTCATTACTTCTTCATTCACAGTTTCTTTGGCACTAGTGGCTGGAATATCTTCATGAATAGACGGGGTTGCACGAGGTTCATCAGATTCCACTTGTACTTCAGTAGCGGCTGGGGATTGAGGAACAGCTTGGAGAGGAGTGAACAATGGAGAGTTGGGGTGCTGACTTTCCCAAAAGTCATCATTTAGCACTAGTGTGGTACATCCGATGTCCACATCCTCATCTTCAAGTTCTTCAACAGCTGCCTCTTCAGCAGTGAACTGAGGCATAGGTGAGGAAATGACTGGGGTTAAAGGGATATTATCCACTTCAATTTCTTCGTCCAACTGCTCTGTCGAAGCAGCAGATGGAGTTTCTTCATTAGATTCCTCGGGAATCTCATATTCTTCACCAAAAGGAACAAGGTCCTTTGATGGCATTGATGAGACGGGAACGACATCAATTGGATTGTCAGTTGAACTGATTAGAGTCTTCATCTTCTTCGGAGCTGAAGAATTTGAAGAGGTTGATGCCTTCCTTTTCTTCATCGCTGCACGCTCTGCAGCCTTGGTGTTCTTCACATCAGATGCAGATGGAAGGATCGGAGTTGGTGTAGGCGCATGAGGTGCATTTTCTTCAGGCGCAACTGTTGTAGTTGCCCTGACTTGTTCACTTTCTTCAGGTGCATCACTAGTGGATGCCCTGGCAATATCATCAGCGGCTGGAATGGAGTCATCAGACCTGGTACTCTCATTTTCTTCAGCAGCCATACTGACATCAGCGGTGCTGGCATGTTCTTCAGTGGGCTGGGCAGATGCTTCAGCCTGAGGAATTTCAACATGCACCGGTGCAGAGGCAGTTGAAGAGAAAGTCTTCGTCAAATTGACGAACCGAACCTTTGCTCCCTTCCAATCAGCATGGTACCGATTGAAATCATCACTCAGTTGCTTGATTTTAGCTTGTACAGCAATGAGTTGTTCATGGGTAAGAGTGAGGACATTGTCCTTGAGGTAGCGTTGTTTCTTGTATTGCGCTTTCTTCAGCCTTCGTCCTTCTTCATATTTCCACTTCTCTTCCTCAATGAAGTGAGTGAGAACATGACTTTGACGAGGAGTGAGGTTCATCTCCGGCAAAGGTGTAGTGGGGTCCTTGTGCCATAAGTCAATGAAATCAAGGATCAGCTTGGGATCCAGAAGTAGTGGCACATTGCTGCCTTTGGCTCGAGCGACCCTGGCTTGCCTGTCCCTGATGATTTAAGCAAGTTCTTCATCATCAGCCTCATCGTCATCAGAGGGTATTTGGAAGGCAACCTGCTTCTTGTGAGGACTTGGGCGAAGGCCTCGTCCTGCAGTGGCCTTTTTCTTCAGCAGAGATGGTCCGGCTGAGGAACTTGGTGCAGTAGTGGAGCTAGCAGATGCTCCTGAGGCAATGGAGATGCCTTGAGTCCTTTGGCACGTGGCAAGATGCACAGGTGCCAAAGATTTTGTCGGAGCAGCCGAAGACTTTGTCGGAGGAGGAGGAGCAGACTGAGGAATTGGCCGTGAGGGCTTTGAAGATGCCGGCCGTGAGGGCATTGTTGAGGAGATTGGCCGTGAGGGCATTGAAGGAGAAGCACATGACTTGTGGGCAGGCTTATTTGGCTTAGCCTTCCTGGGCTTACTACCAGAGGCCTCAGCAGCGTTAGCAGCAGCAGCAGAATCTTCATTGAATTTCCTCACTGCTTCTTTTGCTTGCTTGGCTAGTTTTGCCTGGCGCCTAGCCCGTTCAGCAGCATAGTCCTCACCGCGCTTGAGGCTGGTGGGATCCGCCAGTTGGCCAGGTCTCAATGGAGGTCTTGAGCATGGAGGGTTGAGCGCAAATTTCTTCACGTACTTGGGAGTGACATACCTGTACTCCCTCCATTGTCGTGCCCATCTCCTCTCAATTCGTTGTATGCGCACCTTGCGCTGATTCTTGTCCTCCTTGCCAAACTTGGCCTCATCAGGAGTGCAGTATCCAACATAAATATTCTCAAGGATTTCAAACGCTGTGTTGACCTCAGGCCTTTTTCCTCCCTTCTGTGGTTTCTTACCATCAGCCATTTTCTTCAGCTGAGGATGAACAACTGAAGTTTCTGAAGAGGTATGCAACTTTTCTTCGAGGAACGCTGCAAATGAGTTAAGTTGATGAGAACCTAGTGATTCAGCAGCGGACATTTGTACCTGTGAATAGAGTATAGTTGCGAGGAATTTGGAGAGGTCATATGCGTTCTAAGAAGATTTTCAGAAAAGAATAGGTTTGAGGAATTTGACCGATGAGTCTTGAAGAATTTCACTAAGCGTTCTTTATCTTAGGTTCCAGAGTTGTACAGATTTAAAAATCCACACAATTGAGGAATCTTGAAGAAAATCATTGCTTAGAGAGACGAATCAAGAATAGATAATATGTGAGGTGTTTTAGTGTGTGAAGATTTGAAGAATAAACACCTTTGAAATTTTTTAGGAAAAACACATGAATCAAAGCGGGCAATAAAAGTAACTTTTAATTACCCGAAGTGAAGAACACGACGAATTGGGAAGCGTTGAGGTGAAGTTCGTCCGTTCAGATCTTCCACGCCCTAACTCGGCAGGGGAAGATAACTACGGCGGCGGCGGAGTGAAGAGATCCGCAACCGGCGCGAGTACGACGACGACGAGGTCGAGGCAGTGAAGCTCTTCCTCACCGGCGATGATGAAGTAGCGGCGGCGCTAGGGTTTGGGAAGCTCGAGCGGGAGAGAGAGGTCGAGCGGAGTAAGAGTGAAGTGAGGAGAAGGCGGGGATATTTATAGCGATAGTGAAAAACTATGCGCCCGAGGATTTCGGACGAACGTGCCCCTGGCTTTTCTCATTCACATGACATGTGTCACCCACGTACTGTGAGGTGGCGATCATGTAGGATCGTGTGTGAATAGATAAGTATTTGTCGTGAGAAGCGAAACGGTTTGAGCGGCAAAGCCAAAAATTTAGATAAGATAAGTTTTAAGTTACCGTTCGCAATTTCTTCAGCTGTCAAGGACACAGTGAAGATTTTGAACGAGTTTCAAATCGGAACGCATATGAAGAATTTGTGAAAAGATTAAATTGAGTTTAGCATAAAGGGGGAAGGGTCCAATCACATTCAATTAGCGGAAAAAGTCAACTTGAGAAATTAGCAATAAGTGAATGATGTAGAGGACATAACACCCCTTAAGACCCTTATTCTGCTAACACTACCGTTATTCTGCTAACACTTTGAAGCCGCGCCGGACTCCCAAACTAAACCAGCACCCCCACGCACCCCACCTCCGTCCTCCTCCGCTTCCACGATCCCCTCCGCCCCCCGCGATCCATCCACCTTCTGCCTTGGCACGCCGCCCCATCCCCACTTGGTTTCTTCCCCCACCGGCGCCGCCCCACCCCAAGCTTTTTCCCCAGCCGGGTTTCTCCCCCCACCGGCGTCGCCCCACCCCCAAGCTTCTTCCCCAGCCGG
>NC_041383.1:516802248-516805846 GCF_002162155.2 Triticum dicoccoides
CACCCCCACCCGGATTCTCCACCACCGGTGCCGCCACCACCAGGCAACGGCGTTCCCACGCCTAGCTCCTCCTCCTCGCCGTGGTCCTGGCGCCACGACATCCCGTCCGGTGCACCGCCCCAACCCGGATTTCCATCCACGATGGTCAGATCCGCCTTTCCACCCCCACCTCCCTGCAGGAACCTTCAACTTGCAGCCGGCGGAGGCCCCCACCTCCTCGTACCTCCCTCCCTCGCTCTAGCCCAGTTGTGCCTCCGCCATGGCCAGATCCACCATCGTTGCAACACCCCGCGCCCGGATCCAGCTCCCACGAGCCCCGAAATTCATTCATACAGCCGACAGGGAGGTGGTGATGGCTGGGGGATGCGCTCCAACACTCACCCACGGGTCCGAGGCAGCGGCCAACCATCGGATCGGTGCTCCCCGTGCAGCTCGGTTGCCACCCCCGTGCAGCTCGCCTGAGTAAATTCTCTCCGGTGAGTCCACATCGCGTCTCCACCAGTCGTTGCGTGCAGTTCGGTTACAGGGTAGGTTTCAGCACGGGAAGCACAGCAGCACTCCCACCAAAGGGCCTAGTGCGAATGCAGCCCAGGTCGCCGCTCGGTGCAGTCCACCTCGCCATGCGGTGACGTACACCGGCGACAAGAGCTCGGAGCAGTTCTTGGCACGTGCACGTGCAGCCCAGAACTCTCTCCACTGTCGCCCACCACCACCTCATCCACATCCTGTGTCCTGCGTGGCTACCACCTTGTATCTCCCTGCCACACTCCTCCCTTCCCAAGTCTTTGACCTCGGCTCCCGAGCACACCGCGTACATGAGCACCAGATCCCTCGTCATCCACTTCCTAGAAGGTCCGGCAGAGCTGCTATGTTGCTAGCCTATGGTGGGGACGGTGGCAGATGTGGGCATGGAGCAGGAGGCTGTCATCGCTGCCGCTCGATTTTGACCAGCTCGGATGAGCCCGCAACTCCTCCAACAAGTTCAGAGTTTGTGTGTTCAGTGCAGTGCTGCAGTGCACTGCAGTGTAGTTTCAGTTTCAGAGTCCCGTCGAAGGCATCGTGGTGCTATCCTCACTTAATATTTGGTGTGCATTATAGTTCAATCATTTTTGTTGCTGGTGGACTGCTTGCTGGTGGATGAGCATCCTCGGCTGCTCGCAGTTTGCTAGGGCCATTGAGTAACTTATCTGTTGTCTTGAGGCAGCACATGTTTTCTTAAAATGGAGGCAGCACGTGTTTACTAGAGGTGCAGCCCCAAATCAGTTCTCTCCAATAAGCAGAAAGAAAAAGGTTTCACTTTTTTTAAGTTCACTTTGTTTTTGAACCTCGCAGGAGACTAAGTTGATGCAGGTCGCCCGACCGAGGCCTATGGTTCGCGAGTCCATTTTTGGTCAAACAAAGTCAATTTTGTGTGTGATTTTTTTGCCGTTCACTTCTCGTATGGGAAAAAAAGTTTACTTTCACTTGATGTGGTCCCACAAGAGGTTCACTTCTTTTATTAATGCACTTTTTTTTGTTAGACGATTAGAAAAAAGGAGTCGAAGTTCACTAGAAAAAGGACTTTACTTTGTAAAAAAATGTACAAAGGAGTTCACTTTTTATTAATTTTGGAGGAATTGTTTTTTGCAAATTTGTAAGGACATTGTTTATAATTTGTTAAAAATTGTGCAGCTCATTAAGAAAACCTTTGCGGTGCACTTTCCAGAACAATAAAAATGATGAATTTCATGGTTGCTCTAATGCATTACACACGTGCGGTTGAGTTAACCATATTTTGCAGGAGAAGACGAACACATAAAAAATGATGCAGCTCACTAATATTAACCAATGATAGTGAGTTTAAAATTCATCAGGGGCAGCAGCGGTGCGTGGGCGCTACCCGAGTGTAGCTCGGTTGCTGTCCCAATGTAGTTTGGATGCCACTGTTCAGTCTCAGATGTGGACGTGCAACTCGGTGAGTGTGGACGTGCAGCTCGAAGGCATGCGTGTTGCGGTTTCAGTGCTCGTGCAAGTGCAGCTCCTCATCACGAGTGCACTGTAGTACGCATGATTCACCGGTGCGGTGCAGCTAGGCATTCTATTGCAGTTCTTTATTGTTGATTTTCTAGATTTACGAAGACATTATAAGAAAAAATTGAAAAACTGTAGTTCATTGTAATAAAAAACATTGAGTGCCATTTGATGCATCAACACATGCAGTGCGGTCGGTCCTCGAATGTGGTTCATTTTTTAGAGTGATCCTGTTCGCTTGCGCAACATGAAAAGTGCAAAAAATTTAGCAAAACAATAAGATAATAATGCGGCTCACTTCAATATGTGTCGTGGTTCACTTGCCCCGTCTCTGCGGTCCACTCTCGTTCACAAAGAAATTGAAAAAACACAACAAAAACTCGTTTGAGAAAAAATTACATTTGCCAAAAGAGATTATGAAGTTCACTTGAACGTCTGATGCAGTGCAGTTTTTCATTCGATGCAGTGCGGTTTTCACTCGGATGAAATACCCACGTCGATTTGGGTGTCGCGAAAAACAAAATGTCCGCATTTTGGTAAATTCGAAATTCCTCTTAAGCCGTAAAGAATTAGAGAGAGTGTTCTACATGAAAAGGTTGTCTCTCGTCGATATCTTTCCAACGGTGTATCGTTTGAATCATTCCGACCAGCAGTTTGCAAAAAATTCACCAAAAACGGCCGCTGCCACTCGTCGTCCGCCGCACGATTTTCAAAATTAACTTAAAACCGTAAGAAATCTCAAAAATATTTCAACATATGATAGTTGCGCCTCGTTCGTATCTTTCCAACGGCGTATCACGCGCCTCGTTTCGACAAACAGTTCAAAAACTGGAGCGAAAACAGTACCAATTATTTTTAAAAACTTGAAAAACAGAATTCCGCGATTTAGTAAATTTGAAACTGCTCTTAAACCGTAAGGAACTAGAGAAAAATTTATATATAAAAAATATGCGCCTCGACGATATATATCCAACGGCGTATCATTTGCTTCATTCCGACAAGCGGTTAAGAAAAAAACGCGAAAAAACATTCACTGCCACTCGTCGTCCGCCGCGCCGTTTTTGAAACTGCACTTAAACTGCAAGGAATCTCGAAAAGTGTTCAACATGGAGAAGTTGCGCCTAATCCATATCTTTCCAACGGTATATTATACGCCTCGTTCTGATAAACAGTTAAAAAACTAGAGCGAAAACAGTACCAGAAAAACACTGCATGCAATTTTTTTGACGCGAAGTTCACTAGTCTCTATTGCAGTGCTCGTCGTCAAAATGATGCAGTGCGCTTCTGTTGAGCGTGCAGTGCCGAAGTGGTGTGCAGAATAGTTATTCTGCTAATATTAGCAGAATAGACCACCCTATATATATATATATATATATATATATATATATATATATATATATATATATATATATATATATATAGGTAAAACTGTGTCTAGCATAGCTTGCCACAGAACTAGTTAAGGCTTCCTAAACATTTAACGGTTTAAAAGTAAGTAAAAAATATAAAATAAATAGGGGAGCCTCACTCTAATATAATACAATGATCCAACGGTGTGATTGCAAAAATATGCATTTATGTGTGCTCA
>NC_041383.1:516806179-516993585 GCF_002162155.2 Triticum dicoccoides
TATATTGAAACATTTGTTCTTTTTGTCCAGGACACATGCAGTCATATTTTTTCAATCCATCCGTTGGATCATGTTATATTATAGGTGCGTTGCTCCAGTATTTTTTTCAGGATTTTTGAGAACTTTTACACCGTTGAAAACCTTAACTAGTTCTGTGGCAAGCTATTGTAGAAAATCGTACTCCTATATATATATATATATATATATATATATATATATATATATATATATATATATATATATATATATATATATATATATATATATATATATATTCAAATGAAAACAAACGGCGGAAATAGTGAAGACATTGCAAGTTGAAGAATTTGAAAAAACTGAGTAATTTCAAAACAACAAAAATAACTCAAATTGAAGATTTTCAACTTTTGTGGTGGCGTAACCCACCGTATAAGAAAGTTGGCTTCAGTCACCGCGTACAATTGTGGTAGGGCTCTAAGAGTCAATTTCTTCATTAATAGCTTCACACTTAGAGGGTTAGTCTTCATTGATTGAAGAAAAACGTTACTTCGTGTGTTGCGCATCTAAGTCATCAAGTCAGCATAAGTGTTAGGATGAGTGTCCATTTCAGAGAACATTCGAAGATTCTAGGATATTTAGCTCACACCGCAGCTTGTTAAATCTCTTCTCATCCAAGGGCTTAGTGAAAATATCGGCCAGCTGATCTTCAGTTCTTGCATGGCAGATGGAGATATCGCCTTTCAACACATGATCATGAAGAAAATGATGACGAATCTGGATGCGCTTTGTCTTCGAGTGCTGAACTGGGTTGCGAGAAATCTTGATTGCGCTCTCATTGTCGCAGTAGAGAGGCACATTCTTCACGTTGATGCCATAGTCCTTGAGAGTTTGCTTCATCCATAATAATTGAGCACACCATGATCCAGCAGCAATGTACTCAACTTCTGCAGTGGAGAGAGATACACAGTTCTGTTTCTTCGAGGATCAACAGACTAAAGATCGTCCGAGGAAATGGCAAGTGCCTGACGTTGACTTGCGGTCCACGCGATCGCCAGCATAGTCATAGTCTGAATATCCAACGATATCAAATGAAGAGCCCTTGGGATACCATAATCCAAGTGTTGGTGTTTGAGCTAGATATCGAAGAATATGCTTCACAGCCTTATGGTGTGATTCCTTCGGTGTAGCTTGAAATCGGGCACACATGCAAACACTAAGCATAATATCTGGCCTAGATGCACATAGGTACAATAAAGAGCCAATCATGGAGCGGTATACCTTTTGATCGAAGTCTTGACCATTTTCGTCAATGCATAGATGGCCATTTGTGGACATTCGAATTTTGACCCCTTTGCAATCTTGCATGCCGAATTTCCTCAATACTTCTTTGAGGTATTTCTCCTGTGATATGAATATACAATTGCACTGTTGACAAATTTGAAGACCTAAAAAGAATTTCAATTCTCCCATCATAGAGATTTGATATTCTTCACTCATCATATAGGCAAATTCATCACTATAACATTGGTCAGTACAGCCAAAGATAATATCATCAACATATATTTGGCACACAAACAATTCACTATCATAAGATTTAGTAAAAAGAGCTGGGTCGAGTGAACCGGGTTTGAAGCCTTTCTTCATGAAGAATTCCTTCAAAGTGTCATACCACGCCCGAGGGGCTTGCTTGAGGCCATACAGGGCCTTGTTGAGTCTGAAGACTTTGTCGGGATTCTTTGGATCTTCAAAACCTGGGGGTTGAGCAACATATACTTCTTCCTCAAGCTTACCATTGAGGAATGCACTTTTCACATCCATTTGTTGTAAGATAATATCATGATGGTTAGCGTAAGCAAGTAATATGCGAATAGCCTCAAGTCTAGCAACAGGTGCAAAAGTTTCATCGAAATCAATAACTTCAACCTGTGTGTAGCCTTGAGCTACAAGCCGTGCCTTATATATTCCTCACCAAAAGGCCATTTTCATCTTGCTTGTTGCGGTAGATCCACTTTGTGCCAATGATGTTGTGCTTGCGAGGATCTGGACGTTTGACCAGTTCCTAGACATTGTTGAGCTCGAACTGATGTAATTCTTCTTGCATAGCCTGAAGCCACTCAGGCTCCAGAAATGCTTCATCTACCTTAGTGGGCTCTGATATAGAGACAAAAGCAAAGTGCCCACAAAAGTTAGATAAATATGAAGATTTTGAGCGAGTGAGAGGACCTGGTGCTTCAATGTCATCAATGATCTTCTCAATTTGCACTTCGTTAGCAATGCGAGGATGAGTGGGTTGTCTTCGAGGAATTTGATCAGCATTCCCTTCAGGACCATTTTCTTCAGCACCATTTTCTTCAGGTGCGCCAGCTCGGTGATCATCGTGTTCAGGAATGAATTCTTCAGCAGATTCTTCGATAGGAATGACATCCTCAGTAGCCTTGAACTTGATGGAATCTTCAGGTGCTGGTTCATCTATCACAGAAGGTAGGTGCTCTCTTTGCGAGCCATTAGTTTCATCGAACCGCACATCTACAGTTTCAACAATTTTGTGAAGAACGCTATTGAAGACTGTGTAGGTGTGCGAGTCCTTTCCATAACCAAGCATAAAACCTTCATGTGCTTTCGGTGAGAATTTAGAAGTGTGATGAGGATCTCTAATACAACATTTAGCATCGAAGACTTTGAAATAACTCACATTTGGCTTTTTGTCGGTGAGGAGTTCATAAGCAGTTTTCTTGAAGAATTTGTGAAGATATACCCTGTTGATGACATGGCACGCAATATCAATTGCCTCAATCTAGAAGCAACGAGGCGTCTTGTATTCATCAAGCATAGTGTGAGCCATTTCAGCAAGGGTTCTGTTCTTGCGCTCCACGACGCCATTCTGCTGAGGAGTATAAGGAGCAGATAACTCATGAGTAATACCAAGTTCATCAAGATAGCCATCCAGACCGGAATTCTTGAACTCGGTCCCATTGTCAGTTCTGATGTGCTTGATCTTCACACCAAAGTTGGTTGAAGCCCTCGAGGAAAATCATTTGAAGACTTCCTGCACTTCATGTTTGTAAGTGACAATGTGCACCCATGTGTAACGAGAATAATCATCAACAATAACAAATTCATATTGAGATGCATCATTAAGAATTGCAGAATAGTGGTTAGGACCAAAGAGATCCATGTGAAGCAATTCAAATGACGAGTGGTAGTCATGACAGTCTTCGCTGGATGCTTGGCCTTTGTCATCTTTCCAGCTTCACAAGCTCCGCATAAGTGATCCTTGAGGAATTTTACATTCTCAATGCCAATGACATGCTTCTTCTTTGCAAGCGTGTGCAGATTCCTCATGCCAGCATGACCAAGTCGTCGATGCCATAGCCAGCCTTCTGAAGCTTTCGCAAGTAAGCACATGGCTGGTTGTGGTCCTGTAGAGAAATCAATAATATACAGATCTCCTCTCCTAAAGCCTTCGAAGACTTTGGAATGGTCAGCTTCCATGATCACAACACAATGATATCTTCCAAAGACAACAACCATATCAAGATCACAAAGCACTGAGACAGACATGAGGTTGTATCCTAAGGACTAGACAAGCATGACTTTGTCCATGTGTCGATCCTTTGAGATCGCAACCTTACCTAGACCCAATACCTGACTTTTGCCTTTGTCAGCGAAGATGATATGCTTCAGATGTGACAGTGATAATGGAGCATCCATCAATAGATTATTTTCACCCGTCATGTGATTTGTACATCCACTATCGAGGACCCACTCGTTTGCTTTGGATTGATCATCCTGCAGATGAATTAGTGCAACTTACGAACTCATATACTTCATAAGTGAAGAATATGACATCAATATCATCAGTTCAATTTCATCAGGAAATAGCACATATAAATCAATATGAGGACGTGAGAAATGAAAATTCATTTCTTTATGATTAGCCTACGTCCTTTCAGGCATTGTTCAGGTCTCCAGCAAATTCTTCACACGTTTTAAGCACGTCTGTGGACCTGACCCTGCAAAATAGATTAGTTCTTTTTCTTCACCACCCACGTCTGGAGGGGTGGCAAAGAGTTCATCACTCTGCGAGCACCATATGAGAAAGGTGGCATAGAAGCTAGTCCGCTTCGTTTCACATAAGAGGGGTTAGGGTAAGCATATGAGTAAGCAGAGAAATTCTTCGAGGGCTTATGAATATAATAATTTGAAGAACAATGCTCATATTCCTAGCCCTTAGCTCTACCCTGTGAAACAGAATGGTTAGCATGATGATGATCATATGAGTACTTTGATCCTTTTGAGGAATTTGATCCATCTGAAGAATTTGATCTGGGGTTCCTATTCTTCACAGGTGGTGTCATGAAGACATTCACCTGAAGACTTTTAAGATAACTTTTGGGAACCCAGATTTTCTTCATAGGGGAACCGTTCCTGCAGTTAGTGCCAACATATCTAGCAAATACTTCACCATTCTGATTTTTGAATAGTTCATAGTTGGATTCAAATGACTCATCAGAAGAATGAGGAGATTCACATGTAAAGCCAGATAGATTGGATGGATCAACTGGAGGTCCTTTTGCAGTAACCCATGAGGTTTTGGGGTACCGCTCAGGTTTCCAATATGTTCCATCAGCATTGAGTTTCCTCGCAAAGGCAATACCCTCTTTCCTAGGGTTTCTATTGAGGATCTGCTTTTTGAGCACATCACAAAGAATCTGATGCCCTTTGAGGCTTTTGTACATGCCTGTCGTGTACAATTCCTTCAGCCCTGCATCATTAGTAGTACTAGCAATGTCCTCAGATGAGGAATTAGTGATAGCAGAGACATGTGAAGAATTTGTAATATTTGAAGCATTTGAACATTCAGGTGAAGAATTAGCAGATTCACGTTCAATGCACTTAAGACATGGAGGAACAAATTCTTCCTGAGTAGCGCTGATTTGTTGAGCAAGTAGTGGATCGCGCTCCTTCTGAAGATCTTCATAACTCACTCTTAGCTTCTCAAGATCTTGATTTCTTTGAAGAAATTCATAAGAAAGCTTCTGGTGATCAGATAAGAGAGTGTTATGATGACTTTGAAGGTTGTCAAACTTAGACTGAAGTCTCTGAAGATTTTCAGTTAAGTCTTTAGTGCGGTCCATTTCATCACCGAACATATCATCACTTTTGTCTAGCATGTTTTCAAGCTTTTCAATAGCCTTTTGTTGTTTCACAGCAATCTTAGCAAGTTTAGAGTAGCTGGGCTTAAGATTTTCATCAGATTCATCCTCACCTGATTCAGAGGAGGGGTATTTAGTTACCTTGGCACCCTTTGCCATGAAGCAATAGGTGGGAGCGTAGTCATCATTGCCTTCATCAGCGTTGTTGGTGTTGTCATTTTCTTCAGAGTTGAAGATAGACTTGCTGACAAATGCGTTAGCAAGAGCTAGACTTGCCACACCTGACTCAGACTCCTCGGATGCCTCCTCTTCCTCATGATCCTCAGATTCAGCCTCAGAATCCATTTCCTTGCCTATGAATGCCCGAGCCTTCTTGGAGCTGCTCTTCTTGTGAGATGAAGAATTTGAGGATTTTGATGATGAAGACTTTGAAGATTTCTTCTTCTTCTTGGCATCATCAGAACTGTAATCCTTGTATTTCTTCTTCTTTAATTCCTTGTCCCACTGAGGACAATCTTGAATGTAGTGATTAGGCTTCTTGCATTTGTGGCACAGCCTTTTCTTGTAGTCACCGGATGAGGAATCATTGCTCCTTGAGGATTTTCCAAAGCGACCACGTCTTGAGAACTTCTGAAATTTCTTCACGAGCAGTGATAGTTCCTGGCTCAGTTCTTGACGATCACCAAGGCTGCTGGTAGAGTCTTCTTCCTCATACTCAGAGACTGCCTTGGCCTTCAGAGCACGTGGTTTGCCATGGCTCGAACCATATAGATCTCTCTTCTCAGCAAGCTGGAACTCATGAGTGTTTAGCCTTTCGAGGATATCAGCGGGATCAAGCGACTTATAGTCAGCACGCTCTTGAATCATCAGTGCCAGAGTGTCAAATGAAGAATCGAGTGATCTCAGCAATTTCTTCACCACCTCATGGTCGGTGATATCAGTGGTGCCAAGCGCTTGAAGATCATTTGAGATATCAGTGAGGCGATCAAAGGTTTGCTGAACATTTTCATTGTCGAGTCTTTTGAAGCAGTTGAAGAGATTGTGAAGAACATCAACACGAGAGTCACGTTGAGTTGAGACTCCTTCGTTTACTTTGGAGAGCCTATCCCAGATAAGCTTAGCAGTTTCCAAAGCACTCACTCTACCATACCGCCCTTTACTCAGATGGCCACATATGATATTCTTCGCTTGAGAATCGAGTTGCTTGAATCTCTTCACATCAACAACATTCAGGGAAGGTGTGACTGAGGGAACACCATTTTCCACAACATACCAGAGATCGTTGCCAATTTCCTCAAGATGCATTCGCATCTTATTCTTCCAGTAGGGGTAGTACGTGCCATCGAAGGTAGGACACCCAGCAGAGACCTTGATCATACCTGCGATCGACATAACTATTACTCCAGGTGGTTAAACCAAAATCACACAGAACAAGGGAGTACCTTGCTCTGATACCAATTAAAAGAGCATTATATCAACTAGAGGGGGGGTGAATAGGCGATTTTTATGAATTCTTCACTGAGGAATTTGCTGGTGAGGAAATTTCTAAATGAAGAACTACTTGCAGTGGAATAAGTACTCAGAAAGGAACATGACAGAACACAAGCATAGCCATCATGATGGAAAGAAGACAAGCACAGAGTACATGAAGCGTAAACACAGGATAACACAAGGAAGAAGACGAACGGACTGAAGAAATAGAACTGAGGAAATTGAGAAAGTCTTTAGTCAAAGTCTTTAAACAGATATGAACAAACACACAACAACATACATGAGGAAATGATAGAGTTGAGGAGATAGAACTAGTTAGCTCGGTGAAGACAATGATTTGGTAGACCAGTTCCAACTGCTGTCTCAGTTGTACATCTGGTTGGAGAGGCTGAGTATTTAAACTCGAGGACACCCAGTCTCGGACACACAGTCCTCACCGTATTCTCCTTGAGCTAAGGTCACACATACCTCGCCCAATCACTCGTGGTAAGTCTTCAGGTGACTTCCGAACCTTCACAAACTCGGTCACTCGGCGATCCACAATTCCTCTTGGATGCTCTAGACCTTGACACCTAACCGTCTGGAAGAAGCACAATCTTCAAAGGAAACAAGCATCGGATCCACGCAGGATCAATCTCTTCAGTGATGCTCAATCACTTGGGGTTTTGTAGGTTTGGATTTGGGATTTCCTCACTTGATGATTTTCGCTCAAAGTCCTCGGAGGATGGTTTGCTCTCAAATGACAAGTGTCAGTTTCTCTCGGAGCAGCCAACCAGCTAGTGGTTGTAGGGGGCGGCTATTTATAGCCGGGGAGCAGCCCGACATGATAAGACATAAATGCCCTTGTGTGATATGACCGTTAGGTGGGTAGATATTTTGGGACAATTGGCGCGTAGCACAACAACGGTCGGAATATTGGGGTTCGAATTCCTCAGGGCTATCATGTTCCTCACTTGGTAGGCAATCCGCACTGGCGAATTCCTAACTCTTCAGTCAGAACAAATTCCTCAGAGACTAGAAGAACTTCGTCTCTGTCACTGAAGATTATGACTGAACTGTGCAAGATTTCCAATGGCTTCACTCGAAAGGATTGGTAGGTGTAGGATTTTGAGTTTAGCATCACATGGAAAATTTTCCTTAGAATTTCCTCGACCCCCTTTAACAGTACGGTGTTTCCTATGACTCAAGAAAGAGAAAAATGAAACAGTAAACACTAATGTCTTCATGCTTCATGTTCCTCGAATGATTACCAAGTCTTCAAGGTCACACCAATTTCTTCACTTTCAAAGTCTTCAGAAAGTCTTCAGAAATCCAAAGTCTTCAGTTGAAGAACTTCATTTTTAGGGGTCGACTTTCTCTGTAAATATCAAAATCCTCATAGACTTATAGACATGTGTACACTCACAAACGCATCAGTCCCTTAACCTATAAGTCTTCAATACACCAAAATCACTAAGGGGCACTAGATGCACTTACACCATCACTAATCCA
The DNA here is from genome assembly GCF_002162155.2 of Triticum dicoccoides. Classification (NCBI taxonomy): domain Eukaryota; kingdom Viridiplantae; phylum Streptophyta; class Magnoliopsida; order Poales; family Poaceae; genus Triticum; species Triticum dicoccoides. Next base: position 516,814,297 of record NC_041383.1, read on the forward strand.
ATACCTACGAGCTTTTCACATATTGTGCTTCGCTTATTTACTTTTGTGTTGTTACTGTTACAACTACTACAAAACTACTATCTTTACTTTTGCCACTGTTACCATTGCCATCAGTCTACTTTGCTACTAAATACTTTGCTGCAGATACTAAGTTATCCAGGTGTGGTTAATTGACAACTCAATTGCTAATACTTAAGAATATTCTTTGGCTCCCCTTGTGTCGAATCAATAAATTTGGGTTGAATACTCTACCCACGAAAGCTGTTGCGATCTACTACACTTGTGGGTTATCAAGCCTAATTTCTGGCGCCGTTGCCGGGGAGCATAGCTCTATTCTTTGAGTCACTTGGGATTTATATCTATTGATCACTATGAGGAACTTGAAAGACGAAAGAACTAAGATTTTCCCCTCAACTACGAGGGGAGGTAAGGAACTGCCATCTAGCTCTGCACTAGATTCTCCTTCTGTTTTGAGTAAGCTTGCGACACCTAAACCTGCTACTGCTATGAATTCGGATATGTCGTATGTTATTGATGATGCCACTTCTACTATGCATGATACTTATGATGAAACTACTTCTGTGCGTGACACTACTTTGCCATTAGGTGAATTTCTTGATGAACAACTTGCTAGGGTTAGAGAGAATGAAATTATTGAAGATGCTATTATTGATGATAGTGATGATGAAAGTTCTCCTCGTGATTATGAATTACCTGTTGTTCCTGAGGGTTATGTTATGGATGAGGAAGCTGTTGGAGCTATTTTTGCTTGCAAAGATAGATATGATCTTAAGAAGTTATTAGCTAAATGGAAGCAGCAATCTCTTAATGCTAGAATGAAACCCAACCCCGCTTTTGCTACTTCACCTATCTGTGTTACTGATAAGGATTATGAATTCTCTGTTGATCTTGAGATTATTACTTTGGTAGAATCTAATCCTTTTTATGGCTATGAATCTGAAACTGTTGTGGCACATCTTACCAAGTTAAATGATATAGCCACCCTGTTTACTAATGATGAGAAGTCTCTCTATTATTATATCCTTAAGATATTTCCATTCTCATTAAAGGGTGATGCTAAGACTTGGTTTAATTCTCTTGATCCTGGTTGTGTGCGTAGTCCCTAGGATATGATTTATTACTTCTCTGCTAAATATTTCCCTGGTCATAAGAAACAAGCTGCCTTGCGGGAAATATATAATTTTGTGCAAATCAAGAAGAGAGTCTCCCACAAGCTTGGGGGAGGCTTCTCCGATACTTAATGCTTTGCCTGATCATCCTCTGAAGAAAAATGAAATACTTGATATGTTTTATAATGGACTAACCGATGCCTCCAAGGACTACTTGGATAGTTGTGCTGGTTCTGTTTTCAGGGAAAGAACAGTCGACCAAGCTGAATTACTATTGAATAATATGTTGACTAATGAAAATAATTGGACCCTTCCTGAGCCAATTCCCGAGGCAATTCCTGAGCCAATTGAGCCAACTCCTGAGCCTATACCTAAACCAACTCCGAAGAAGAGGGGTGTTCTATTGCTCAGTTCTGAAGATATGCAAGAGGCAAAGAAATCAGTGAAATTAAAAGGTATTAAATCTGAAGATGTTAAGAATTTACCTCCTATTGAAAAAATACATGGTCTTAATTTACCGCCTGTCAAAGAAACACATTGTCTTGATAACCCAACATAGGTAGTAAAGGTAAATTCTCTCTATAGATATGATAAAGTTGAAATCCCCTCTACTAAATTTCATAGCCCGTGCTTAGATGAATTTGATGACTTTATGGCTAGACAAGAAAGTTTTAATGCTTATGTTGGTAGAGAATTAAAGAATAATGCTTTCGAAATAGGACGCTTGAGTGATTATATGGCTAGAGTTAAAGGTGAACTTAAACTCATTAGCAAATATGCTTCAATGGTTACCACTCAAGATGAGCAACTACTTAAAGCTCAAAGTGATTTTCTTGATGAATTAAATAATAAACATGACTTTGCTGTTAGAGTGGCTACTAGAACGGGTAGAATGACTCAGGAACCTTTGTATCCTGAAGGCCACCCTAAGAGAATCGAGTAGGATTCTCAGAGAAATAATTTAGAGGCACCTAGTTCTTCCAAAAAGAAGAAAAAGAAAATCGATAGGACTTTGCATGCTTCTTGTGAACCTGTTGTAGACACACCTGAGAATCCCAATGATATTTCTATTTTTGATGCTGAAACACAATCAGGTGATGAACATGAACCTAGTGATAATGTTAATGATAATGTTCATGTTGATGCTCAACCTAGCAATAATGATGAAGTAGAGGTTGAACCTGCTGATCTTGATAACCCACAATCAAAGAATCAACATTATGATAAGAGAGACTTTGTTGCTAGGAAGCACGGTAAAGAAAGAGAACCATGGGTTTAGAAACCCATGCCCTTTCCTCCTAAACCATCCAAGACAAAGGATGATGAGGATTTTGAGTGCTTTGCTCAAATGATTAGACCTATCTTCTTACGTATGCGCTTAACTGATATGCTTAAAGTAATCCTTAGGCTAAGTATATGAAGGATATCATTACAAATAAAAGAAAGATATCGAAAGCTGAAATTTCCACCGTGCTTGCTAATTATACTTTTAAAGGTGGAATACCAAAGAAACTTGGAGACCCAGGCGTACCAACTATACTTAGCATAGACTTGAATTGAATAAGTTGACACCTACTGAAATATCTTTGCAAATGGCCGATAAATCAACTGCCATACCTGTCGGTATTTGTGAGGATGTGCCTATTGTGGTTGCAAATGTCACTATCTTAACGGACTTAATTATTCTTGATATTCCCGAGGACGATAGTATGTCGATTATCCTTTCTAGACCCTTTTTGAATACTACAGGGGCTGTTATTGATTGCAACAAAGGCAATATCACTTTTCATGTTAATGGTAATGAGCATACGGTACACTTTCCGAGGAAACAATCTCAAGTTCATAGCATCAATTCTATTTGAAAAGTTCCAACTATCATTATTGTAGGTTTTGAATTTCCTCTTCCTAGTATCAATAAAAAGTATGATATTCTTATTGTTCGGGATGTTTATATCCCCGTTGAGGTAACTTAGTGTTATTCGAAATTTCTTCAGTTCCGTGTTATTCGGAATGAGTTTGTTAACAAGACTTGATCAACCTTGTTAGTAGATTCATTTTGATGATCATGAGATGGATGAAATTAGAAGGCACAACCATCTGTACCCTCTTTTACTCTCTGTTATTTAGAATAAATAAAGCAAAAATAGTATTATCTGTCTGTTTTCTGAATTATCCGTGCAATAAAAAATATACCAAAAATAAAAGTGCTCCAAATACCCTGCAAATTTAGTATGATTTTTAATGGAATATTTGAGGATTTTATGCACTGAAAACACTGCAGGGGAGCAAGCACCTGGCCACGAGGGTGGTTGGCGCGCCCGCACCCCCTGGGCGCGCCCCCTGTCTCGTGGGCCCACGGTGGCCCCCCTCCACTTATTCATGCACCCACACGCTTCATCTTCCTCCCAAAAAAATCCCCATCCAGCTCAAGCACGAGTTCTAGCTCATTTTGCTGCGATTTTCGATCTCCTTGCTCAAAGCTCCGTTCACAAAACTACTTTGGGAGATTGTTAATTGGTATGTGACTCCTCCATTGGTCCAATTAGTTTTTTTCTTGCGCTTTATTCATTGCAAATTTTTGCTGCAAAGGTGAACGTGTTCTTGAGCTTACATGCCAAATTTATGAGCTCCCAAGTAATTCTAATGCATGATATAGGCTCTAGGTACTTGTAGGAGTAGTTGCTACCAATCTTGTTTAGTTTTATTCACTTTTATTTTGAAGTTACTTAAAATTTTAGAAATTGTTCAGAAAAAGAAATATGTCTAGGAGAATGTATCAAGGTGGTTCCTCAACAAAGAGAGGACCTAGGCGTGCTATGCGTGAGCAAGACGATGAACCACCAAGGGATGCCGAAGTGCGAGCCAGACGAGTTTATGGTCAAAGCAAGCATTAAGGATGAATTTGACGCATATGTGTGTAATGCCAATCTTGAGGACTTCTTAGAAGATAAGTGTCCTCAGTACTATCAATTGATTGATTCATTCATAAGAAGGTTTAAATATAAATCTTCACGTAATTCTCAGAGTGTCCTGTTTGATATTTATGATAAATCTTACACCATGGACTTAGAAGATTTTACAACTGCTTGCAAACTCCCGCAGTGGGGCAATGTTAATGACCCCCACAGATCTGAATATAAAGACTTTCTAGCTAGTATTACTGTGGGAGAATCTAGGGATATAGCACAAGCTACCATAGGGAGCATTCATTTTCCTGCTATACATTATTTTGCTCTCTTCATTGGTAGATGCATTAACGGTAAAGATGAAGCATGTCACATGTGTGTCCTTGATCTTTGTGCCCTCAAGAGTGCTGTGTTAGGTAATAAAGATTACAATTTGGGGGCAATAGTTGCACATAGGTTGCATAATAATGGTATGTCTGGAGATTTATTTGGAGGGATTTATGCGACCCATGTTGCTAATAATCTTGGTAAAGCCCCACGAGAGGGGGATATGGAGTTGCTTCCTGCTTATTTAGATTATGACGCGATGGTCAAACATTGTTTTCTTTTGAGGAATGAACAGTTCCTCCAGTATCGACTAATCTTTGACAGCCGTAGTGCTGTCCATGTTACTCTCCCTGCTCCTTTCCTTTTTGATTACCAGGCAAAACGAAGATATGTTGTTAATAGGGAGGAGGCAGCTCAACACGAGGGGAGAGCGGAGGCGGCTCGCCAACATGCCGCAGCTCAGGATGCATTTGCTGCTGCATCTTAGTACGACCCCAGTTATAACTACGGATATCAGCCAGGCTATCCTTGGCAATAGACCAACTTAGGCCAAAAGCCTAAGCTTGGGGGAGTACGTATTTCTCACCGACTTTACATTCATGTTCACATACTATTCTAGTTGTCGGTGCTCATAATCTTTCATTGTATTATCCATGCTAGTTTAATTTTCTTTTTCAAGGTTTCTTCTTGTGTGTTTGATAAACCTTAAGAAAAACTAAAAAAAATTAGTTAGTTTAATTTCCATGCTTGCAGTAGAAATTAAAATGAAAATCCAAAAAGATTTCTCATTCTTCTTCTTGCTTGTTGGGAGCTTTCCCGTGTAAATAGTTTTATTTCTTTTCTTTCCTTTGGGGGTCGAGAGTATAAGACCATATTGAAAATGTTTAGTGGCTCTCATATGCATGATTGTTTATTTAACTTAGAGCCCATATTACTTTGTCTTCTCTCTTGAGTTGAATGCTTGCAGATTCCAACTTAGTCCAGTGCATGTGCACTATTATTATACACACCGTTCGGTCGTGCAAGTGAAAGGCAATAATGATGACATATGATGGACTGATTGAGATGAGAAAAGCTGGTATGAAGTCGACCTATTTTGTTTTTGTAAATATGATGAGTCCATCGTTCCTGATTCAGCCTATTATGAGGTAGACATATTTCCAATGACATTTAGAGATTATAGTTGCTTGTGCCATGCTTAATAGCTATGAGTTATAATGGTTTACCATGCGTGCCAACATGCTATTAAAATGATTGTGATGTGGTATGGTGGGATGGTATCCTCCTTTGAATGAATTGAGTGACTTGACTTGGCACATGTTCACGCATGTAGTTTAAACAAATCAACACAACCTTCACGATATTTATGTTCATGGTGGCTTATATCCTACTCATGCTTGTACTTGGTGTAAATTAATTTTAATGCATGTTCATGACTGTTGTCGCTCTCTCAGTTGGCCGCTTCCCAGTCTTTTGCTAGCCTTCACCTGTACTAAGCGGGAATACTGCTTGTGCATCCAAACTCCATAAACCCCAAAGTTGTTCCATATGAGTCCGCCATAACTTCCTATATGCGGTATCTACCTACCGTTCCAAGTAAATTTGTATGTGCCAAACTCCAAACCTTCAAATGAAATTCTGTTTTGTATGCTTGAGCAGCTCATGTTTCAACTAGCGCTGTCTGTATCTTCCATGCTAGGTGGGTTATTCTCAAGAGGAGTGGACTCCGCTCCTCATTCACGAGAAAATGTCCGGTAACCGGGATGCCCAGTCCCATGATCAAAAAGATCAAAGCAAATCAAAATAATTAAACAAAACTCCCCCAGGGCTATTGTTAGTTGGATGCACTCGTTGTTTCGAGCAAGCCATGGATTGATGCTTTTTGGTGGTGGGGGAGTATAAACTTTTACCATTCTGTTTGGGAACTGCCTATAATGTATGTAGCATGGAAGATATCGTCATCTCATAGTTGTTGCGTTGATAGTGAAAGTATGCCGCTCAAAATGTTATTCATCTCTGTTTTAAAATCGAGCTCTGGCACCTCTACAAATCCCTGGTTCCCTCTGCGAAGGGCCTATATATTTACTTTTATGTTGAGTCATCATCCCTCTTATTAAAAAGCACCCGCTGGAGAGCACACTGTCATTTGCATTCATTACCATTAGTTTATATTGGGTATGACTTGACTGGATCTCTTTTACAATGAATTACAATGTTTAGTCAGTCCTTGATCTTTAAAGGTGCTCTACATTTATGTTTTGCGGTCTCAGAAAGGGCTAGCGAGATACCATTTGTTATATCATATTATAATTGTTTTGAGAAAGTGTTATCATCCGAGTTTTATTATTATTGCTCGCTAGCTGATTATGCCATTGATATGAGTAAAGTGAGACCTAAGTGTTATTGTGAATATGGTTAGTTCATAATCTTTGCTGAAAACTTGAATGTTGGCTTTACATTTTTACAACAACAAGAGCAAACAGAGTTTGTAAAAGTTTTTCTTTATCACCTTCAGTTTATCAACTAAATTGCTTGAGGACAAGAAAAGGTTTAAGCTTGGGGGAGTTGATACGTCTCCAACGTATATACTTTTCAAACACTTTTTCCGTTGTTTTGGACTCTAACTTGCATGATTTGAATGAAACTAACCTGGACTGACACTGTTTTTAGCAGAACCGCCATGGTGTTATTTATTGTGCGGAAAAACAAAAGTTCTCGGAATGACCTGAAAATCCACGGAGATAACTTTTGGAAATTATAAAAAATACTGGCAAAAGAATCAAGGCCAGGGGGGCCACACCCTGTCCATGAGGGTGGAGGGCGCGCCCTCCCCCTAGGCGTGCCCCCTATCTCGAGGGCCCCCTGATGCTCCACCGACCTCAACTCCAACTCCATATATTCTGTTTTGTGGAGAAAAAATAGGAAGAAAGTTTCATCGCGTTTTACGATACAGAGTCGCCGCCAAGCCCTAATCTCTCTTGGGAGGGCTGATCTGGAGTCTGTTCGGGGCTCCGGAGAGGGGGATTCGTCGTCGTCGTCATCATCAACCATCCTCCATCACCAATTTCACGATGCTCACCACCGTGCGTGAGTAACTCCATCACAGGCTTGCTGGACGATGATGGGTTGGATGAGATTTACCATGTAATCAAGTTAGTTTTGTTAGGGTTTGATCCCTAGTATCCACTATGTTCTGAGATTGATGTTGCTATGACTTTGCTATGCTTAATGCTTGTCACTAGGGCCCGAGTGCCATGATTTTAGATCTGAACCTATTATGTTTTCATGAATATATGTGATTTCTTGATCCTATCTTGCAAGTCTATAGTCACCTATTATGTGTTATGATCCGACAACCCCGAAGTGACAATAATCGGGATACTTCTTGGTGATGACCATAGTTAGAGGAGTTCATGTATTCACTATGTGCTAATTCTTTGTTCCGGTTCTCTATTAAAAGGAGGCCTTAATATCCCTTAGTTTCCACTAGGACCCCGCTGCCACGGGAGGGTAGGACAAAAGATGTCATGCAAGTTCTTTTCCATAAGCATGTATGACTATATTAGGAATACATGCCTACATTACGTTGATGAACTGGAGATAGTTTTGTGTTACCCTATGTTATAGCTATTACATGAGGAATCATATCCGACATAATTATCCATCACTGATCCAATGCCTACAAGCTTTGCACATATTGTGCTTCACTTATTTACTTTTCCATTGTTACTGTTACAACTACTAGAAAACTGCTATCTTTACTTTTGCCACTGTTACCATTACTATCATACTACTTTGCTACTAAATAATTTGATGCAGATAGTAAGTTATCCAGGTGTGGTTGAATTGACAACTCAACTGCTAATAATTAAGAATATTCTTTGGCTCCCCATGTGTCGAATCAATAAATTTGGGTTGAATACTCTACCCTCGAAAGCTGTTGCGATCCCCTACACTTTTGGGTTATCACCGTCCTCCTTGACGGGCACCTTCTTGGTCTCTGGTGGTGCAGCTCTGAACCTCTTGCTCTTGCCGGTGGAGCTCTCTGGCACATCCTCGATGGGAGCGCAACACCCCGAACAGGTTTGCTTGCCGGAGTGGGTGCGAGGAGTGTCATCGGTCGTCTTTCCTCCCGGGGATTCAGCGGCAGGAGCGAATGCCTTGGCGGCAGCCACTGCAACCACTTCCCGATAGAGTTGGTTAGCGCAGATCAACGCATCTTTCCTGTCGGAGGTGACGGTGATGATGTTCATCGGCCCGGGCATCTTCAGCGTATTGTAGGCGTAGTGAGAGGCCGCCATGAACTTGGCGAGCGCCGGACGGCCGAGGATCCCGTTGCAAGGCAAGGGGATCTCGGCCACATCAAAGATAATCCTCCTTGTCCTGTAGTTCAACTCGCCTCCAAACGTCACGGGCAGCGTGACCTTTCCCTTCGTCTAGCTCCTCGCCGGGTTGACCCCTTGGAACGTGCCCGTCTCCTCGAGGTGTCCATCAGGGATCTGCAGCCTCTTGATCACAACAGGCAAGATCAAGTTCAGACCCGCCCCACCGTCAACTAGCATCTTCGTCACATTGAGGTTGCAGATCATTGGTGAAACCAACAACGACAAGCACCCGATCGCAGTAGTGTGGTCAGAGTGGTCCTCGGTGTCGAAGATGATAGGCATACTGGACCACTTCAGTGGCTTCCGTGCGTCAAGTGACGGCTCCACCGCTGTGATCTCACACGCCCACTGCTTGAGTTGGCGGTGGGATGCATGCAGGAAGCCGCTAGCATCGACGCACATGGCCTCTGTAGCTTTTTGGAACTCATGGTCACTGGACTCATCGTCCTCGTCATGATCATCGTCTTCCTGCTTCTTGTAGCGGCCCCGGGCGGGCCTCTCTTGCTGATTATCTTTGCCGCGGCGGCCTCCTTGGCCGCCGCGCTTTTGTCGGACCCTTCAGCACCCTCTTGGCCCTTCTCCTTGTCCTGCCGCTCATACTCGGCTTTCTGCTTCTCAGCGAGGAGCTCAACTTGCCGGCAGTTCTGGAGGTCGTGGCCTTTGGTGCGGTGGATCTTGCAATACTGCTTGTTGGAGCTCCTTGGCTTATCGGCAGCCGCCAAGGCCCGGCAAGCGGCACACCGGGCAACCTCCTTGCCGGGGTGACTTGCCTTGGCCTTCTTTGCAGTGCCGGTGTCATCGCACCCCTCGACGGCAAGCACGGTCTTGCCCTTGCGCTTCCTGTTACGGTGCCGACCCTTCTTTGCCAGGGCGGCGGTGTCATCTGTGGAGTCGGTTTCCACGCCGGCATCCTCACCGGGGTACTTCCTCCCCTCTTCAGCTCGAGCGCACCGATCAGCCAAAACATAAAGCTCGGCTACATCCTTGACCTTGTTCATCGCCAGCTCCTCGCGCATCTTGCGGTTGCACACATTCTGATGGAATGCACTGATCACGGTGGTAGGATGAATGTCTGGGATGTTATACTGCACTCGGCTGAACCTTTGGATGTACTTGCGCAAGTTTTCTCCTTCCTTCAGGGGGATGATGTGAAAATCACTCGCCTGGCCATGAGCTTGGCGGCCTCCAGTAAAGGTGCCAACAAACTCATGACACAGATCCAACTAAGAAGAAATGGAGTCCACTGGCAAGTGCATCAACCATGACATAACATTGGGCTTGAGTGCCAACGAGAAGTAATTGGCAAGCACCTTATCCTCGCATGCCCCAGCAGCTTGCATCGCGATGGTGTAGATGCTGAGGAACTCCGACGGGTGAGTCTTGTCGTTGTACTTCTCACCAACGTCGGGTTTGAACGAGCGGTGGAAGGGCCACTGGAACTGCCACACCTCATGGGTGAAAGCCGGACAGGCAACCTCGTAGGGTAGGACACCGTAGCCTCCTGATGCTGGGTGGTCCATAGTGGGCCCTGCCCGCCGGTCCGACTAGTGGCGCGCATCACGCCGACGCTTGGTCGTGGTTCGAGCGTCTTCATGGGCTCGCTCCCAAAGAACTTGACGTTGATCGCGGTGGGTCCATGGATCGGACGATGCTATGGAGATATCATCACGAGCGTCGTCTCGACGGATCGACACCCGCGGGCTGGTGTGGAGGAGGAGAGTGCACCATGGCTGCATCGCCTCCGGCCCGTCCACCGCTGGCATGCGGTGTGTCGACGGAGCGATGACCTATGGGCCCTGCCGGTTGTAGCTCATCTTTGATGGCGATGCCGACGAGGTTCCGGATAGTGGCCCTCCATTCGCCGAGCTTCTCTGCAGCAGGAGGAAAGTCGAGGAGCAGCTATGGACGCTAGGGCTTCTGCTGGTGTGGGCAGCAGCGAAAGCTGTGTGGACCGTGACACACCTCGACTTATAACTACGTTAGAAGGAGCCCTATCACGGCCCTGCGGTTGTCCGCCATTTTTGCCATCACCTCGGCGCGCATGCTGGCCCTTCTCGTCACGTGAAGGGTGCACGGGACTCTTCCCAGGGCGGCGCCCAAGGTCATCAGCGGGGCGGCGCTGCTCATCACGCACAACTTGAGAAGAGCGCGCCATGATCATCGGCGTTGGTGTCTTGGAGGTCGCCGCGCCGCCGTCTGGCGACACGACGACGCCGCTGGAGGGCCTCGCGCCGCCTGCGGGGGGGCCAACTCCGTCTCTGGAGTTTGCGGCGTGTGGCTCGTTGAGGGAGTCCTGGATTAGGGGGTATCCGGACAGCCAGACTATATACATCGTCCGGACTATTGAAGCGTGAAGATACAAGACTCAAGACTTCGGCCCGTGTCCGGATGGGACTCTCCTTTGCGTTGAAGACAAGCTTGGCGATCCGGATATTAAATTTCCTTCCTTGTAACCGACTCCATGTAAACCCTAGCCCTCTCCGATGTCTATATAAACGGGAGAGGATGGTCCTTAGAAGGCCGATCACAATTACAATCATACCATCATAGGCTAGCTCTTAGGGTTTAGCCTCTATGATCTCATGGTAGATATACTCTTGTACTACTCATATCTTCAATATTAGTCAAGCAGGAAGTAGGGTTTTACCTCCATCGAGAGGGCCCGAACCTGGGTCAACATTGTGTCCCTTGCTTCCTGTTACCATCATCCTAAGACGCACAGATCGGGACCCCCTACCCGAGATCCGCCGGTTTTGACACCGACATTGGTGCTTTCATTGAGAGTTCCTCTGTGTCGTCGCTTTGAGGCTTGATGGTGTCTTTAATCGCCAACAACACCGTCCAGGGGGAGACTTTTCTCCCCGGATAGATCTTTGTGTTCGGCGGCTTCGCACTATGGGCCAATTCGCTTGGTCATCTGGAGCAGATCGACAGCTATGCCCCTGGCCACCAGGTCAGGTTCAGAAACTTGAACTACACGGCGCACATTCGCGGAGACTTGATCTTCGACGGATTCGGTCCTGTGCCAGGAGCGCCGGACAGTCACGACATGCACGGCCTATACCTGCTGTCGGACAATGCTCGGGATATCATCCCCGCAGTAGCCCCGAATCTAAATCCGGAGGAGGTCGCATTGCCTAAAGACGGAGGGGTGGACCCCGTCCCGTAGGCCGCATACTCATCGGCGGTGGAGCCGAACACAGGTCTCATCTCTGTGGAGGCTTGTAACCCCGGGCCCCCGGACTCGCATCCGGTTGTTGGTTCCGGTCCGCACGCCCCCGAGCCAGCCAATCCAGGTTGGGCTCCAGTAATGGAGTTTACCGCTGCTGACATCTTTCAGCACTCGCCCTTTGGCGACATGCTAAACTCATTAAAGTCTCTTTCTTTGTCAGGAGGCTCTGGGCCGAACTATGTTCGGCTTGAGTGGGAAGCAGGCAATGAAGGAATTCGCTGCCCACCCACCACCCACTTCATTGCCACGGTCGATGATTTAACCGACGTGCTTGACTTCGACTCCGAAGACATCGACGGTATGGACGACGATGCAGGAGACACACAGGAGCCACCACCCACAGGGCGGTGGACAACCACCTCTTCATATGATATATATATGGTGGACACTCCGAAAGAAACAAATGGCAATGAGGCAATGGAGGATAACCCCTCCAAGAACAAAGCAAAACATGGGCGTCGCCAGCGCCGCTCCAAGCCCCGCCAAGGCAATACCTGCACCGGAGACGGGAACAATCCGGATGGTGCCGAAGAAGAATACAACCCCGATCAGCCCGCCTTCGAGCAGGCCGAACAGGAAGATGGGCAGGACAACCCAGATGAACAGGCAACGGACGGGTATCCGGAGGAGGACAACTACATGCCCCCCTCCAAAGACGACATTAGCCTCGGCAACAACGAGTTTGGCGTGCCTGAGGACCCCGCGGAGTAGGAGCGCTTCAAGCGCCGGCTTGTTGCCACTGCGAGGAGCCTGAAGAAGAAGCAGCAGCATCTTCAAGCTGATCAAGATCTGCTCACAGACAGATGGACAGAAGTCCTGGCAGCCGAGGAATATGGACTCGAGGTCGGGATAAAACGGCATATCAGCCCGAATACCAGCCTGTACCCCCATGCTAGTTTACTACAGCCCGGGGCAATACTCAGGACCTGCGGGATAGATTGGATAGCACCGCAGAACAACCAAGATCGATCTACGGATCATGGGGGCGCGCTGCAGCACATGCCAATGATCGTCATACCGGATACACTAACAGTAAATCCGACCGGCCCGAACACAACCAGCCAGATTTGACCGGACTGCATCGTGACATAGCCCGGCACAGAGGCGCCGCACACCCCCTCTGCTTCACTAATGAAGTGATGGATCATGAATTCCCAGAAGGGTTCAAACCCGTAAACATCAAATCATACGATGGCACAACAGACCCCGCGGTATGGATTGAAGACTTCCTTCTCCACATCCACATGGCCCATGGAGATGATCTACATGCCATCAAGTATCTTCCCCTTAAGCTCAAAGGACCCGCCCAACACTGGCTAAACAGCCTGCCAGCAAATTCCATTGGCAGTTGGGAAAACCTGGAAGGCGCATTCCTTGACAACTTCCAATGCACATATGTGCGACCTCCGGACGCCGATGACCTGAGCCACATCACTCAACAGCCCAGAGAACCAGCCAGGAAATTCTGGACACGGTTCCTAACTAAAAAGAACCAAATAGTTGACTGTGCGGACGCCGAAGCCCTGGCGGCCTTCAAGCATAATATCCGCGACGAGTGGCTCGCCCGACAACTCGGCCAGGAGAAACCCAAGTCCATGGCAGCTCTCACGACACTAATGACCCGCTTTTGCGCGGGTGAGGACAACTGGTTGGCTCGCAGCAGCACTACGCCACATTCTGGCATGTCAGATGTCTGTGACAATAATGGCAAGCCACGGCGCAACAGACACAAGCGACGGAACAATGGCGACAACACCGAAGACACGTCAGTCAATGCCGGATTCAGCGGATCCAAATCCGGTTAGCGAAAGAAGCCATTCAAAAGAAACAATCAGGGACCGTCCAGTCTAGATCGTATATTGGAGCACTCGTTCCAAATTCATGGCACATTGGATAAGCCAGCCAACCACACCAATAGAGACTGCTGGGTATTTAAACAGGCCGGTAAAATAAACACCGAAAACAAGGACAAGGGGTTTCACAGCGACGATGACGATGAGCCCCAGCGTCCGAACACGGGGGGACAGAAGAAATCCCCACCCCCCAGGTGAAAACGGTCAACATGATCTACGCCACTCACATCCCCAAGCGGGAAAGGAAGCGAGCACTACGGGACATCTACGCGATGGAGCCAGTCGTCCCCAAACTCAACCCATGGTCAGCTTGTCCGATCACCTTTGATCGTAGGGATCATCCTACTAGCATCCGTCACGGTGGCTCGGCCGCATTGGTTCTAGACCCAATCATAGACGGATTCCACCTCACAAGAGTCCTTATGGACGGAGGAAGCAGCCTGAACCTGCTTTATCAGGAAACATTGCGCAAAATGGGCATCGACCCTTCAAGGATTAAGCCTACCAAAACCACCTTTAAAGGTGTAATTCCTGGAGTAGAGGCCCGCTGTACGGGCTCTATAACATTGGAAGTGATCTTCGGATCTCCGGATAACTTCCGAAGCGAGTAGTTAATCTTTGATATCGTCCCTTTCCACAGTGGTTACCATGCACTGCTCGAACGAACCGCATTCGCTAGATATAATGCGGTACCACACTATGCATACCTCAAGCTCAAGATGCCAGGCCTGCATGGGGTCATAACAATCAACGGAAACATGGACCGCTCTCTCCGTATAGAAGAGCACACTGCAGCCCTCGTGGCAGAAGTATAATGCGGCCTCCTCCGGCAAACCACCAGTCCGGCGACGACAACCTCAAGCACCGTCAAGCGAGTTCGGAGCACCCTGCAATAGGATCACCAGGCACGTCATGAGCGCGACTAGCAGTCCGGCCTTCGCTCAAATCCCATCAAAGCAGCATTCTTGCCAAGCGTACACAACTACGCACTCAAAATACCATGGGCACAGGCGGAGGCGAAGCAGTGGCTCAGTCAACAGCGCGGTATCACCGCCTCATACCTTCATAACCTTTACTTTCACCTTTCAGGACATTGCTTTAGTGCATCCTCTTAAGAAGAGCCGGATCGACGGACTTCCATAGGAGAGAAACCCAAGGAGGCAATGGGCTTTGCGCACAGAAGAAAATACCCAGGTGGAATCTATTTACGATCGCTATACCTGCTTTATCTATCTGTACGTAGCCTGCCCCCAGATAGGGTATGTCAAATAATCCTATTAATCTCCGCTTAAAGCATTCATTGTAAACCTATGCTTAAACGTATTATTCATCAATGGGAGATCATATATAGCGTCCGCTTATTATTCTTATTTGAGCATTTTTCCTTACAAATGTCTATTTGATATTGCACCCGTACACCTTGGTACGTTCAGTTTGCCAGGGGCTTCCTATGGCGCCCCATAATACGGGAAGTCAAGTCCGAACACTTTCAACAGTGCGACACCCCAAACTTATAGCATTATATGCGTCAGCTCTGAATCATGTCTTGGGTGTACAGTTGGGATAGCCCGGCTCCCTTGTTTTGGTGCCTTACGTTACGTTATATCGGCTAAGGTAGCGCAGATAGAACTACTGTGATTGTGTCCCAGTTCTTTCGGACGAGCACCTCAGTAGAGAAAGCCGAAAACTGACCGGCATGATGTGGCGAGAGCTGGTCGCTGTTCGAGAGGTCTTAAAATCCTTAAAGATTTTTCCACTTTATGCGATAATTCGGCTTCGTCCAATCTAGGTGTATATAGCGCCTCAATTCGGCCTTCCGGATTCTAGGGGCTTCGCCGAAATTTAAAATTGTAGACTTCTATGGCTAAGTGAAGGTTATAAAGCCACATAGTTTGATTGCCTTGTTCGTTGCACCGGACACCTCCTTAAGGGATCAAACATTTGGATAAAGAGTGTCCGTGTTTTCCACGAACACCCCAGTACTAGTTGCATGGGGGCGAAAGCCGACGACTGGCCTACTTTCAAAATTTTATAAACAGCCGCACAGAAGGTAATATTTTAAATAACAAAAGCGCTATTTAGCGCAAGTAACTTCGTCCTTAAATTACAAACATGACAGAAGTGAATTCATTCTAAAATTATGTCTTTGGTACACTCATCGGCCACGAGGCGAGCGCCCTTCATAACGCCATCATAATACTTCTCCGGATAGCAATGCGGATTGCCATCTGGCGGCCCGTCCTTCACCAGCTTCTCCGCATCCAGTTTGCCCCAACGCACCTTTGCACGGGAAAAGGCCCATCGGGCACCCTCAATGCAAATGGATCGCTTGATGACCTCCAGTCACGGACAGACATTCACCATCCGCTTGATTAGGCCGAAGTAGCTGGTGGTCAGGGGCTCACCAGGCAACATCCGGACTATGAAATCCTTCATAGCCACTTCGGCCACCCTTTGGAGTTCGACCAACTGCTTCAGTTGGTCACTCAGAGACATTGGATGTTTGGTCCCAGCATACTGGGACAAGAACAACTTCTCCGTTGAGCTCCCCTCCTGAGCACGGTAGAAGTCCGCGACATCTGATATGCTGCGTGGCAGATCTGTGAATGCCCCTGGAGAGCTCCGGACTCGGGTAAGTAAAAGAAACGCCTCCTCCACATGTTTGCTTTGCATAAATAATTTCTTACCCACCGCTTTCTTTTTGGCCTCCTGGATTTCCTGTTGTGCCTTCTCGGCTTCGGCCTTGGCGTCTTTTATACTTGCAAGGGCCTTCGCAAGCTCGGCCTCTTTCGCCTTAAGCTCATGCTCCACGGACTCGGACTTTTTGCCGAGCTCCTGGAGCTCTTGTTGTACCTCGCCCACTCGGGCATCTTCCTTTTCGCGCTCTTTACGCTCCAAGGCCGCCTTGTGTTCGGCCTCGGACAATGCTTTCTTCAGAGACGCCACTTTGGTGGTGGCCTCTGTTATCAAATCATGACGCTTCATCGTTAGAATAACCAATTTTATCTATCATTCATTATATGAGAAAGGGGAATCATTCACCTTTGCTCTCTTCGAGCTGCCTCCTCGTGAGGTGGAGCTCTCCCTGCGCCTGCTCCAGGTCTTGATTTAGTCCGGCGATCTCAGCCGTACGGACCGCAGCGGCAAGCAGCACAACCTGCTTATTCACATTCAAACTTATTATTAGACTCCTGCAGATTATAATTGACCCTCCATTTGGTTTTTCCTTCTGAACACCAAACAGAGTATCAGGGGCTACTACCTATCGGGTGCTAATTTCATACATTTTCTACTTACCTCAAAGCTTGTCTGGAGGCTGGTGCAGGCTTCGGTTAGTCCGCTCTTGGCGGACGAAACCTTCTGAATCACCGCACTCATAAGAGTATGGTGCTCTTCATCTATGGAAGCGCCGCGAAGCGCTTCCAACAGACAATCCGACGCCTCGGGTGCAATGGAAGTCCTCGACACAGACGGCCCTCCCTCCCTAACGAGGGGCTGCCCGCCTGAGTCCGGAACCATTGAAGGCTCCGGAACAGTGTTTGGCTGAGAGTCCGGCTTACCGCGGCTCTCATCGACACGATCCGCGGGGATCTTGAACCCCGCGTGTTCGACCTCTGGAGTACCGCCTTGGAGCGCCTCCAGAGCCACCTCCCCCCGCTCTGGGAGCCTTAGGGATAACACCTCCGTGTCATCTGCAGGCTGAGGAGTAGTGGCCGTCGGGAGCGAGTTCATCGCCGAATCACTCAAGGACCCATCCGAAGACGATGCTTCAGGATGGACCCTGGCCGGACTACATACAAGTTCAGCGTTATAACAGAACTATGAAGCAAATTTATGATAGAGTGCGGATACTTACGATCGCACTGCGGCCTTCTTCCTGGGCAGCCACCCCTCCTCGCTATCGGCGGCGGTGGCGGAGTAGTCCGGAAGGGACGCCTTTCCCTTCTTGGACGTCCCAGCCTCCCCCTCCGGGGCGGCCTTCCTCTTTTTCTCCACCCAAGACGGGGAGGTGGAGTTTCTTCTTGTTTCCCCCCACCTCCTCGGGAGGAATCTGCCTCGTCATCACCAGACGACGAGGATATGACGGCCTTACGCCGGGGGCCTCTCCTGGTCCCCTGGTCCGCCCTCTCAGGCCCCTCGTCCTTTCCGGATGGGGTGGCCTCCTCCTCTTCCTCTTCTTCCCCTTCGAGGGAGGAGTGTGCCTCGTCGTCTTCGGACGAGGCTTGTGCAACCTTACGTCGGAGACCCTTTCGGATCCCCGGGGCCTTCTTATCGGCCTTCTTCTCCGGCCCCTTGTAGGGCGCCGGGACCAGCATCTTCGTCAGGAGAGCATTAGCTGGGCTTTCCGGCAGCAGAGCCGGACAGTCAATCTGCTCCTCTATCTCCACATAATCCTGAATAAATATACACAATTACTTAAGGCTCCCCCATGAATATACTGGGAAGAACCGAATCCGGTGGCAGCCTGAGAACTCACCTGATTAGGAGGCCGCACGGCATGGAGCCCACGGTCCTCGGATATGGGAGGAGGTACTTCGGAGGCCTTGAACAACGCCTTCCACGTGTTTTTGTGCTTCATGCCATAGAGCCTCTGAAGCGTCTGGTGTTTGGCCGGGACGAACTCCCATAGAGTGAATGACCTCCTTTGGCATGGCAGAATCCAGCGAATGAGCATGACCTGGATCACGTTGACAAGCTTGATGTTCTTGTCCTTCATGCCCTTGATGCAGTTTATGAGTCCAGTCAGCTCTGTAGATTCGCCCCAGGGCAGGCCCTTCTATTCCCAGGAGGAGAGCCGCATGGGGGTTCCGGATCGGAACTCGGGGGCCGCCGCCCAGTTGGCGCCGCGCGGCTCGGTGATGTAGAACTACCCCGGCTGCCACCCCTTCACGATTTCCGCAAAGGATCCGTCAAGCCAGGTGACGTTGGGCATCTTGCCCACCATGGCTCCTCCGCACTTCGCTTGATGGCCGCTCACGATCTTCGGCTTCACGCAGAAAATTTGCAGCCACAAGCCGAAATGAGGCTTGATGCGGAGGAAAGCCTCACATATGACAATGAACGCCGAGATGTTGAGGACAAAGTTCGGGGCTAGATCATGGAAATCTAGCCCGTAGTAGAACATGAGCCCGCAGACGTAGGGGTGGAGTGGAAACCCCAGTCCACGGACGAAGTGGGCGAGAAACACGACCCTCTTGTGGGGTCCCAGAGTTGGAGTGACCTGCCCGTCGTCCGGTAGCTGGTGCGCTATGTCTGCGGCCAAGTATCCAGCCGCCCGGAGATTCGCGATGTGCTTCTCCTTTACAGTGGAAGCCACCCACTTGCCTCCAGCTCCGGACATGTTTAGTTGTGCGGAGAAGACTTAGACTAGGGCGCTGGAGCTCGAGGGGGCAAGAGTGGGCAAAGGAGGAAGAAGGCGTGGGTAAAAATGGGGAACTCTTATCCCTTTATAGAGGCCACGAAAGTGGTGCGCCTCCCCACTAGCCCGTTGAGAATCGCTTACTTCCCAAGCGCCACGATTTATGGCACGGTGGGATTACCCATACCTGTATTGATGAGAATCCCATGATAAGGGGACACGATCTTTGCTTTGACAAGACGTGTCAAGGAAACCGCCTCGCAATACGCGCTCTAGCTGGTTGTGGAAAGACGGTTCGAATAATGACCTGACCGTAATGACATATCATGTCGTCTAAAAAATTGTCGGCTAAAGTATCATGCTCTCTACGGTAGTATGTGAAGATCATTTTGCAGATCCGGACACGGTCTACGTGTTCGATAATAACCTTGGATTATTCGGAAGGAGGAACCCGCCTTGCAATGCCGAAGACAAGACTGCGCGCCGGACTCATCATCATTGAAGCCTGGTTCAGGGGCTACTGAGGGAGTCCTGGATTAGGGGGTATCCGGATAGCTGGACTATATATATCGTCCGGACTATTGAAGCATGAAGATACAAGACTCAAGACTTCGGCCCGTGTCCGGATGGGACTCTCCTTTGTGTGGAAGACAAGCTTGGCAATCCGGATATTATATTTCCTTCCTTGTAACCGACTCCATGTAAACCCTAGCCCTCTCCAGTGTCTATATAAACCAGAGAGGATGGTCCTTAGAAGGTCAACCACAATTACAATCATACCATCATAGGCTAGCTCTTAGGGTTTAGCCTCTACGATCTCATGGTAGATCTACTCTTGTACTACTCATATCTTCAATATTAATCAAGCAGGAAGTAGGGTTTTACCTCCATCGAGAGGGCCCGAACCTGGGTAAACATTGTGTCCCTTGCTTCCTGTTACCATCAGCCTAAGACGCACAGATCGGGACCCCCTACCCAAGATCCGTCGGTTTTGACACTAACACTTGTCGCCTGGTGCATGAACGACGCCGCTCACCAGGTCCGGTCCCGGATGAACCGATCGCCGTGGTCTTCTTCCTCTTGGGAGCCAGGGCGATGAAGAGCTGTGCTACTGGCTGCTAAACTAGATTGTCACTACTGCGCGTCCCCTACCTGGTGCGCTAAATATGTCGGTGGAGAACGACACCTATGGGATCACAATAATCCCAACTACGGTTACGGGGCGCTGGGTCGTGAGGAGAGCGGGATCAACAGTCAGTACGAGCACGTGGGTCATTTACCCAGGTTCGGGCCGCGAGGATGCGTAATACCCTAGTCCTACTGTGATGTGTATATTTGTGTTTTTGGAGTTCTTGAGCTAGCTACAGTGAGCGTAACTTGTCCCAGGGTCCGAATCCTCCTCCTGGATGCCTTGGGCCTCCTTTTATAGGCAAAGGGATCGCAACAGTGGCACACAGGAGGTGGCATCGGGGTACTGTGGTTAAGCCTATCGCTTGTCATTACGGGACACGACGCATTTAATGCGCCCTTGATGTGTCCCCTTCACTTTACCGCCGCTTCGCCCTGCCTCGACATTCGCCTGGGCCAGCGAGGCGGTTAGTGCCATGTAGGCTGGCAGGCTGCTGAGGTGGCGTGGTGGTAGGGCCTTCATGAAGATTTGCATGCCACCACGTAGGAATGCACTAAGCTGGCCGAGAAGCCTCATGGCGACACGCAGGCGCCTGCCCAGCTGGTGGGATGGCAGCTACATAGGAGCGGTGGTAGAAGCTTGGCGGGTATGGGCCTGGTTGTGGCCTCGTGGACGTTGTCGGCAAGGGCCTTGCCGGGGCCCCGGCAAGGGTCTTGCCGTGGCGTTGCGGTCGTCCCCGGCAAGGATCTTTCCGGGGGTCTTGTGGGTTACCTCGGCAAGGATCTTGCCGAGGTTCGTCGTCTTCTAACCCCCTTCTGATTTGGAGTGTTTGTTGTCTTCACAAAGATCTGCATGCCATCATGGAGGCGCCTCCCGAGCCCAAGTCCCAACGTGGTTGGTGGTGTTGGAAAGACTGGGGCTCAAGGGTGGCGTGCTCTGCTGGCGTTGGGTAAGCCGCCCCAGCAAGGCCCTTGCAGGGGCCGCGGGGGTCGCCCTGGCAAGGGTCTTGCCGGGGGAGCCCACCTCGCCTTCTTGCCCTTTGCCTCTCTGTCTTGGCGTCGCTTTGGCCATCTCGTGGCTTTGATTCCCTGTCTCTGCCCTGCTTAAGTGTGGCCGTGGGCGCGGCTCTGACTGCCCGTGCACAAATAAGGGGTACAAAAGAGCGCCCCTACTTTGGTATAGCGACACCTGCGGATACCGTACCCGCATGGCCAGAGTATGGGCATTATTTTATACCCACGAGTAGTCATACCCTACCCGTTAAGTCATGGGTAGGGCACGAGTATAGCTTTTTACCCATGGATATACCCATTTCCTACCCGTTTATACTGATATCTGAACCTTACCCATGATTCACAAGTGTACCTATGTTAAAGTTGTGCCGTGAGCTTGTGAACCTATGTTAAATTTGTCACCAATTGTAAATTTAAATTGAGATAATTGTTCATCTATCTGTTATTGTGTTGAGATCAATGTTTTTTTGTCAAATGTGTTATAGATGAATGTGAAATTGCAAATAACTTGTGTATTGTTTGACTAGCCATTGGGTACCCAATGGGTATGGGTACCCGTCGGGTATGGTTATGGGTAAAGTTTCATACCCGTGGGTACGGGTATGGGTAGAATTTTGTACCCGTTAACTACACGGGTATGGGTATGATATTGCTCTACCCACCCCACATCCTACCCATTGCCATCCTTGGGCGCAATCATAAATACACCCATATCTTCACAAAATTAGTAATGCTTAGAGCATTAGCTTCCCCTATCCTTCATTAAATCTTCATTTTTAAGTCGATATATACGTTTGCCTTTCTCACTAGAATAATAATCTCTCTCTAATTCATGCCCCTTATTAGAGATTCCCTTAGTCTAATTGGTATCTATAATGTAGACCCGCAAATAAATAAATAAATAATTGGTATCTATAATATAGAAGTCATTAGCGATTTCATGGATTAAACACATAAGGGCATCTCTAACGCACCACCTAAACTTTAATCCCCGATCCTATTCCTATTTTTTAAGGATTACAACTTTATTCATCAGCAGATCCCGTAATACTTAATCCCATTTTTATTTTGCATGCTCATTCAAAAGTCTGCTCAAATATCACTACTTAAAAAGAATGTAAAGTTCCTTGTTTCACTTTTTTTCTCACTACCCTTTGTCCTGTGAAATATGGAATCATTCCTACTCTCCGAACATGGAGAGCCGCATGCCATATATTGATTCTGACGAGAGACGTCTCATGGCATTACATAGTGAGGTCGTTCGAACAACCATAGGAGAAACAATCGGGATACGGAGAAGAGATAGAATGATAAACAGGAAACCAACTCCACCTCTAACTACCCAACCCGGTATACAAGATATATAGGTGCATACAATGTATAGTGAGCATATGATGTTCAACACTCCCCCATAATCAAAACCCAACCAGGTTGAGATTACGATGAAATTCTTCAAAGCTTCTAGTGGGTAGTGCCTTTGTAAATCTGTCTGCAAGCTGATCCTTGGAAGGAATGAATCTGATCTTCAGCTCTTTGTTCGCAACACTTTCCCTGACAAAGTGAAAGTCTATCTCAATGTGTTTAGTCCTATCATGAAAAACTGGATTAACAGACAAGTATGTTGCACCAAGGTTATCACCCCAAAGAAGAGGAGTTTGTGTTGGTGGCACTCCAAGCTCATTTAGTATAGTCTGAACCCAAATGATTTCAGCTGTATGATTTTGCAATGCTTTGTATTCTGCTTCAATGATGGACCTATAAGCCTTAGCTTGTTTCTTTGCACACCATGAAATTGAATTGGGTCCACAAAAAATGTCAAATCCCCCCGTGGACCTTCGATCATCCACTCAACCAGCCCAATCCGCATCAGAGGAGGCATTGACTCGAGTAGAGGGGGATCTGTTGATTGTCAGACCCATGCTTACTGTATTCTTTACATACCTCAGGATACGTTTTGCTGTTGTCCAGTGAGCTGTGGTAGGTGCATGGAGAAATTGACAACTTTATTTACCGTAAAGGAAATGTCAGGCTGGGTAAGAGTTAAATACTAAAGTGCACCAACAATACTTCTGTAACTGGTACTATCTTCCTGATTCAGGAGTTCTGCTTCTGTCAAGGAGAGAGGCTCTGAACTGGACAAAGGAGTTGGTGAAGGTTTGCAATCCTGCATGCCAAATCTACTAAATAAATCAGTAACGTATTTGCCTTGTGATAGGTGGATTCCATGTTTAGTTTTCTATACTCCAATACCTAAGAAGTAGTGCAAGTCTCCCAAGTCTTTTAGAGCAAAATCTGACCCGAGATTAATTAACATGGCTGTTACTGCTTACTGGATGGGCTAGTCACAATGATGTCATCAACATAGACCAGAACAAAAATAGCGGTGTGAAACTTATTGTAAATAAACAGTGAAGTGTCAGACTTTGATGGAACAAAACCAAGTGCTTGCAGTTTCATACTCAACCAAGAGTACCATGCTCTAGGGGTTGCTTTAATCCATACGGGACCTTGTCAAGCTTGCATACATGGAATGGTGCATTTTTATCCTCGAACCCAGGAGGTTGTTTCACGTACACCTCTTCTTCCTGAACACCATGAAGAAATGCACACTGTTACTATTACATGCTATACAAACGGTTTTTACCCTCTTTTAGCGATGAATTTTTAAACCGCCACCTACTCAGTGTGTGCGATAGGGGGAGGGGGGGTCCTTCCCACACGACCCTAAAACCATCGAGGATAGGCGAGCGGCTACTGACGATTTCCATAGGATAAACGTATGAGAAGTCACAGCCTGTCCCACACATTAGTCCTCGACATTACACTTCTGATCTGAGAGAGATCCAAAATGATTACACTGCTATAGTCGTGTGGAAAAGGTGGATATCACAAATATTTAATCTGCCGATGTGTTTGCAACATGTATGTTATCGCACACAGTTAAAAAATGTAAAATATGTGCGCTGGCTCTACTATTAACATGTCAATTTCATACTTGTGTGCGATAGGTGTTCCTATCACACACGGGATCCATATATGCACTGCTACCTATTGAGCTTGCGTTGGTTTTTACCTTGAAGAGGAAAGGGTGATGCAGCAAAGTAGAGTAAGTATTTCCCTCAGTTTGAGAACCAAGGTATCAATCCAGTAGGAGACAACGCACAAGTCACCAAATACCTGCACAAACAATCAACAACTTGAACCCAACGCGATAAAGGGGTTTTCAATCCCTTCACGGTTACTTGCAAAAGTGAGATCTGATAGAGATAGATAAACAGTAAAGTAAATATTTTTTGTATTTTTGGTTTATAGATCGGAAAGTAAAAGATTGCAAAATAGTAGATCGGAAACTAATATGATGGAAAAGAGACTTAATATGATGGAAACGAGACCCGGGGGCCAAAGGTTTCACTAGTGGCTTCTCTCAGGATAGCAAATAATACGGTGGGTGAACAAATTACTGCAGAGCAATCCATAGAAGAGCGCATAACTATGATGATATCTAAGGAAATGATCATGAACATAGGCATTACATTCGTGTCAAGTAGACCGAAACGATTCTGCATCTACTACTCACTACTAGAAAAGGGCTATAGATGGGATTGACACTAATGGCGCACCAGACAAGGGGTGCACCATTAGTATATACTAATCGCGCACCACCTTCAGATACGCCATTAGAGTTGAAACTACTAATGGCGCACCTGGCCCAAGGTGCGCCATTAGTATAAAAAAAAATTGAACTAGTGCGCCTGTCCAAACATACTAATGGCGCATCCAGACACAGTGTGCCATTACTAGTTATAACTAGTAATGGCGCACCCGTCGGCAAGTGCGCCACTAAAGTTGTTGTTTTTATTATATTTTTTATTCCTTTTTTGCAATACTACTAATGGTGCACTGTACAACCGTGCGCCATTACTAGTTTAAACTAGTAATGGCGCACTGTAGAAAAGTGCGCCATTAGTATGTTTTTTTTTGCAAAACTACTAATGGCGCACCGCCAGAAGGTGCGCCATTAGTAACCTGGATTACTAATGGCGCATTTAGTGCTAGTGCGCCATTAGTAAGTGGGCAACAACAAGATATTTTGGACAGCCTCTCCTACCCACACTCACTTTCTCCCCACTTCATTCTCTCCACCTCCTCCTTGTCTCGGGTGCCTCCTCTTTTTCACCTCATTTCCACCATAGATTCATTCAAATTAAGTGGTTAAATTACCTTGTTTTGATAGGTAAGTAAGGGGGGAAGCTATATTTATGTTGTTCTCCCTACAACAATGTGCACATGCACTTTTTATGGCCTAGCTAGATCTATGTATGTTCGTGGTGTTTCATATGTTTGTGGTGTTGCATATGTGTTTGTGTTTGGAGGTGTACCAGTATTTGAAATGCGATAGCTGCCAATATTTTGCCGGAATGTTGATTCATTTCCATTTCGACAAGAATTTTGGCATTAAGCATTCTTTTTGGTCCTATTTTTAGGGCAAGTCATGCTATATTTTTTCTTGGTTCTAAAATATCGTTTTGCTCTACCCCACAGGCGACCATGGTCCGCACGATGACCGAAGGCATCGTGAATAGGTTTTTGAGGTCCGCGAAGGCTGAGATGCTTCAAAAGAACGAGACGGAGATAAGATGTCCGTGTTGAAGATGCAAGCTGAAGAGCCTTATTGCGGACCCGGATTCCGGGCAGGTGCGGGACCACCTGCTCTTGCGTGGTTTCATGGATGGCTATCGGTGGCATGGTGATGAAGATGACTACGAAGTCGTCCATGGGGGCCGGGCAAGAAATGAGGAAGGGCAGCAAGACAACCACCGCGGCTCGGGCGGGCGAGAAGACGAAGAATCCCCAGGAGATGATCACGACGGTGATGCTGTACACAGTCATCATGTAGAAGATGCAGGACATGATGATGAGGAAGATGCCGGAGCAGACGATGGGCATGATCATGAAGATGATGATGCCGGCGGAGCAGACGACGCTGGACCATCGATGGGCTGGGTGCAGGACCCTCATATTCAAGAGCTGCTTCTCAAGCAGACGGATAACGCAAGAGCTGCCGCCCGAGAGAAAGCCAAGATGGATCAACTTGAGTTAGACGCGGTTACTCCATTGTATGAAGGATGCAGGACCAAGGATACCCGCCTGAAAGTAACGCTCATGGCTCTGGAGATGAAGGTAAAACACAAAATGACCGACGCATGTTTCGACGAGAACATGTCATTCTGGCACGAACGTCTTCCAAAGGGGAACAAGTGCCCGACCAGTTTGGAGGTGGCGAAGAAAATCGTGTGTCCTCTGGATTTACCGCACGTGAAATACCATGTGTGCATGAACAATTGCATCATTTATCGGGACGAGCACGCGGAGTCTACCATATGTCCGGTGTGCGGCGTCACTCGATACAAGAAGAGGAAGAAAGCTCCTCGAAAAGTGGTGTGGTACTTTCCGATCACTCCTCGTCTGCAGCGGTATTTCGCGGACCCTAAGGTAGCAAAGCTCCTGCGTTGGCACGCGGATAGGGAGGAGAAGAAGCGAGAAGATGACGCAAATGATCCGGAGATAGATAAAAAAGACAAGATGCTGAGTCACCCTAAGGATGCGAGCCAGTGGCAAGCGTTGAACTTCGAAGACTCAGAATTTGGGAACGATCCAAGGAACATCGTGCTGGGCGCGAGCACCGATGGAGTCAATCCGTTTGGCAGCCAGAGAAGCACACATAGCACCTGGCCTGTGTTTGTGTGGATGTACAACCTTCCCCCTGGTTGTGCATGAAGAGGAAGTACATTCACATGAGTATGCTAATTGAAGGGCCGAAACAACCAGGGAACGACATCAATCTGTATCTGGGGCTGCTGAAAGAGGAGCTTGACACGCTGTGGAAAACGCCAGCCAATATGTGGGATGCCGCAAAGAAAGAATATTTCCCTATGAGAGCCGCACTGCTCATGACGGTGCACGACTATCTCGGTTACAGATGACCCGTGGAGGAAACGCAAGGATCTGTTCGATGGTGAAACCGAACCCCGAAAACGCCCGTGTACGAGGAGCGGCGAGGAAATAGACAAGCTATTGAAAAATTGGAAAGACTGCCCACTGCCGGGAAAGAAGCAAAAGGCGCCAGAGCCGGGAAAGAAGCGAAAGGCGCCAGAGCTGCTGCTGAAGGTATGGAAAACGAGGTCTGTTTTCTGGGACTTGTCGTACTGGAAGATCCACCGTGTGCCTCACAGCCTTGATGTCATGCATATCACGAAGAACGTGTGCGAGAGTCTGTTTGGTACCCTGCTCAACATGCCAGAGAGGACCAAAGATGGGCCGAAAGCAAGGGCAGACTTGAAATCAATGGGCATCAGGCAGGAGCTTCACGCTAATGATGATGATGATGAGGCGAAGCAGGACACAGAAAGTCGTCGCAAAGGCAAAAAGGCCAAGAAGACCGGAAATGACTACCCTCCCGCGTGCTTCACTCTAAGTCAGGAGGAGATCGAGCAGTTTTTCACCCGCCTCCTAGGAGTAAAACTTCCTTACGGTTACGCGGGGAAGATAAGCAGATACCTAGACCCAGCGAAGCAGAAATTCAGCGGGATGAATTCTCACGACTGTCACGTGCTGATGATGCAGAAACTTCCAGTTGCAATCCGTGGGATCATGGACGCGCACGTCCATGAAACGCTATTTGGCCTATGCAACTTTTTCGACGTCATCTCTCGGAAGTCGATTGGCGTGAGGCAACTCAGAAGGCTACAGGAAGAGATCGTGGTGATACTGTGCGAGCTTGAGATGTACTTCCCGCCCGCATTCTTCGACATTATGGTGCATCTGCTGGTCCATATCGTGGAGGATATCATCCAACTCGGGCCGATGTTCCTGCACAGCATGATGCTGTTCGAAAGGATGAATGGTGTCATCAAAGGATACGTTCGGAACATGTCACGTCCAGAGGGAAGTATAGCCAGGGGCTTTCTGACCGAAGAGTGCATCTCCTACTGCACGAATTATCTAGGCATCGAGAACCCCGTTGGTCTACCCATGAACACGCACCTCGGCAGGCTCGCTGGATGGGGTCATCGTGAGGGTCGCCACGAAATGCATGTCGACTTCGAGGGTCGACTCGCCGACTTTGAAAGAGCAAACCTAGTCGCGCTACAACACATAGACGTGGTCGATCCTTGGGTGGTAGAGCACAAAACCTTTATTGAGAAGACGTACAATGACCGAGGCCAACAGAGGACGGACGGAGATATACTCAAAGAGCACAACTCATGTTTCACGCGTTGGTTCAACTCGGTGTCGACAAACCCTAAATGATGAGACCATGATCTTGTTCCTTGACAATAACCAACTTTTTGACCAAACTTTGTTCCTATTTAGAGAGAAACATGGCCAACAACGATGAGGCCGGGGGTTCGGGCGGCAAGGCATTCTGGGAGCTGTCCCGGGAGATGGAGGAACAACCTCACTTGTATGAGGACGCCGCCTTCCCCACCGATCCTGAGACCACTGATGGTACCACCGAGGATGACCCCACTGATGGTGCCGCCGAGGATGACCCCACTGATGCCACCACTGATGATGGCGGTGCACGCCCAGATGGCAGCCAACCGAAGAGGCAACGGAAGGACCGGCGCCCGACCGTGCTCCGCACCCTCAAGGAGGAAGTTACTGAAGTGGACTCCGACGGGAATCCAACGGCGCCCGAACGAATAGTCAAGGGGTACTCGCTTCAGATCGGGTGCATTCTCCGGAGCACCGTCTCGATCAACACCGAGAACCTGAGGCATCCTGACCGAGGGAATTTGCGCAACCTCCTCTTCACGAAGCTGCACGAACAATACAAGTTCCCCGCTGATTTTGAAAACACAAGCCTCAAAGGGAATAAAGTGAACAATGCTGCCCTCACGAAGATGAGCAAGGCCCTGTCTACTTGGAAAAGCAATGTGAAGAGAATGATCGAGAAAGGTGAGAGTTATGAGAAGATCAAGGAGCAAAATCCTTCGATCACCGAAGATGACTACAACGACTTCAAGATCAATTGCACGAGCACCGCAAACTCCCAATCAAGTCAGTGGGGGAAAGAAATGCGGGACCTGAACTTAGGGGAACACAAACTCGGTCCCGACGGTTACAGAGTGGCGGAGCCTATATGGGACAAGGAGGACACGAGCGTGCCGAGCAAGGCCTACCGCCCCGCTTTGGGAAATACAGCGGTAACAAGCAGACCAGGAACTATGTCAGGGCCCGGTACAAGGAGGACCCGATAACAAAGGAGCTTACCACGGATCCGAAGACCAGGGCGCTTGAGCTTGTTCTGGTAAGGAATACACCCCCGCGTAATTAGCTCCATATGGTTGCATTCTAATTAATGAAGTCAAATTTCTAAATGGTTCACATTCCTTCCGCAGGCGACCGAAAGCAGTAGCGCGGGGTCGACTAAGAGCAACCCTTGGAACACCACTCTAAATAGGGCGTTGAATGTAATGAAGAACAAGGATAAGCTCAGTAAGCCGACGTCAGCTGGTCGTGTGGCCGGCAAAGGCTTGTCCACAAAATGGGGGTCATACTATACCGCTGGTGTGCGGAAGGAGAAAAAGACCAGCTCGGAAAGCCAGTCGCGCGAGGTTCAAGAACTCAAGGCACATGTGGCGCGGATTCCGGAGATTATCCAAGAGCAAGTGCAACAACAACTCGGAGCGACGATCACCGCCATGGTGCCTACCTTGATCCAGGGGTTGAGTGCATGGATTGCGGGCGGCCAACAGGGGCCGCCCCCGATTCCTAGCTTCACAGCCAGCAACTCGCAGAATGCGATGGCGGGGCCATTGGTGTCTCCGGCGGAGGCGGCATTGGTGTCTCCGACGCCGGCACGGGATCTTAATGCACCCGGGTGTACACCGGCCGGCACCTCTGCAGCAAGCGGCCCCTCCGTCAACTGCACGCCCGCCGTTGGCGGTGCCTCGACATTAGCCGAGCTCGACTCCATCATCATGGTAACTAATTAAGCCTCTCTCGGTCGAGGACTTCATCTCCTTGCCTTTGACTGGGCATCCCTGACGCCCTACATGTTTTCGCAGGGCGCTGCCGATGTTCCGTGCACTCTCCTGCACTTCGTGAACAACGAGTTGGTCGATGTCGCCAAGGGCAAAATTGTTCAACTGGGCAACCCCTTGTTCCACGGTACCCAGATGCCACCCAACTTGTTTAGGGTTGAACTGGTTCGGGTGCTGCCAGGCTGCGATGAGTTGTTACCTCCGATTCGACCCGTCGGGGCCGACGATGATGACGTGATGACCCTCAGCGCCTGCCTGAGCTGGCCCCTGCTTTGGCCGAAGAACCAGATTCGTTTGGGGGCGGGGGACACTACCCCAAAGACAACACCGCCAGTCGTGCCGGCGCCAAGTCGGCCCCATGGCAAGACCGCCGCAACAGTGCCGGACATCCCTATGCCACTGGATCCAAACATGCATATGGCACAGGATCAGAACGACGACGACGACGATACATTTGGCAACGTCGATCAGTACTTTGCTGAATATGGGTATGATGGCGACTTCATGGGGCCTCCTTCTCAAGAACCCAACCCAACAAAAGACGTGCGCGATCTAGCTGGTACCGCGGAGAAGCCAAGTTGCAACATGCGTCGTCTGCCATTCAGCTCTCAGGAGACGCCTCCAGCTGCCGAGTTCATCGAGCCTCAGATAGGCGAGGTGCGAAATATTATCAGCCCAAACACACTCAAGAAGGCAGTCTGTGAGCAGAACTCGGTCCCATTACAGGAGAAGAAGAAGGCACGCAAAAGAAAGACTAACAAGGGTGCGAGCCAGCCGGCACCGAGTACGATCCGTGCTCAGGACGGGCCACCTTCACCCGAGGATATCTCGAGGAGGGTGCATGTGGCGGGTAGGGCGATGCTACCGACAAATATGCTCAATGCTGCAACCGGTGCTATGCGGAGTCTGCATGACAGTGTTCTTTCTTTGGAGAAGCGGCGTCTTAGAGAGAAGGATGTGGCATACCCGGTTTTCGCGGCCAAGGTGCCAGAGGGCAAGGGCTTTGCGGATAACTCCATCGGGCGTATGATCGTCCTGCGGTTTGATGACATCCACGCTATGATGAACCTTCATCCGCTGCACTACACCTTCGTTCGGCTATTTTCGCTGAGTATGGAGATGTGGATCATTCGCGACAAGACCCCGGACATCGTGATAGTCGACCCCTTCTACATGCGTGCCAAGATCTTGGGCAGCACTGGGGACCGGCAAGTCGCGAGTTCTTACCTCGAAGGCGTCATTCTGGCAAACCAAGATAAGGATAACTTCATCGTGCCTTACTTTCCTGAGTAAGTCCTCCCCTCAACCGGCCCGTAACATATGAATTCTTAGATTTCGATCGTTTTTCTTTTAACATTCCGTGTTTTCTGCAGTGACACACATTGCACGCTCATCCTCCTAAGCCCCAAATATTCCATGGCCACGTATTTCGACCCGGACCGTCAGTCGAACGTAGACTACACAAATGTAAAGAAGGTTCTTGATGATGTTCTCCCCGGCTACGCCAAATCTGGAGGCACCTTCACCAGGCCTATTCGTAAGTACGGCAAGCACGTGTTCTCCCACAATATGACGTTCTGCTGCATCAAGCAGCCGCCTGGCGGTCAGAAGGGTGCCTACTACGCCATCCATCACATGCGGGCAATCGTACGGGACCATCATCAACTTCTGCTACCGAGTAAACTCAAAGATTGGGCCGCGAGCGTGTCGGCAATCCAGGACGCGGACATCAGACAAGAATTCTTTCGCATCCAGTCGGAGTTTGCGGAAATCATCCATCAAGATGTCCTTCGTACCTCGGGTCAGTTCTACCTCAGAAATCAACCGTCCAACAGTGACATCGACACAATGCTACAAATGCAGGCTGACAACACCCATTCTTTCATGACTCCCACGATAGACGGCGGCTTCATCCACGCTCCGGTCCCTTGAGTCGAGTCGAAAGCAGTGATGCTGTGTCTAGTTCTGAAACATCGATTGGCTCATGTTGTAATTAAACTTTAATGAACTTGTAGTATGTCTCTTTGGTTTCGAGAGTCGTTCAACTTAGATGTAATCGATGCTATTAATGTCTTGCTTTTCTCTTCCGATCGTTCTGTTGCATACTTATATATTGCTTATGTATTGTCTGTGAATTGGTACTAACGTTTCGTTTGGCTAGTGCATAGCGATGCCGTCGTATGTCGTGTACAAGGGTAAGGTTCCCGGAGTCTACGACGACTGGGAGGAGTGTCGGAGACAGGTTCACCGATTCAGCGGTAACAGTTACAAAGGGTACACCACTAGGGCCGAGGCCGAATCTAGATACGCCCGCTATCTAGCGGGAGAGGGGAGGGAGCGTTGGAGGAACCGGATGAAGACGAGTTTCATCGTGATGATGCTCATCGTGATGACCGCAACTCTCTTCTATGTGATGGTAGTTTAGATGATCGATATCGACTTGTAATGTGAAGACAAACTCGCTACTCGCGGTCTCGAGACTTGTAATATAATGTTCTATCTTTGTTCGGTCTTTTCAATTCGGAGACTAATATGATGAATTGTATTCAGAGACTAATATGATGAATTGTATTCAGAGACTAATCTTCTATTGTATTCGATGAATCTGTTGTTGATGTGTGCTGTCTATATTTTGTCCAATTATACATTTTGTAACCTGTGCAAAAAACAGAAAATAAAAAAATAAAAAAACCTAATATTCATACTAATGGCGCATCACAACACAGTGCGCCATTAGTATGCCAAAGGATACTAATGGCGCATCATTAAACAGTGCGCCATTAGTATGCCGAAGTTACTAATGGCGCATCTTGCTGTTGTGCGCCATTAGTATGCCAAAGCACCTGGGTATACATGGCCCCCTGGGAGGCATACTAATGGCGCACTGTTGTATGTACTAATGGCGCATCCTGTGGTGTGCCATTAGTATACCAAATACTAATGGCGCACCAGTGGTACGCCATTAGTAAAATATACTAATGGCGTGGCACTAATGGCGTGGCACTAATGGCGCACCACTAATGCACCATTAATGGCCAAATTAGGTGCGCCATTAGTAGGCCTTTTCCTAGTAGTGACTATTACTCCACACATCGACCAACTCCTACCTGCATCTAGAGTATTAAGTTCATGAAGAACAGAGTAACACATTAAGTAAGATGACATGATGTGGAGGAATTAACTCAAGCAATATGATGGAAACCCCAACTTTTTATCGTCGATAGCAACAACACAATACGTGCCTTCCTGCCCCTACTGTCACTGGGAAAGGACCCGCAAGATTGAACCCAAAGATAAGCACTTCTCCCATTGCAAGAAAAACCAATCTAGTAGGTCAAAATAAACCGATAATTTGAAGAGACTTGCAAAGATATCAAATCATGCATATAAGAATTCAGAGAAGACAGAAATAATATTCATAGATAATCTGATCATAAATCCACAATTCATCGGATCTTGGCAAACACACTTCAAAAGAATATTACAACGAACAGATCTCTAAGAACATCGAGGAGAACATGGTATTGAGAATCAAAGAGAGAGAAGAAGCCATCTAGCTACTAGCTATGGACCCGTAGGTCTGTGGTAAAGTACTCACGCTTCATCAGAAGGGCAATCATGTTGATGTAGAAGCCCTCTGTGATCGAATCCCCCTCCGGCGGGACACCGAAAAAGGCCCCTAGATGGGATCTCACGGGTACAGAAGGTTGCGGCGGTGGAAAAGTGTTTTCATGGCTCCCCCTGATGGTTTTGGGGTATAAGAGTATATATGTGCAAAAGAATTAGGCCAGGAGAGCTCCGAGGGGCCCACGGGGTAGGGGGCATGCCCTACCCCCCTGGGCGCGCCCTCCACCCTCGTGGTTGCCTCGTTGCATCTCCGACTTCATCTCCAAGTCTCCTGGTTTGCTTCTGGTCCAAGAACGATCATCGCGAAAGTTTCTACCCGTTTGGACTCCGTTTGGTATTCCTTTTATGGGAAACTCTAAAATAGGCAAAAACAGAAACTGACACTCGGCTCTAGGTTAATAGGTTAGTCCCAAAAACAATATAAAATAGCGTATTAATTTATATAAAACATCCAAAACAGATAATATAATAGCGTGGAATAATGAAAAATTATAGATACCTTGGAGACGTGTCAAGCATCCCCAAGCTTAATTCCTGCTCGTCCTTGAGTAGGTAAATGATAAAAATAGAATTTTTGATGTGGAAAAGTACCTAACGTATTTATCAATGTAGTTCTCCTTATTGTGGCATGAATGTTCAGATCCGAAAGATTTAAAAAAAGTTTAATATTGACATAAGAACAATAAATACTTCAAGCATACTAACAAGGCAATTATCTCTTCTGAAAATAACATGGCCAAAGAAAGATTATCCCTACAAAATCATATAGTCTGGCTATGCTCCATCTTCATCACACAAAATACTCAAATCATGCACAACCCTGATGACAAGCCAAGCAATTGTTTCATACTTCGATGTTCTCAAACCTATTCAACTTTCACGCAATACATGAGCATGAGCCATGGACATAACACTATGGTGGAAGAGAATATGGTGGTTATGTAGAAGACAAAAAGAGGGAGATGGTCTCACATCAACTAGGCGTATCAACAGGCTATGGAGATGCCCATCAATAGATATCAATGTGAGTGAGTAGGGATTGCCATGCAACAGATGCACTAGAGCTATAAGTGCATGAAATCTCATAAAGAAACTAAGTGGTGTGCATCCAACTTGCTTGCTCATGAAGACCTAGGGCATATGAGGAATCCCATCATTGGAATATACAAGCCAAGTTCTATAATGAAAAATTCCCACTAGTATATGAAAGTGACAAAATAAAAGACTCTCTATCATGAAGATCATGGTGCTACTTTGAAGCACAAGTGTGGAAAAAGGATAGTAACATTGCCCCTTCTCTTTTTCTCTCATCTTTTTGTTTGACCTTTCTCTTTTTTATGGCCTTTTTTATTTCCTCACATGGGACAATGATCTAATAATGATGATCATCACACTTCTGTTTACTTACAACTTGAAAAAATTACAACTTGATGCTTAGAACTGTATGTGAATGCCTCCGGTGGTGTACCGGGATGTCCAATCAATCAAGAGTGACATGTATGAAAGAATTATGAAAGGTGGCTTTGCCACAAATACTATGTGATACGTCTCCAATGTATCTATAATTTTTTATTGTTCCATGCTATTATATTACCTGTTTTGGATGTTTATGGGCTTTACTATCCACTTTTATATTATTTTTGGAACTAACCTATTAACCGGAGGCCCAGCCCAAATTGCTATTTTTTTGCCTATTTCAGTGTTTCGCGGAGAAGGAATATCAAATGGATTCCAAATGGAATGAAACCTTCGGGAGAGTTATTTTTGGAACAAACGCAATCCAGAAGACTTGGAGTGGACGTCAAGAAGTAAAGTAGGCGGACGCGAGGCAGGAGGGCGTGCCCCGGGGGGGTGGGCGCGCCCCCACCCTCATGGGGCCCTCATGGCTCCCCTGACCGACTACCTTTTCCTATATATACTTGCATACCCTGAAAACATCCAAGAGCACCACGAAACCCTATTTCTATCGCCGCAACGTTCTATACCCGTGAGATCCCATCTTGGAGCCTTTTCTGGCACTCTGTCGGAGGGGGAATCGATCACGGAGGGCTTCTACATCAACGCCATAGCATCTTCGATGAAATGTGAGTAGTTTACCACATACCTTCGGGTCCATAGTTATTAGCTAGATGGCTTCTTCTCTCTCTTTGAATCTCAATGCAATGTTCTCCTCGATCTTCTTGGAGATCTATTCGATGTAACTCTTTTTGCGGTGTGTTTGTCGAGATCCGATGAATTGTGGGTTTATGATCAAGTTTATCTATGAGAAATATTTGAATCTCCTATGAATTCTTTTATGTATGATTGGTTATCTTTGCAAGTCTCCTCGAATTATCAATTTGGTTTGGCCTACTAGATTGATATTTCTTGCAATGGGAGAAGTGCTTAGCTTTGAGTTCAATCTTGCGGTGTCCTTTCCAAGTGATAGCAGGGGCAGCAAGGCACGTATTATATTGTTGCCATCGAGGATAAAAATACGGGGTTTATATCATATTGCTTGAGTTTATCCCTCTACATGATGTCATCTTGCCTAATGCGTTACTCTGTTCTTATGAACTTAATACTCTAGATGCATGCTGGATAGCAGTCGATGTGTGGAATAATAGTAGTAGATGCAGAATCGTTTCGATCTACTTGTCGCGGACGTGATGCCTATATACATGATCATGCCTATATATTCTCATAACTATGCACTTTTCTATCAATTGCTCGACAGTAATTTGTTCACCCACAGTAATACTTACGCTATCTTGAGAGAAGCCTCTAGTGAAACCTATCGCCCCCGAGTCTATTTTCCATCATATAAGTTTTCAATCTAGTTTATTTTGCAATCTTTACTTTTCAATCTACATCATAAAAATACCAAAAATATTTATCTTATTATTATCTCTATCAGATCTCACTTTTGCAAGTGGCCATGAAGGGATTGACAACCCCTTTATTGCGTTGGTTGCGAGGTTCTTATTTGTTTGTGTAGGTACGAGGGACTTGCGTATAGCCTCCTACTGGATTGATACCTTGGTTCCCAAAAACTGAGGGAAATACATACGCTACTTTGCTGCATCACCCTTTCGTCTTCAAGGGAAAAACAACGCAGTTCTCAAGAGGTAGCAAGAAGGATTTCTAGCGCCGTTGCCAGGGAGGTCTTTGCACAAGTCAAGACATACCAAGTACCCATCACAAACTCTATCCCTCACATTACATTACTTGCCATTTGCCTCTCGTTTTCCTCTCCCCCACTTCACCCTTGCCATTTTATTCGCCCTCTCTTTACCGTTCGCCTCTTTTTTGCTTGCTCCTTGTGTGCCTGTTGACCCTGATGGCCTTGCCTAAGAATGTTGATCCTCACCTTAGAAGGTTGGAAGAAATCGAAAACAACGTTAGAAGCTTTATGACTTTACAATTTGAGCATAATAATTTATTTAGAAACGAGCTTAAAGAACGAAAAAGATTTATGGAATACATGAATAAAGAGCTTGATGATATGTCTAAGGAATTTTATTGTTTGAATTCTCAGTTTGCTCATCTTGAAAAATCTATAGCCCAATTTTCTGATAAGCAGGCCACCTTAGTTAATAAGATAGCCGCCTAACCAGAAGTGTTAGAGGGAAATAATGATGAAGATCTAAAAGTTATTGATGTGTATACTATTAAATCTTTGTTTGCAATATGAATCTTGGTAATAATGGGGCTGAAGATGAGTTAACTTTAGTTAAAAGGCGTCCCAATGATTCGGAGTTTTTAGATCTTAATGCTAAAATTGGTAAAAGTGGGATTGGAGAGGTCAAAACTTTACATAGCAATGAACCCACTATTTTGGATTTCAAGGAATTTAATTATTATAATTGTTCTTTAATAGATTGTATTTCTTTGTTGCAATCCGTGTTGAATTCTCCTCATGCTTATAGTCAAAATAAAGCTTTTACCAAACATATCGTTGATGCTTTAAGGCAATCTTATGAAGAAAAACTTGAATTATAAGTTTCTATCCCTAGAAAACTTTATGATGAGTGGGAACCTACTGTTAAAATTAAAATTAAAGATCATGAATGCTATACTTTGTGTGATTTGGGTACTAGTGTTCCCACGATTTCAAAAACCCTATGTGTTGTGTTAGGTTTCAGTGAATTTGATGATTGCTCTTTAAACTTGCACCTTGCGGATTCCACCATTAAGAAACCTATGGGAAGGATTAATGATTTTCTTATTGTTGCAAATAGGAATTATGTGCCCGTAGATTTTATCGTTCTTGATATAGATTGCAATCTTTCATGTCCTATTATTCTTGGTAGACCTTTCCTTAGAACGATTGGTGCAATTATTGATATGAAGGAAGGAAATATTAGATTAAAATTTCCATTAAGGAAAGGCATGGAACACTTTCCTAGGAATAAAATCAAATTACCTGATGAATCTATTATGAGAGCCACTTATGAATTGAGTACCAAAGATGGCAATGCTTAGATCTATTCTCGCTTTTATGCCTAGCTAGGGGCGTTAAATGATAGCACTTGTTGGGAGGCAACCCAATTTTATTTATGTTCTTTACTTTTTTCTCCTGTTTAGTATTAAATAATTTATCTAGCCTCCGTTTAGATATGGTTTTATGTTTTAATTAGTGTTTGTGCCAAGTAGAACCTATAGGATCATCTTGGGTGAAAGTTAATTTGATCTTGCTGAAAACAGAAACTTTTTCACGCATGAGAATAATTTTAATAAATAACAGAAATGTGATTTTTAGTTGATTATTTTTTCAGAAGATTAATAGACAAATTTACTAGGACTTCCTATTTTGGTAGGATTTTTAGAGTTCCAGAAGTATTCGAAAGTTACAGATTGCTACAGACTGTTCTGTTTTTGACAAATTCTGTTTTTCGTGTGTTGTTTGCTTATTTTGATGAATCTATGGCTAATATTGGGGGGTATGAACCATAGAGAAGTTGGAATACAGTAGGTTTAAAACCAATATAAATAAAGAATGAGTTCATTACAGTACCTGAAAGTGGTGGATTGCTTTCTTGCACTAACGAAGCTTACGAGTTTTCTGTTGAGTTTTGTGTTGTGAAGTTTTCAAGTTTTGGGTAAAGATTTGATGGATTATGGAATAAGGAGTGGCAAGAGCCTAAGCTTGGGGATGCCCAAGGCACCCCAAGGTAAAATTCAAGGACAACCAAAATCCTAATCTTGGGGATGCCCCGGAAGGCATCCCCTCTTTCGTCTTCGTCCATCGGTAACTTTACTTGGAGCTATATTTTTATTCACCACATGATATGTGTTTTGCTTGGAGCGTCTTGTATGATATGAGTCTTTGCTTTTTAGTTTACTACAATAATCCTTGCTGTACACACCTTTTGGTAGAGACACACATGAATTGGAATTTATTAGAATACTCTATGTGCTTCACTTATAAATTTTGAGCTAGACAATTTTGCTCTAGTGCTTCACTTATATCTTTTTAGAGCACGGCGATGGTTCTATTTTGTAGAAATTAATGTTCTCTCATGCTTCACTTATATTATTTGAGAGTCTTTTAGAACAGAATGGTATTTTCTTTGGTTATAAATTAGTCCCAATATGATGGGCATCCAAGTTGGGTATAATAAAAACTATCATATAGATTGCATTGCACGCTATGATCAATTTGATGCTTGATGATTGTTTTGAGATATGATGATGGTAATATTACAGTCATGCTAGCTGGTTGGTTGTGAATTTGAGGAATACTTGTGTTAAAAGTTTGGGATTCCCGTATCATGCACGTATGGTGAATGTCGGTGTACTAGAGTAGGGGTACCCTAGTATCCCGAACTTGTGCACGGGCAGTTGCAGCCACCCGCGGCAAGGCTTGCCGGGTGACCGCCAAGGTCCTCCGCGGTTCCTGTGGAGCCATTCAAGAACAAAGTATATAAGCCAAGGAGACAAGGCCCCGACAAGAGGAGCTTGCCGGGAAGGCCAACCAAGGCATAAGAGCAAAGTATCCAAGCCAAGGAGACAAGGCCCCGGCAAGAGGAGCTTGCCGGGAAGGCCCAACAAGGCATCTCAAGGAGTTTGCCGCGACGCGCCACGCGTCCCGGCAAGGCCTGGGGAGCGACAAGCCCCCGGACGCGACAAGACAACGACCGCGGCAAGGCACTTGCCACGGCACGCTACCACCCTGTACCTACGCTCCAGCGCATCCACCAACGTGTCGCCCTGGGCCCTTTCCAGGCGAGCGTGGCGAGAGGCTGTGCAGCCAGCGGTACGCGGTGGCAAGCGACGCTGACAAGATTGCCATCGTGGCGAGCGGTGGCGTCCCTGACGGTCCCCGTTTGCACTGTTTGGGCGACGTAGACGGGCATTTAATGTCTTTGTCCCCTGCCGTCAGGGTTAGGTATGATACACTGTACAGGTTGCTGTACCAACCGCAAGTCCTTTTCCATTTTTACCCTTGTCTACGTTGCCACCTGTTGGTGAGCCCTTGAGCATATAAAAGGAGGCCCATGCGCAACGTAGAGGGGGGTTCGGAAGGTTCAAAACCAGAAAACACTCACGCTCGGTCTCGTTAGCAGCTAGAGTGTACTGTAGCACTCAGCGCTCCTGAGCAAGAACTCAATACAATCAGACACGCAGCAGTAGGAGTATTATCTCTCCGGAGAGCTCTGACGCTAGGTAAACCGCTTGTGTGCTTCACCTCGATCTGCTCTTCGTGCGATCTCCGCCCCCCGCCGAACCGAAAGGGCTCGGTCCGCCGGTCCCATAGGTGTTCGTGGATCAGTTTCCCCGACATCTTTGGGGCGCTAGGTAGGGGGCGTCGAGATTGTGTGAACATGATCCGGCGTTCACACGGGCTAGATCTTCATTTTTTTTCATCGACATGCCACGAAAGAAGAAGACTTCGGCGGCAACTGTTCCATCCTCGTCGATCCCACCACCACCGGAGCAAACGGGTGGTGGGGTAGACGCCGGCGGAAGAACAGACATCGACGAGGGAGCTCACGGTGATACCAGGTCCAAGGACAAGGCTGCACAGACCTCGGCGTCCGTACAAGCACCGCGCCCATCTCAGGAGGCGCAGGACCGACAGCGTCATGGTCTTCGCAGTACCATATGCTTGTTGGACCAAGATCGAGCTAGAGGATCTCGGGGTGCTCAAGATCAGCGTGCACACCAACATGCTGGCACGGGTGAAGCACGGTCGCCTGGACGGGATACTGCTCCTTCTAACATAGTTAGGAGTCCGAGCATATCCCGCTCCTCGCACCGTTCGCCACTGCCGCCCACCACTCCAGCAGAAGCTTTGGCACGAGCTCAACTGCTCCTGGATTACCCTCCAACGGCAGACAAGATCGATGAATGGAGGGCCACCATTCAGCGTCTCATCGGCTTCGCCAACGGTGACACTCCGCGGCAGCCGAATACATCGCTGCCGCGGCAGGACTGCCGGGCACGAACCGATGGCGACGAAACCGGTGGGGGTGCAACCACCGTGCACTCTCCACCCAGAAGGCCAAGATCGCCGACTCGCCGAATCCACCTCGATAGCGATTCTACCGCGTCATCAGATCCATGAGCTCGTCACGATCAGCGCCAAGTTCTTCGTGAGCGACAGCAAGAAGACGCTCGAACTCGTATCGAGCGCCGAAGAGAAGCGCGGCGTCAATCAGACCAGCGCGCTGGGCCCTCTGTCGACATGCATGCGGCAGGGGAACCAGGCGACTTGCCGTACGCGGTAGGTTGCCCTGCGTTCACTCGTGAGCTGCGGCAAGTCCAGTGGCCCAGCACGAAGAATTTCAAGCCAGACGTGCCAGAGAAGTATGACAGCAAGTCGCATCCGTCAGAGTTCCTCAGCATCTACACCATCGCGGTGCAAGCTGCTGGGGGGCAGGACGACAAGATCCTTGCCAACTACTTCCTGCTGGTACTCAAGCCCAATGTCAGATCCTGGCTGATGCACTTGCCGAACAACTCCATATCCTCCTGGGCAGACCTATGCCATCAGTTTGTCGGCGCTTTTACAGGCGGCCACAAGCCTCCTGGCCAAGAAAGCGACCTTCATCTGCTCGCCCAGAAGGAAGGAGAGCCCCTGCGCAAGTACATTCAGAGATTCAGCCGCGTACAGCACAACATCCCAGATGTCCACCCTGCCGCGGTAATCAGCGCGTTCCATCAGAACGTGCGAAACCGCAGGATGCAGGAGGAGATGGCGATGTGCAAGATCAAAGACGTCAGTGAGCTATATGCCCTGGCCGACAAGTGTGCGCGTGCTGAGGAAGGGAGGAAACTCCCCGGAGAGAATACAGAAGCAGGAGGATCTGACAGTGAGGAGGCAGCCCCGGCAAAGAAAAACCGGCGGCGGAACAGCAGGAAGAAGAAAGGCAAAGATGTGCTAGTCGTTGAGCAGCCCGGCAACGGAAGTGGCGTCAAGAAAGCCAAAGATGGTAGCTCGGGCGGCACCAACTACCAGGCTGTGGCAGTTGCCGACAAGCAGGACGGCACCAACAAGCTGTACTGCAAGATCCACCGCACCAAGGGCCATGACCTCCAGAGCTACAAGAAGGTCGAGCAGCTTGTTGAACAGCAAAAGGCTGAATACGAGCGACGCGACAAGGAGAAGGCTCAGGAAGGTGCTGGAGGAGCCGGCAAGAAACGCCCCGGCCGAGGAGGACGCCGCGACAAGGCCAAGCAGCGGCAAGGAGACCGACCTCCCTGCGGCCGCGACAAGGATGAAGATGATGACGAGGATGAAGATATGGATGATGACGAGACCGATGAGCAGGAGTTCCAGAAAGCCACAGAGGTCATGTGCGTTGACGGCGGTGCATCTCTGCATACTTCCCACCGCCAGCTCAAGCAGTGGATGTGGGAAGTCAATGCAGCAGAACCACCCGTCGAGTCACGCAGGCCTCTGAAATGGTCCAGCACGCCTATCATCTTTGATATTCAGGACCACCCTGATCACATAACTGCGGTCGGGTGCTTGCCGATGTTGGTTTCACCAACGATCCGCAACCTCAAGGTCACTAAGATGCTAGTTGACGGCGGGGCCGGCTTGAACCTGATCTCCTCCGCGGTACTCCAGAAACTCCAAATCCCTGATAGTGAGCTCGAAGAGACCGACATGTTCCAAGGAATCAATCCGGGAAGGAGCAAGCCGAAGGGAAAGATCACGTTGCCGGTGACATTTGGCAGCGAGTTGAACTTCAGAACTGAGAGGGTCACATTTGACGTCACTGACTTTCCATTGCCTTACAATGGGATACTCGGCCGTCCAGCACTCACCAAATTTATGGCAGCCTCTCACTATGCATACAACATGCTGAAGATGCCAGGCCCGATAAGTGTCATCTCTGTCCCTGGCAACAAGAAGGATGCCCTTATCTGCGCCGACAAGATCTACCGGGAAGCAGCAGCCGCAGCGGATCGCAAACCACTTGCCGTTGAAGCTCCCGGGGCGAAGAAGAAGACCAAGTCCGGTAAGAGTTCTGATGCCCACTCCGGCAAGCGCACCTCTTTGGAGTGCTGCGCTACCGTCGAGGACGCACCATCGAGCTCCACCGGCAAGTGTAAGAAGGCAATGGCAGCTCCACCAAAGACCAAGAAGGTGTCCGCCAAGGAGGACGGCACTGGTGGTACTTTCACCATCAGTGCCACTCTCGACCCTAAATAGGAAAGCGCGCTGGTTGCTTTCCTGCGGGCGAACGTCGACGTGTTTGCGTGGCAACCGTCTGACATCCCCGGTGTTCCCAGGAAAGTAATCGAGCACCATCTTGCCATCTGTCCTCATGCACGGCCCATCAAGCAGAAAGTCAGGAAACAGGCAGTGGAGCGCCAAGAATTCATCGCAGAAGAAATCAAGAAATTGGAAGCAGCAGGCCTTGTCAGAGGAGTGCTCCATCCTACATGGTTGGCCAACCCTGTAGTCGTGCGCAAGGCAAACGGGAAATGGAGGTTTTGTATTGACTTTACTGATGTTAATAAAGCTTGTCCCAAAGACCCATTTCCCTTACCGCGCATCGACCAGATTGTTGACTCCACGGCCGGATGTGATTTGCTTTCATTTCTTGATGCATACTCAGGATACCATCAGATCTTCATGGCAGAAG
Source organism: Triticum dicoccoides (assembly GCF_002162155.2). Taxonomy (NCBI): domain Eukaryota; kingdom Viridiplantae; phylum Streptophyta; class Magnoliopsida; order Poales; family Poaceae; genus Triticum; species Triticum dicoccoides. The sequence continues at coordinate 516,858,390 of NC_041383.1, forward strand.
AGGATGAAGAGAAGACCGCATCCATTACCCCATGTGGCACATACTGTTTTGTACGGATGCCTTTCGGTTTAAAGAATGCTGGTTCAACATTTGCAAGGGTAGTCCATTACGCTTTTGAGCCACAAATGCACAGAAATGTGGACGCCTACATGGATGACATAGTGGTCAAGAGCAGGGACAAGGCGACTCTGATTCAAGATTTAGATGAAACCTTTGCAAATCCGCGCAAGATCAACCTCAAGCTTAACCCCGAGAAGTGTGTGTTTGGAGTCCCCTCCGGCAAGCTTCTCGGGTTCTTCGTGTCTCAGCGGGGAATTGAAGCCAATCCCGACAAGATCAAGGCCATTGAGCAGATTGAAGCACCAAAGCGCGTCAAGGATGTACGAAGACTTGCCGGTTGCATAGCTGCTCTCAGCAGGTTTATCTCTAGGTCTGCTGAGCGTACCCTGCCATTTTTCTAAATATTGAAAAAGGCAGGTCCAATGAAATGGACTCTGGAAGCAGAGGCCGCACTACAGGACTTAAAGAGATACCTGTCCTCCACACCAACACTTGTCGCACCTAAACCACAAGAGAAGTTGCTGCTATATATAGCGGCAACCAATCAAGTGGTTAGTGCTGCGTTAGTAGCGGAGAGGGAGGCAGACGATGAGCCAGCAACCGTGGCAGATGCATCCAGCGACAAGCAGAGGACTTCACCGACAAGCTCTGGTCCCAACAAAGATGGATCTGCGCAGTCGCCTGAGAAGATGCAGAAAAGAATGGTGCAGCGCCCAGTTTACTTTGTCAGTTCCCTTCTGCAGGGGGCTAGGTCAAGGTACTCTGGTGTGCAGAAATTGCTTTTCGGCCTTCTCATGGCCTCGAGAAAGTTGCGCCATTACTTTCAAGCACATGAGATCACAGTCGTCACTCGTTTTCCGCTGAAAAGGATACTGCAAAATCCAGAAGCAACAGGCAGGATTGTCGAGTGGGCACTGGAACTATCAAGCTTTGGCCTCAAGTTTGAGAGCACTTCAACTATCCAAAGCAGAGCGTTGGCAGAGTTCATAGCAGAATGGACGCCAACACAAGATGAAGAAATTCCAGAGACAAGCATCCCCGTCAAGGAAGCAAGCAAAGAGTGGCTGATGTCCTTTGATGGTGCCTTCTCGCTGCAAGGCGCCGGTGCGGGCGTGCTACTTGTCGCACCCACCGAAGAGCACCTCAAGTACGTAGTCCAGATGCACTTTCCCAAGGAGCAAGCAACGAACAATGCCGCAGAGTATGAAGGTTTGCTTGCCGGTCTCAGGATCGCAGCAGACCTTGGGATCAAGAAGCTCATTGTCAGGGGAGACTCACAGCTTGTCGTCCGCCAAGTTAACAAGAATTATCAGAGTCCGTTGATGGAAGCTTACGTTGATGAAGTGAGAAAGCTAGAAGAGCACTTTGACGGCCTACAGATGGAACATGTTCCAAGAGCTCAGAACGACATTGCCGGTGGCCTGTCAAAGTGCGCCGCACTTAAATTACCCGTGGAACCAGGGATCTTTGTGCTCAAGCTGACTCAACCTTCTGTAACACCGTCAACTGGATAGAGCAAGAAGAGGAAGTTGATTTTTGGCGACTATTTTCCGGCAGAGTTCCCCGAAGCCGCCGCCAAGAAGGTCCCCAAGATCGACGCCAAGTGTGCCGAGGAGCAGTCTGCTCCGGCAAGCCTTAGGGTTTGTTCCGTTGAAGCAGACACTTCCGACAAGTTTTGCTCCGGCAAGCTTGCCGGGGAACATCAAGCTCTGGCTGAGCCGCAGGTTCTCGCCATAGAAGCGGATGTTCCCGCAGCAACAGATGTGCCTTTCGTCCTTGTTGTCGAGCCGCAAGCTCCAGCATGGGCACAGCAGATTGTCCGTTTCCTTCAGACAGGAGAACTTCTCGAAGAGCAAGAAGAAGCGGAAAGAGTAGCCCGGCAGTCAAGTATGTACCAGTTTGTCGACAACACACTGTATAAAAGAAGACTCAACGGCGTGAAATTGAAGTGTATTCACCGGAAAGACGGACAAAAGCTATTGGCAGAGATACATGGAGGCATATGTGGTCACCACATTGGCGCAAGAGCCCTTGCCAGCAAAGCATTCTGGCAAGGTTTCTTTTGGCCGACAGCCCTCCAGGATGCAACTGCACAAGTAACCAAGTGTGAAGCATGCCAGTTCCATTCCAAGCAGATACACCAGCCAGCTCAAGCTCTCCAGACGATCCCTTTATCCTGGCCATTTTCGGTCTGGGGGCTCAACATCCTCGGCCCTTTTCCCCGAGATGTCGGGGGCTTTGAGTACTTGTACGTTGCAATCGACAAGTTCACAAAGTGGCCGGAAGTGGAACCAGTGAGGAAGGTGATAGCACAGTCAGCAGTCAAGTTCTTCAGGTCGATTGTTTGCCGCTTCAGGATCCCTAACAGGATCATCACCGACAACGGCACACAATTCACGAGTCGCACCTTCATGCAGTACATCCAAGATCTTGGCGCCAAGGTCTGCTTCGCTTCTGTTGCTCATCCGAGAAGCAACGGTCAAGCAGAGAGGGCAAATGCTGAAGTGCTGCACGGACTCAAGACCAGGACTTTCGACAGGCTGCGCAAGTGCGGAAAGAACTGGATTGACGAGCTGCCGGTGGTTCTTTAGTCGGTCAGAACGACGCCAAATCGAGCCACTGGCCAGACACCTTTCGCTCTAGTCTATGGAGCAGAGGTAGTTCTCCCCACGGAACTCGTATACGGGTCACCTCGAGTGCTCGCTTATGATGAGCTTGAGCAAGAGCAGCTGCGACAAGACGACGCGCTGCTCCTTGAGGAAGACCGTCTTCAGGCTGCTGTACGAGCTGCTCGATACCAGTAAGCTTTGTGCTGCTACCATAGCCGCAAAGTTAATGCCAGAAGTCTCGAGGAAGGCAACCTTGTTCTTCGGCACATTCAGTCCGCCAAGAATTCCAACAAGTTGACGCCGAAGTGGGAAGGCCCTTACCGGGTGAAAAAAGTTACTAGGCCTGGCGCTGTCCGCCTTGAGACCGAAGATGGCATTCCGGTGAGCAACTCCTGGAACATTGAGCATCTTCTTAAGTTTTACCCGTAAGGCGCGGTTGCCGGAACCTGTTCCGACAACAACCTTTTGTACAAGTCTTGCCGATGTTGCATGTAATCCTTTGTACAAAGCCGGGCACAGATCCCGTGCATAAGTAAAGATCATGTGCTCTGCACATCTTGTCAATTTCATGCTTTCTATATTTCTTTGCATGCATGTATCTGAGACTTTGTGCAGCACATACCCCCGGTAAGCAATAATGAGTTGTAAGGCTTCATATCATTATTTTCTCTACTTTCTCTTTCTCAAAGGAAGGAAGTTCCCTCGCACACAAGTTTGCCGGGGGGAAAAGAGATAATGGTGTGGACCAGGCGTTGTTCAAGGAAGTGTTCGCCTTACCGGAAAGAAAATGACAGAAAAGCTAAGTTGCCAAAGTTTGAGCAATCAGTTAAAAAAAATTTAAGTTATCTTCCTCGAATGACCTTGCTTTGTATGGAAAACCGGTGCGCGGGGGAACCAACTCGTAGCTAGTTGCGCCCTTACTTTGTTTCGAGTTCGATCAACAACTTAAGTGAGCTGCGACTAGTTGCGACAAGGTTTCTTGTCGGCAGCGGCACCGCCAGCAGGCTGCTGACGTTCCGCACTCAGCGCTCGCGGCTAAGGTGCCTGCGCCGACAAGTTCCCTAAAAGCGTAGGGCAAAAACATACAAAGGAAGGAATCAAGTAAAGGAGATAACATAGAAAATTGATATTCAAAATAGAGTCGTATTACAAGATAGCTTGTCGCAGCTCTAACAGTTTGTCTCATAACATGACCAGCAGCGACGAGGAAAAGAGAAAATGGGTGGCCTAATCTACGCGATCGCCCTCAACCCTCTTGATGCCGCTCACCTTGTCCACAATGGGTGCGACAAGGGCCTTGAGCGCTTCCAGATCGGCATCCGGCGGCAAGGACCTGAGGACGTTGGTGAGGTTGAGGCCTGGATTGCGAAAGGCCACCTTCACCAGCACCTTCTGGAGAGCCCCTGCACAGATCTTGCGCGGCTCGTCGGCCAGATGCTTTGGGATCTTCTCCCGGAGTCGCTGGAGGGCCGTCGCCATGCCATCGAAGAACAAGCTGAGCTTGGCGCTGGGTTGGAGGTGCTCATCGGAGGAGTACCCAAAATCCTCCATCCCCAGCTGCGCCAGCTCCTTGCCGATGGCCGCGGCAGCATCCACAAGACCCTCGGTCCAATGCTCCACGGTCTCCCTGAAAGTGTCCTGGGCGGCAGCAGCATTCGCCAGCAGTGCCCCGTCGGCCTTGATCTTCTCCGACAAAGCCGCTTCCCGCTCCCTGGCGCCGTCCAGCGTCTGAGTCAAAGTGGCCAGCTTCAACTCGAGATCTGCGTTGGACTCCTTGGCGGTGCTGAGCTCCTTGCTCCTCTCAGCGAGACGACCTCGCAGCTCGCCATGAGCACCAGCGTCCTTCTCGCGCTCACGCTTGAGCACAGCAAGCTCCTCGCCGCTCGCCTTGAGATCGGCCTCCAGTTGCGCCGCCTTTATCTCCAGCTCCTTCTTGGCGGCCTCGGCAGCTGCGGCCGCGTCTTTTGCCTCCTTGAGGGCCCTGCCGAGTGTCTGCTCGCGCGCGGCAAGCTCCTCCTCGTGGCTGTCAAGGTTGACCTTGCGCTGCGCCAGCTCACCTTCCTGCGCAGACAGCTTCTCGGCAACAAGCCAATGTCGCTCTTCAATTTCAGCCTTCTCGAGGGGGAAGGCCTTCTGCTCCTCGTCAACTTGTTCCCGCTCCTCCGCCAGAGCCCGGAGAGCTTCCTGCCTGAAAACCTGGAGCTCCTCCACGCGCTTCTCGATGTCCACTCCCGCCTTCGTGACAAGTGCTTCTTGGGACACCAGCTTGGCTTGTCGGGCGCGGTAGAGTGACAGCAGCTTCCGCAGCAGCCGCTCCTCTTCAGGCTCGTGGCTGCTGCTGCTTGGCGCGTCGACCAGCTTCAGTCCAACGGAGGCAAGCACTTCTCCGTCCAGCATCTCTCCTTCGACCGGCGCCCTGGAGCTTGAAGCCCAGGGGAGCTTGATGAAGATCCCGTCACCGGCCTTCAGATAGGCGCCGGGCTGGGGATCTTCGGAGCCAGGCGCTGCACCAGCGGCGGAGGGATCGGCGGTCGGTGTAGTGCCTGGCGCTCCTGCGGCCTCGGGGCCGTCAGTGCGATCGCCGGATCCCTCGCCGGCTTCTGCGGCGGCAGCCTTGGCGGCCTCTTCGCCGGCAGGATCATCAGCACCGGCCTCTCCTTCGGTAGTGACGGCGTCGTCAACGCTGCTGCGCGCGTTCTCCTCGCCGGCGACCTCGGTTTCCATCGGCTCCGTGGCAGATGGATCTGGCGAACGGGAAAAGGGAGAGAAATCAAGCAATTATCCAAAAAGAAAATCAAAAGAAGAAGAACCCAAGGGAAGTTCTCAGGCAAAAGGATTACCTGTGGTAGGATCTGCGGTCGTGGTCTCAATCACCGGAGGACCGCTGGTGCTGTCCCTTGCCGGAGAACTACCCCTTGCCGGAGAATCCTCCCTTGGCGGTGTAGTGGAAGCAGATGGCATTTCGGGAGAGGCCTCCGGGCCCTCCTGGTGAGGCTGCTCTGCTACTGCACAAACCAGCAATCAGATATCAGCAAAGAAGGAGCACCCATGCACGCCCAAAAGCAGGAAATAAACAATACACTTACGCTGGGGGCTGCGCTGGGGGCTGCTTTGGGGAATGGTTGCCGGGTCCGACAAGGTGGTCTCGGACATGTCCTCTGCCGTCGCGGTGGGATCATCCTCGATGACAATCACTGGGGCCTTGGCTCTCTTCGCCGCTCTCTGGGCTAGCGTCCTGAAAAGGAATAGGTTCAGAGTAAAAGCAAGTCAGATACAAGACAAAGCAACAAAATTGAAGAGTTGCAAGAATAGCAAAGAATCTTACTCTTCTTCTTCCTCGTTGGAGCTGAGCGCGGAGAGATCAAAGTCCGGCTCGCCTCCGGTGCGACGAGGCGGAGGAGTAGGTTCCCTTGCCCGCTTGGCAGGGGCAGTAGCGGTGGACCGGGAAGACCCCGCCCCAGTTGCCACAGCGGCGTGAGGCGCTCCCGCGGCAACTGTGCTTGCCGCGGTAGAGCGTGTGGCGCGGCACGGCGGCTGTTGACTCGTTTGCCGCCCCGCTATGTCGCCGGCCCTGTGGAGATGCCTTCTTGGTGGGGCTGGGGGCTCCGCTTGTGGCAAGCTATCTGAAGGTTCGGGCCCGACAAGCTCTCCCTCGGCGGGCTCACTCGGCTCATATTCGGGCCCGGCAAGCTCTTCCTTGCCGACAAACTCCTCGCGCTTGGCAAGGCTTGCCGCCTCTACTGCCTCTGCCTCCTCCATGGTGAATCCGAACTCACCCGCGGCAACGGCTGCTGCCACCTCTTCCAGCCTGGTGGCGATGCACTGCATCTCATTATCGGTGGTGTCGCGGGTGAGGCTCTTCTGTTCATCGGGGCGGATCGGCACTTCTACCAGGCCGTCAAAGAAATCCCGCATGACGTCGTCTGCAGGCTCTTGCCAAGTCGGGACGATTCCGTGCGAGTCGCACATCGACATCATTGCGCGGATGCGATCGAGCGAAGAGTTGTTGCACAACGGAACCACACCCCTCGGCAACACGAATGGATGTTGAGGATCGCGCTTGAACAGCTCCAGGATCATCGCATCCAGCTCCAGGACGGTGAAGTTGAAGTTGAGGCCCGGGCGCAGCCTCATGATATCCGCCGAGTTCTGGAACTCCCAGGCGGGTCTCCTCCTCTCCTGCAAGGGGGCGATGCGGCGGCGGAGAAAGTCTGCGCCAACGGCGCCTACGGTGAGCCCGGCAAGCCTGAGGCAAAGGATCCGGGTGACGGCAATCTTTAGCCTGTCGTCTTCTGGGGCCACGTTGCTCCAATCATTGCCGCGCACTATTGGGGCTTGGCGCAGGGCAGTAAATGGCTGCGGGTTCTCCTCGACGATCCAGCACCACTCTGCTCTCATTCCTCCCACTTGCTGCGGAGCTCTCCCTCCAGATAAGCTTCCTTCTTGCCGACTCTTGAGATCCAAGCGATCCCGCCGGCAAGAGGCTCTCCTCTCTCAACCCGGGGCATAAAGAAGTGGCGGAAGAGGGCTACATTTGGATGGACTCCGACAAAGTTTTCGCAGAGATGTGCGAAAACTGCCATGGTCAGAACGGCGTTGGGGGTGAAATCAAGGAGGCGGAACCCGTAGGTGTTCATGATGTCACAGAAGAATTCAGAGAAGGGCGGGCAGAGCCCGCAGTAGAAGAACAACGCGAAGAAGGGGTACCTGTTTGGAGCCAGTTCCGATGTGGCAGCCGGGAGTACCCTCGTGCGCGGATGCGCTCGCGTCTTCGTCGACCAGAAGAGGTAGTAGTACTCCCTCAGCTCCTTCGCGGCAAGCTGAGGGGGGAAGAGGGCCCGCTCCTTTCGCAGCGCCGCGAGCCGCTGCGCCTCGACCGACTTCACGCCCTTCCCCTTGTCAGCTTTCGGAGCCATGGCGGAGGTGGTGGGGGAGATCGACGGCGTTGGTGGTGCTGGTGGCAACGGGGGGCGGAGCGCTGCTCTCTCTCTCAGCTTCGGGAAGAAGGGGAGAGCGGCGGAGATTTGGGAAATGGAGTAACAACCGGCAGGATGGGCGAACTGTCCCTGTTTCCCCTGCTTATAAAGAGGAAGGGGCGGACGTTTCGCCCTTCCGAATAAAGAAACCACCCACGATCTCTCCCACGACGCCGCATTCGACGCGTGCCGTTGGGGGAGGGCGCGGTGGATACGGAGAAAGATACGGCGTAAACCAGGCCGCGCGTGCCCGTGCCCTGTTTTGGGCCTGGCCCAACAGCGCTCGGCACCATGTATGGCCCAGGCCCGGGGCTCCTGTCGGTGTACTAGAGTAGGGGTACCCTAGTATCCCGAACTTGTGCATGGGCAGTTGCAGCCACCCGCGGCAAGGCTTGCCGGGTGACCGCCAAGGTCCTCCGCGGTTCCTGTGGAGCCATTCAAGAACAAAGTATCTAACCCAAGGAGACAAGGCCCCGGCAAGAGGAGCTTGCCGGGAAGGCCCACCAAGGCATCTCAAGGAGTTTGCCGCGACGCGCCACGCGTCCCGGCAAGGCCCGGGGAGCGACAAGCCTACGGACGCGACAAGACAACGACCGCGGCAAGGCACTTGCCGCGGCACGCTACCACCCTGTACCTACGCTCCAGCGCATCCACCAACGTGTTGCCCTGGGGCCTTTCCAGGCGCGCGTGGCGAGAGGCTGTGCAGCCAGCGGTACGCGGTGGCAAGCGGCGCTGAGAAGATTGCCATCATGGTGAGCGGTGGCATCCCTGACGGTCCCTGTTTGCACTGTTTGGGCGACGTAGACGGGCATTTAATGTCTTTGTCCCCTGCCGTCAGGGTTAGGTATGATACACTGTATAGGTTGCTGTACCAACCGCAAGTCCTTTTCCATTTTTACCCTTGTCTACGTTGCCATCTGTCAGTGACCCCTTGAGCATATAAAAGGAGGCCCATGTGCAACGTAGAGGGGGGTTCGGAAGGTTCGAAACCAGAAAACACTCATGCTCGGTCTCGCTAGCAGCTAGAGTGTACTGTAGCACTCAGCGCTCCCGATCAAGAACTCAATACAATCAGACAAGCAGCAGTAGGAGTATTATCTCTCCGGAGAGCTCCCAAGCTGGGTAAACCGCTCGTGTGCTTCGCCTCGATCTGCTCTTCGTGCGATCTCCGCCCCCCGCCGAACCGAAACGGGCTCGGTCCGCCGGTCCCATAGGTGTTCGTGGATCAATTTCCCCGACAGTGAACCATTATGTGATGAAGTTGGAGCATGATTTATTTATTGATTGTCTTCCTTATATGTGGAGGTCAGGATCGCGCGATGGTTAACTCCTATCAACCCTTCCCCTAGGAGCATGCGTGTAGTACTTTGTTTTGATAACTTGTAGATTTTTGCAATAAGTATATGAGTTCTTCATGACTAATGTTGAGTTCATGTATTATACGAACTCTCACCCTTCCACAATTGCTAGCCTCTCTTGTGCCGCGCAACTTTCGCCGGTACCATACACCCACCTTATACCTTCCTCAAAACAACCACCATACCTACCTATTATGGCATTTCCATAGCCATTCCGAGATATATTACCATGCAACTTTCCACCGTTCAGTTATTTAGGACACGCATCATCATTGTCATATTGCTTTTGCATGATCATGTAGTTGACATTGTATTTGTGGAAAAGCCACCATTCATAATTCTTTCATACATGTCACTCTTGATTCATTACATATCCTAGTACATCGCTGGAGGCATCCACATAGAGTCATATTTTGTTCTAAGTATTGAGTTATAATTCTTGATGTGTAAGTAAATAAAAGTGTGATGATCTTCATTATTAGAGCATTGTCCCAAGTGAGGAAAGGATGATGGAGACTATGATTTCCCCACAAGTCGGGATGAGACTCCGGACTTTATGAAAAATAAAAGAGGCCAAAGAAGCCCAAATAAAAAATGAGGCCAAAGAATCCCACCAAAATAAAAAAAATGAGAGAAAAAGAGAGAAGGGACAATGTTACTATCATTTTCCACACTTGTGCTTCAAAGTAGCACCATGATCTTCATGATAGAGAGTCCCCTATGTTGTCACTTTCAAATACTAGTGGCAATTTTGTGACAACCTGGTTTTTGCCCTCTCTTCTTTGCCTGATTTTCAGTTGGTTTGAATTTGAAACTTGGAGTTTTGAATCCTTTCATATGGACTTAACCACTTGGGTACCCCTTGGCTTTCACCCAAGTGTCCCATTTCCCTCTCTAACCATCATTCTCTCTCTGGGTCAACTCAAAATAATATTTTGAATATTTTTCTTTACTGAAAAATATTCATTTCCCTCTCCTAAACCCTAGCTAGCCCAATGTGCTCCAAAGCAACCCAAATTTTTCTTGCCCATAAAAATCTGAGAAAATTCACAATTATTCTTTGAACCCTAGGGCACCTTTGTAAGCAAAAATATTTCATCACTTTTTGGAATATTTTGGCTACAGAAAATATTTTCTGTTCTGGACAGAAATGGTTGTTTCTACAGCAACTACCATTTTACTTGCTCCATTGTGGCTGATTTTTCTTGTGCATAATCACCTTAGTAGATGATTGCTAGCCTCCAAAGCTCAGACCCCAACTCCCAGTAGTTTGACCATAGTAAGCTCTCAAAGTTACTGTCCAGAAACTTACCTGGTGTGTGAAATATTTTCTACTGCACCTGAGACCAAACCCAAGCGTGGTAACCTTCAAAACTACCACGAACAACAAGTCAGACATGAAGTTTGGGATTAGGTCGGCCTGAGGTCAGAGTTCATGCGGTGACCGCATTTGTCCAGGCGTGCTGGCATGCAGCCGACGCGCTCTGAGTGCCGCCCGAGCCTCTGTTTCGCGTGTGCTCGCTTCCCCGCCTGCCAAAGCTTGCCAAACTACGCCACAATCATCGTCTCGACCTTCTTAACTCCTCCCTGGCGCTCGCTAACTCCGGAGCTCGCTGCAGCGAGCACGGGCTCGGTTTGGCCAACGCAATTGTGTGTGGCGCACTGTGCTCATCGCCTTTCCCTCGCTCCTGTGCTCGTCCCCATTTTGCCACAGTCCCCGCAAGAGCTGCGTCTTCTTCTTCCCCTCTCACTGATGTTGTTCGTCATCGGGCGCCGTGTCCAGGTGTCCACCGGCGGAGCCTGAACCCTCCTCGACGCTCGACTATCAATAGCGCCCTCTCCTGCCTCCTCGAGCACAATCCTCCACTCCCACACACTCTACGATCACGTAGATAGCCGTAACCCGGCCGGGCAGGCCGCGGGCCGCCATCCCCGAGCTCGCGCTCGCCGGCGATCCCCTCGGGTCGTCTCTGCGGTTCCAGCCCCTCCCAGGCCTGGGCAACCCTTCCAGGGCCTCCGCCACTCGTCGATGGTGCCATTCCGCCTGGTTGGAGCCCCTGGAGTTGCCTCTGTTCCCCATCGTCTTCGTCTCCGGCGACCTCCGCTCTCTGCCGCCGCTTGAGAGGTCGATTCCGACGCTGTCCGACCACCCCTAGCTACTCTACTGGTACGGGCAGGTGCGCCTCTGCCTCCTCTCTCGATCGCCCCTCTGTTTTGGCCAAGGAGCCCTCGTCGCCGGCGTGCGCTCTGGCGAAGCCGCGCCGTCCTCTGTTTCCTTCTCCCCCCACCCCACCTGACTAGCGGGGCCCACTAGTCAGCCACTCAGTATGTGCGCGAAGCGGTACGAGTGGTGGTGCCCCGAGGCTTTACACCTTCGACGTCACCCCCAGTCTTTTCTATTTAAATTCAAAATTTAATTTATCCAGAGAGCTTCAAACAGCCAAAACTCTTTAATCATAAGTCAAAATGAATTGATTCTTTTTGCATTGTGTTCTTTGTTTTGAAATCTAGCAGCTCACAAAAGATGGGATTTTCCCTTGCTGTATAGATTTTCTGGTGAATTTCAGAAGGGTTCTTGATATTTGCTTTTTGTGTTTTTAAATGTTTTCAGAGGGTGAGGCTTGTCTTGAGGATCACCAGGAGGCTTGTGAACCTCATCTGCATTAAGGCAAGCCACAACAACATTTTCATGGTGCCATTACAATATTTGTGATTTTCTTACTTGAACAAATGATTTAATCCATGCATTTAAATCATTATTATGATATTTATATTCTGTTAGTTGCTTGTTTTAGTTAATATGCTTGATTGACAGAAAGTTTGAAGTTAACTTAGTTGGTAAAGAAACTAGGATTTATTTTTGGTGATGAAAGAATAATATCGTTATGGATATAAGTAATTAGTGGAGTTATTTTCTTGCATGAGTAAAAATGGTAAAATTTGCTAGAAAAGATTCTGTTTAAAGTGAGGTTTAATCTTAACCAGAGAAGTGTCATGAGTTGTTGATGTTTATGCTTAGTGTGGATATAGTTGACTCAGTCATTTCCGGTAATATGTGATGCATATGGTAGTGTTGCATTTCATGGCATACTATGACACTGGTTATTTTCACGTTAAGTTGAACCAGATAATAACTCAACTTGAATATATTGTTGACCAGGTCATGGTGCCACTTAATCGAGTTTTTCCCAGTGCAACCACATTTGCCTTTATGGGAAGGCCTTTATTCGGTCCGTTGTCATGCCTCTGGTCGGTGCCTCCAATGAGGGAAGGTTATGGTCGTGCGGTACCCTAGCCCGGTAAGCAGACATAACCTTGTGTGCCCGTTGTTGAGTTTATGGTATCGGGTCCCCGAGTGGGATCATTTATGTTTTGGCCACGACGGTGGTCATTGTGTCTTTTATAGACACGGGGCCACCCAGGACTAGCCTGATGGGGAGTGAGTCGGAGTGGCCGGGAGAGTGTCATGGCAATGGAGGGGTTTTGCTGGAATGCCGTTGGTCCACCCGAATGGGAGTGCGAGGCCATGGGTTCCGTGGTGTGGGTACAGTGTGCTACCTTTGCAGAGTGTATTAATCTATCGATAGCCGAGTCCATGGTTACGGACACGCTCGAAAGTAGGGCACACCATGGGTCAATGTTAAATAAATATTGCACACTAAGTTATGAACTTTGCACTGTTGATGATGACGGAAAGGTCATCTTGTTGTTTTAGACCAAGTGTTTGTCGTGATTGTGATCGCCGGAAGGATCACCGTTTAAGGCTAAATATTGGTCGTGGTTGTGATCACTGAAAAGATCATGAGATATTGTTAGTTAATACCTTGAGGTTGGTATGTTCGTGATCCAAGAGCGATCACCGTTGGTAAGCCAGTCCGGGAGATTGTTCTCTTAGGAGTATAATCACAACATCTTGGCTATCTTGTTGCATTATTAATAATTGTTAATTGTCATGATATTGTTTGTCATTATGTTTATGCTTGTTGTGAGCTCGCAAGTACATTCAATGTACTGACCTGGTGTGTCATGCCAGATTTCAGGAAAGTCCCGTTGGAAAGGAGTGCTGTCCGAGTCTAGATCATGTCCACATCGGTGTCCGTGTGCTATGGAGTTCCGCTACAACGTTGTTCCGCTGCCGCGTAGTTGTTATGATCAAGACCCCTTTATGTTCATTAAATAATGTACATATTGTTCAGCTACACCATGTGTGCCGCTTGGCCTCGCCACCTGTTGTAATATAAACTTTGATCCGCTAGCATCAATAAAGCGGTTGTTTTCTGTACCAAGATGTTGTGTGTTGCTAGAAGACATGGTCTCTGGGCTCGCAATGCATGTTAAACTGGTTGCTCTGAGCCAGGGTGCCACAACACTTGGTATCAGAGCCGTTCTTACTGTAGGCCACACTAGACTATGACATGTTAACTGGACATTAGATACAAGTTTTAGTTGAGTGCTGGTAGCATTTGTAGCTGGTTGTTGCATTGCATACACTTGTTTTATTTTTATGCTAACCTGCTAATGGTTGTGAGTGTAGATGGCTCCGGTGCCGTATCCGTGCCAGTTGCAGCTGATGCCGTACATGTCGTCGCATCTCCTCCTTAATGTGTGGTGTCGGCTGTACCCCCTCGGTGACGACCCAATCTATAGTGTGTACCGGGAGCGTCTAGCAGACTCAGTGTATGAGTATCACACAGTGGTTACGCTGCACACCATTCTGATTCCAGCACTTACACTCGTACTTCTCGGAGCTGTTATGCTTCTACCGCTTCTCAGGCTGTCCAGTTTGCTGCATTCGAGGTCCTAGTCGAGCTTCGTTACAACAAGGTCTGAATGCAGACCACCCAAGTTTCTACTACTATCCTTCTCTGCATGACAATGGTCGTACCGTTTCCCTATCATTGATCCGGAGTCTGATAGTGTTGCTAGCCACCTTTCTCGTTATATCACTACTAGCTATCTTATGATCCACGAGCTGGCTCGAGAGCTGACTCATGCCCGTACTGCTTTAGCCTCTACTAGATCTGTCACTGCTCCATCCTCTTTGGGATTTACTCCTTATATTCCAGCCAGTTCTAGTTCCCCTATTTCATCAGTTACTCCACCGAGTAGTTTGGGCACCTCGATCGTGAACCCTATCAGTGCTCCTGTTGAGTGGGTTTCTCTTCTCACTACCACTACAGCCCCGATGCTTCACCCTACACCTGCCCCTGAGGGAGAGCCCTCGAGGCAGCGCCATCGTGTTACTTTTAACCCGGAGGTCTCAGTTAACCTCGTTAGTTCAGGATCCGAGTCCACTTCAGGAGAGGACCTCGCAGCACCAGCAGAGCAATAGAGCTTCTGAGTATTCGCAGTTGTCAGGATGGTGTACAGATGTAGTCATACGAGTCATGATGTTTCATTTCATGTATGAGAGTAGTTGGACCTGGCATGTTGTTTATCTTTCATGTATGAGTTTATGTATAATTATGTTGGAACTCTATTTTATTCGCCATATTTTCTTCGTTATTTCGGTTTTTCTCAGGCTTTAGTTGCTGGCTTTCCCTCGTTTACTTTGAATATTTCTCATCTCGCTTGTGTTGTCTTGGGAAAAATCACAATAGGATGACGCGGGGAGGCAGCAGTAGCAACGTTCGTGAGGGTACTCCTGTTCATCGTTCCGCATGCATGACAGGCAGGACACTCCCCCAAGCCGTATGTTCCACCACCGCCTCCACCGCCAAATCTGCCATCCACCGAGCAAATTCTGCGTATGTTTGAGGGAAGACAGAATAATGATCTGATTGAAATATTAAGAAGTGTGCAAGCTATGGTTGGATAGAATGGAAATCAGAACGGCCATCTCTCCAAGCTGCCAGATTTTCAAAGGACCAAGCCTCCCAGTTTCTGTCAGGTTATTGATCCCTTGGATGCAGACGATTGGTTGTGAACCATTGAGAGGAAACTTGAGATTGCTCGTACTGAAGACGATGATAAGTTCCATTTGCAACTCATTATCTTGAAGGCGCTGCTGCCATATGGTGGGAAAATGCAAAAGCCATGTGGCCTGCTAATGAAGAAATCACCTGGTCAAAATTCAAGGATCATTTCTGGAAATATCATATCCCTACTGGAATTATGAAGACTAAGCAGCGTGAATTTCTCGCGCTCCTCCAAGGAAATCAGTCTGTGGGTGAATATTTGCAAAAATTCAATCATCTGTCACGTTACTCCCTATATGACATGGCCACTGAAGAAAGAAATATTGACAGATTTCTTAGTGGATTAAACCCGCAACTTTGGTGTACTCTCAGTATGTTTGATTTCCCAGATTTCCAAACTCTAGTGAACAAGGCTTTCATTGCTGAAAGGGAGCATAAGCTTGTATTAGATAATAGGCCTGCTAATAACGATCACAAGCGCAAGTTTGAGCCAGGAAGGAAGGGCAACCAGTGCAAAAGGCTCATACCTGGCAGCAGACTCGGGTGGAATACAAGCCAAATTGGCAACATAATGTTAACAAGACCACCACTCAAGTCAAGAATGTCATGACAAACCCAGTGCATGAGGAGCGCCAGCGCAAAATTCTTGCTTCAGTTGTGGGAAAACTGGACATTATGCCAGACAGTGCCCCAAGAACAGCAAGGCGAATGATATATTTAGGCCACAAGTCAATTTTACGGAGTCATGCCAGAACCAACAAAACATCACTGGGCACGTTCATCACCTCTCTGTCGATGAAGCCCAAGAGAACCCCGAAGTCGTCATTGGTATGTTTTCTGTAAATAACATACCTGCAGTGATTTTATTTGACTCTAGGGCTTCCCACTCTTTTATTTCTCGGAGTTTTGTTGCCCAAAACAAATTTCCTTGTTCGCTTTTGGGCAAGAATATGCTGGTACAAACCCCGGGATCCTTAATCAGGAGCAATCTGGTCTGTCGTAATCTGGAAGTCAATATCAACGGAGTCTGTTTTCCAACTTCTTTGATAATTATTGAGTCTGCTAAGTTGGATGTTATCTTGGGTATGAATTGGCTGACTCAATATCAAGTATGCATAAATTGTGCGACCTGAGAAGTCACTTTAACCAGTCAGAAGGGGCAGACCACCAAATTCTATGCTCGCAGAAGTATACCTGATAACCCACAAGTGTAGGGGATCGCAACAGCTTTCGAGGGTAAAGTATTCAACCCAAATTTATTTATTCGACACAAGGGGAGCCAAAGAATACTCTTGAGTATTAGAAGTTGAGTTGTCAATACGACCACACCTAGATAACTTAGTATCTGTAGCAAAGTATTAGTAGCAAAGTAATATGATAATAAAGGGAAAGTAGCAAAAGTAATGTTTTTGGGTTTTGTAGTGATTGTAACAAGAGCAACGGAAAACTAAATAAGCGAAGCACAATATGTGAAAAGCTCATAGGCAATGGATCAGTGATGGATAATTATGCCGGATGCGATTCCTCATGTAATAGCTGAGGGAGTCCTGGATTAGGGGGTATCTGGACAGCCGGACTGTATACTTTGGCCGGACTATTGGACCGTGAAGATACAAGACTCAAGACTTCGTCCCGTGTCAAGATGTGACTCTCCTTTGCATGGAAGACAAGCTTGGCGATCCGGATATTATATTTCCTTCTTTGTAACCGACTCCATGTAAACCCTAGCCCTCTCCATATGTCTATATAAACCGGAGAATTTAGTCCTTAGAGACAAAATCATAATCATTATAGGCTAGCTTCTAGGGTTTAGCCTCTACGATCTCGTGGTAGATCAACTCTTGTAACACCCATATCATCAATATCAATCAAGCAGGAAGTAGGGTTTTACCACCATCGAGAGGGCCCGAACCTGGGTAAACATTGTGTCCCTTGCCTCTTGTTACCATCAGCCTTAGACGCACAGATCGGGACCCCCTACCCGACATCCGCCGGTTTTGACACCGACATTGGTGCTTTCATTGAGAGTTCCTCTGTGTCGTCGCTGTAAGACTCGATGGCTCCTTCAATCATCAATGACAACATGGTATAGGGTGAGACTTTTCTCCCCAGACAGATCTTTGTGTTCGGTACCTTCGCACTGCGGGCCAACTCGCTTGGCCATCTGGAGCAGATCGACAGCTACGCCCCTGGACACCAGGTCAGGTTCGGAAACTTAAACTACACGACCGATATCCGCGGAGACTTGATCTCCAACTGATTCAGGCCTATGCCAGGAGCGTCGGACAGTCACGATGAGCATGGCTTAGACTTGCTGTCGGACAATGATTGGGATATCGCCCCTGCAGGAGCCCCGGACCTAAATCCGGGGCAGATGGCGTCGCCCGAGGACGGGTGGATGGACCCCACCCCAGAGGCCGCACAACCATCGGCGGTAGAGCCGAACGCAGACTTCACCCCCAAGGAAGCCTGTGACACCAAACCCCTGGACTCGTATCCGACTGTAGGTTCTGGTCCACGCACCCCCGAGCCCGCCTAATCTAGTTGGTCTTCGGTAATGGAGTTCACCGCTGCGGATATTTTCCAGCACTCGCCCTTTGGCGACATGCTAAACTCGTTAAAGTCTCTCTCTTTGTCAGGAGACTCTTGGCCAAACTATGTCCGGCTCGAGTGGGAAGCTGGTGATGAGGGAATTCGTTGCCCACCCACCACCCACTTCATAGCCACGATCGATGATTTGACCGACGTGCTTGACTTCGACTCCGAAGACATTGACGGTATGGACGGCGATGTAGGAGAAGAGCAGGAACCACCACCCACGGGGCGGTGGACAGCCACCTCTTCATATGATATATATATATATATATATATATATATGGTGGACACTCCGAAAGAAACCAATGGAGACGAGGCAATGGAGGATAACACCTCAAGGAAGCACGCAAAGTATGAATGTCGACAGCGCCAACCCAAGCCCCGCCACAACTATACTGGCATAGCAGTCAAAAACAATCCAGAAGATGCCAAAGATAAATACAATCCCGATCAGCCTACCTTCAAGCAGACCGGACAAGCGATAGATGGATACTCGGAGAGGGACAACTATACGCACCCCTCCGAAGATGAAGTGAGCCTCGGTGATGATGAATTCGGCGTGCCTGAGGATCCCGCGGAACAAGTTCGCTTTAAGCCACGGCTAATGGCCACTGCGAGGAGCCTGTAAAAGATGCAACAATAGCTCAAAGTTGACCAAGATGTGCTCATTGACAGATGGACCAAGGTCCTGGCCATCGAAGAATACGGATTCGACCGCCCCAACAAAGAGCACACACAACACAATTCTCTACCTCAACCAAAGAAGGAGAACCTAAAGCACATACCCCGACGCCTGTACATCACCACGCTCCAGGACAATACGCAGGAAACACGAGGCAACATCCTCAAGCCTCGGCGCAATCGTCATAAACGTCAAGTCAGGAAAGTTGGTGCCGAATTCAGCGGCCCCAGATCTGGGCAGTGGAAAAAGAGCAGCTCAAGCCCATCGGGCCAGAGCAGCATACTCGATCAACCATGTGAAATTCATGGTACCCCTAGAAGGGCAGCCAAGCATACCAATAGAGAATGTCGGATCCTCAAATCAAAACGGCCGGTCGCGCACCGGAAACAATGAAGGGAGGTTCCAAACAACGAAAGACCGATCAAACATGGTAAGGTCAAAGGAAGACCCCCCCACAAAAAATACGTCCGATCGTCTCTGACCACATCGACCGTCCGGACAACATCAGCCATAGCAATTTTATTGCACTCACTATCAACCCAATAGTTTGGAGGCTCCATCTCACACGAATCCCCACGGGAATAAAACTATCAATAACATCTCCTCAAATATGACAGGTGCAAAGGCCAAGTTTTCACTGGCACACGATACTAATGGTTGTCTTCGGATCACCAAACAAATACCACACAGAAGAATAGGTCTTCGGCATTGTCACATTATACAGTAATTACCACATACTACCAGGACTAACCACATTGGCTATATTCAACGGGGTACAACATTAGGCCAGTCCCGCGTGACATAGTCACAATTATGGGCAAGGCCGAACTCCACCATCAGAATGGAAATCATACCGCTGCTGGAATAGCGAGTCGTGCCTATTTATAAAATTTTGATTCGGCAGCCAACTACCTGGACACCAACTAAGGAGTCCGAGCTACTTTATGGCATGATAGCCTGGTTCAGCCAGGCTCCAATCAGGCACCCGCGGTTCATCCACAGGACATGAAGTTGCCTTTAAGCATTTGTCTTTGCAGACTAACCTTGGCGCAGAACAGGACTGGCGATGTGGAATCAGCTCGGACGCACAATGCAGGAGCACATAAGTAAAAACCCCCCAAAGGAGGCAGTCCAGATACAGTTCGGATCCACACACAACCTCCTCCAGTTCGGCCATGACAGGTTCCGCCAAAAACAACTCTTTTTATAATCATAAACCGTACTCATATGCATAGACATGTCACTCTACTACAATGCGTAGACTTAAATAACACATATCGGCCATCATTCCTCATTGACGCCTTTCTGTCATAAACGGCACCCACGCCTCGTGTTATGCCCCACTATGCCAGGGGCTTCATAGTATTCATGCTATGGCAACAAAGTCCGACCACCTTTTCGGTTGTTCGACACCCCGAACTTATAGCACTATATGCATCAACTCTGAATCATGTCTTGGGTCATTAGTTGGGTTTGCCCAGCTGCCATGTTTTGGTACCTTACGTTCCGCTCTATTGGCTAAGGTAGCGCTGGGAGAACTACTGCGATTGTGTCCCGGTTCTTTCAGACGAGCACCTCAGTAGAGAAAGCCGAAAACTGACTATCATGATACAGCGAGAGCTGGTCAGCTGTTCGAGAGGTTGTAATATCTTTAAAGATTTATTTTGCATAATGCCATTATAAATGCAAAGTGTGACGGATCGGTCTTCCGATCAGGTGCCGATAGAGCCCCTAGTGCGGTCTTCCGAACACCAAGGGCTGCGCCGACCAGACTCGAAATCCTATGGCTAAGTGAGAGTGATAAAGCCCTATAGTCTGATTGCCTGGTTCGCGGTGAGGAACACCTCCTTAAAAGGACCCAACAATGGGACAAAGAGTGTCCAGGTATGTCCCGAACACCCCCGTACTTTTTACGTGGGGGCAGAAGCCGACGACTGGCCAACTCTCAGGATTTATATACACTAAACAGCCGCACAGGAAGAACAAAAGTTCACATAAATAGGCAATAAATAATAAAAGTGCCATTATCCCGCATTACAAAGAAAGGCACGACTGCCTTTAGGGAAATATAGTGTCTTTGGTACACTGATCGGCCACAAGGTGGGCTCCTTTCAGGACACCCTCATAGTACAATTCGGGCTTGCGATGCTCCTTACCCTCCGGTGGTCCCTCAGTCATCAGCTTCTCAGCATCAAACTTCCCCCAGTGCACCTTCGCATGGGCAAATGCCATGCGTGCACCCTCTATGCAGACCGATTGCTTAATGACATCAAGCCGAGGGCAAGCTCCAACAATCCGCTTCACGAGTCCGAAGTAACTTCTTGGAATTGGCTCCGCGGGCCACAGCCGGACAACCAAGTCCTTCATGGCCAGTTCGGCCGCCTGGTGCAGTTCGACCAGCTGCTTCAGCTGATCGATAAAGGGCACCAGATAATTCGGCGCCAAATACTGCGACCAGAAATGCTTCTCCGTAGACTTGTTCTCCGCAGTCCGGTAGAATTGGGAACCTTCTGATATGCTGCATGGCAGATCCGCAAACACCCCTGGAGAAACAAGAATTCAGCTTGTCGCTTAGAGTCCCTCCCATTACTATGCAAAAATGGCCTTGAGTACAAAAGGCCTTACCAGCCGCAACCTTCCGGGCCTCTTGAATGTCCTTCAGAGCACCTCAGGCTCCTTCACGAGCATCTTCTGCGGCTTTGAGAGCAAGGGCGAGTTCGGATTCTTTCCCTACCAGACTCTGCTCCAAGGCCTAGCTTTTCTTCATGACCTCTTGGAGCTCTCGCTCAGCTTCAATGACCCTGGCCTCGTGCTTCTCACGAAGAGCCTGTTCGGCGGTGGCCTTATTGTCGGCTTCGGCCACAACCTTCCTCAGTGCCTCAATTTCGGCACTCGCCCCTAGAGCATACAATACAAATATTTTCGTCAAACACAACTTCTAATTCGTGCTCAACTCAGTGCAAGGTTTCGACATACCTTGCTTGTCCTCCAACTGCTTCTTCACACGGCCAAGTTCCTCTTCGGCCTGTTCTAGACGCTGCTTTAGTCCGGACAACTCCGCACTATGAGCGGCGGTCGTCTCTGCGGACGCCTGTTTTCAAACAAAGGGATACACGTCATTAACTGAGTCTCCTGCAAAGGGGATGATTTGATCCCCTATCCGGCTTTCTCTCCCTTTTGCCGGATAATGCATCAAGGGCTACTACTCATACTGTCAGAATCTCCAAAAGGTTTCTAAAAACATACATCAAAGCCCTTTATAAGGCTAAGGCAGGACTCATTCAGTCCACTCTCAGCGGACTGAATCTTTTCAATCACCGCACCCATGAGGGTGCGATTCTCATCGACGATGTACGCACGGCAACTCTGCTTGGACAGAGGTTCCTGGCGGAGCGAGCGCTGTCGATAGGCCGCCCGGCAACTCTGCTTGGACAGAGGTTCCTGGCGGAGCGGGCGTGCCTCCCCTCGTCAAAGGTAGTTGCTCACCCGATCCTGGAGCGCCAAAGGTCTCCAGGACCGTGTCCGGCCGCGGGCCGAACCCAACATTTCCCCCACCGTCGACAAACATGGGAGCCGCTGCTCCCGTGTGTCCGGCCCCAGGGATATGCCCCATGGTCCGGGCCCCGCTGAGACGACACCTCAGTGTCGCGCCTAAGCTTCGAGGAAGGGCCCTCTTGAGGTGTCTCGCTCGCCAGGAAATCGGAACTCAGTGAATCCTCCGATGAGGACTATCCGGCGTGGGACCTCGCCGGGCTGTACAAAATATGGCGACAGTTAAAATTACTACATCCTAATGACCTCGGGCACGTAGGTGTGTGTGGGGTTCGTATACTTAAGACTTCACTAGGGGCTGGACCCTGGGATCCCTCTCCGGGCTACTATCAGCAGCCGTGGTGGATGCCTCGGGGAGGGAACCTTTCCCCTTCTTTGACGATTGCTAACCCAAAACTATAGGGGATCGCAACAGCTTTCGAGGGTAGAGTATTCAACCCAAATTTATTTATTCGATACAAGGGGAGCCAAAGAATATTCTTGAGTATTAGCAGTTGAGTTCTCAATTCAACCTCACCTGGATAACTTAGTATCTGCAGCAAAGTATATAGTAGCAAAAGTGGTATGACAGTAATGGTAACAGTAGCAACAGTAAAGATAAATGTTTTTGTGTTTTTGTAGTAGTTGTAACAGTAGAAACGGAAAAGTAAATAAGCGAAGAACAATATATGAAAAGCTCGTAGGCAATGGATAAGTGATGGATAATTATGCCGGATGCGATTCCTCATGCAATAGTTATAACATAGGGTGACACAGAACTAGCTCCAATTCATCAATGTAATGTAGGCATGTATTCCGTAAATAGTCATACGTGCTTATGGAAAAGAACTTGCATGACATCTTTTGTCCTACCCTCCCGTGGCAGCAGGTTCCTAGCGGAAACTAAGGGATATTAAGGCCTCCTTTTAATAGAGAACCGAACCAAAGCATTAACACATGGTGAATACATGAACTCCTCAAACTACGGTCATCACCGAGAAGTATCCCGATTATTGTCACTTCGGGGTTGTCGGATCATAACACATAATGGGTGACTATAGACTTGCAAGATAGGATCAAGAACACACATATATTCATGAAAACATAATAGGTTCAGATCTGAAATCATGGCACTCGGGTCCTAGTGACAAGCATTAAGCATAGCAAAGTCATAGCAACATCAATCTCAGAACATAGTGGATACTAGGGATCAAACCCTAACAAAACTAACTTGATTACATGGTAAATCTCATCCAACCCATCACCGTCCAGCAAACCTACGATGGAATTACTCACGCACGGCGGTGAGCATCATGTAATTGGTGATGGAGGATGGTTGATGATGACGACGGCGACGAATCCCCCTCTTCGGAGCCCCGAACGGACTCCAGATCAGCCCTCCCGTGAGAGATTAGGGCTTGGCGGCGGCTCCATATCGTAAAATGCGATTAAACTTTCTCTCTAATTTTTCTCTCCACGAGACGGAATAAATAAAGTTGGAGTTGAGGTCGGCGGAGCCTCAGGGGGCCCACGAGACAGGGGGCGCGCCTAGGGGAGGGCGCGCCCCCACCCTCGTGGACAGGGTGTGGCCCCCCTGGTCTTGATTCTTTCTGGAGTATTTTTTATATTTTCCAAAAAGTGCCTCCGAGGATTTTCAGGAAATTCCGAGAACTTTTGTTTTCTACACATGAAACAACATCATAGCAGTTCTGCTGAAAACAGCGTCAGTCCGGGTTAGTTTCATTCAAATCATGCAAGTTAGAGTCCAAAACAAGGGCAAAAGTGTTTGGAAAAGTAGATACGTTGGAGACGTATCAACTCCCCCAAGCTTAAACGTTTGCTTGTCCTCAAGCAATTCAGTTGATAAACTAAAAGTGATTAAGAAAAACTTTTACAAACTCTGTTTGCTCTTGTTGTTGTAAACATGCAAAGCCAACATTCAGGTTTCAGCAAATATTATGAACTAACCATACTCACAATAACACCTCGATCTCACAATTACTCATATAAATGGCATAATCAGCTAGCAAGCCGTAATAATAAAACTCGGATGACAACACTTTCTCAAAACAATCATAACATGATATAACAAAATGGTATCTCGCTAGCCCTTTCTGAGACCGCAAAACATAAATGCAGAGCACCTTTAAAGATCAAGGACTGACTAAATATTGTAATTCATGGTAAAAGAGATCCAGTCAAGTCATACCCAATATAAACCAATAATAATGAATGCAAATGACAGTGTACTCTCCAGCGGGTGCTTTTAATAAGAAGGGTGATGACTCAACATAAAAGTAAATAGATAGTCCCTTCGCAGAGGGAAGCAGGGATTTGTAGCAGTGCCAAAGCTCGATTTTAAAATAGAGTTTAAATAACATTTTGAGCGGCATACTTTTGCTGTCAACGCAACAACTATGAGATGGATTCTTCCATACTACATGCATTATAGGCAGTTCCCAAACAGAATGGTAAAGGTTTATACTCCCCCTACCACCAACAAGCATCAATCCATGGCTTGCTCGAAACAACGAGTGCCTCCAACTAACAACAGCCCTGGGGGAGTTTTGTTTAATTATATTGATTTGCTTTGATCTTTTTGGATCATGGGACTGGGCATCCCGGTTACCGGCCCTTTCTCGTGAATGAGGAGCGGAGTCCACTCCTCTTGAGAATAACCCACCTAGCATGGAAGATATAGGCCGCCCTAGTTGTAACATGAGCTACTCGAGCATACAAAACGGAATTTCATTTTAAGGTTTGGAGTTTGGCACATATAAATTTACTTGGAATGGCAGGTAGATACCGCATATATGAAGGTATGGTGGACTCGTATGGAACAACTTTGGGGTTTAAGGAGTATGGATGCACAAGCAGTATTCCCGCTTAGTACAGGTGAAGGCTAGCAAAAGACTGGGAAGCGACCAACTAAGAGAGCGACAACAGTCATGAACATGCATTAAAATTAATTCACACCAAGTACAAGCATGAGTAGGATATAATCTACCATGAACATAAATATCATGAAGGCTATGTTGATTTGTTTCAACTACATGCGTGAACATGTGCCAAGTCGAGTCACTCAATTCATTAAAAGGAGGATACCATCCCATCATACCACATCATAATAATTCTAATAGCATGTTGGCACGCAAGGTAAACCATTATAACTCATAGCTAATCAAGCATGGAACAAGCAACTATAATCTCTAAATGTCATTGCAAATATGTTTACTTCATAATAAGCTAAATTAGGAACAATGAACTCATCATATTTACAAAAAAAAAGAGGTCGAGTTCATACCAGCTTTTCTTATCTCAATGAGTCCATCATATATCGTCATTATTGCCTTTCACATGCACGACCGAACGAGGTGTATAATAATAATAGTGCACGTGCATTGGACTAAGCTAGAATCTGCAAGCATTCAACTCAAAAGAGAAGACAAGATAATATGGGCTCTAAGATAAATAAACAATCATGCATACGAGTGCCAATAAGAATTTTCAATATGGTCTTCTCGACCCCCAAAGAAAAGAAAAGAAAAGAAAACTATTTACACGGGAAAATTCCCAACAAGTAAGAAGAAGAATGAGAAATCTTTTTGGGTTTTCATTTTAATTCTACTACAAGCATGTAAATTAAAATAGCTATTTTTTGTTTTTTCTTAAGGTTTATCAAACACACCAGAAGAAACTAGAAAAAGAAAATTAAACTAACATGGATAATACAATGAAAGAGTATGAGCACCGACGACTAGAACAGTGTGTGAACATGAATGTAAAGTCGGTGAGAAATACGTACTCCCCTAAACTTAGGATTTTGGCCTAAGTTTGTCTAATACCAAGGACCGCCTGGCTGATATCCATAGTTGTAGGTGGGGTCATACTGAGATGCAGCAGCAACCGCCTCCCGAGCTGCGACATGTTGGCGAGCTGCCTCTGCTCTGCCCTCTTGTTCAGCTGCTTCCTCCCTAGGAACAACATATCTTCCTTTTGCCTGATAATCAAGAAGGAGAGGAGCAGGAAGAGTAACATGGACGACATTGCGTCTGTTATAGATTAGTCAATAATGGAGGAATTGTTCATTCCTCCTAAGAAAATGATGATTGACCATAGCGTCATAATCTAATTAAGCAGGAGGTATCATCACATCCCCCTCTCGTGGAGCTATACCAAGATAATTAGGCACATGGGTTGCATAAACTCCTCCAAATAAATCTCCATCTCTACCATTATTATGTAACCTACGTGCAACTATTGCCCCCAAGTTATAACCTTTATAACCTAGCACAACACTCTTGAGGACACAGAGATCAGGGACACACATATGACATGCTTCATCTTTACCGTTAATGCATCTATCAATGAAGAGAGAAAAATAATTTATAGCTGGAAAATGAATGCTTCCTATGGTAGCTTGTGCTATGTCCCTGGATTTGAAAGTGCATTATATCGACTAGAGGGGGGTGAATAGGCGATTTTTATGAATTCTTCACTGAGGAATTTGCCGGTGAGGAAATTCCTTAGCGAAGAACTACTTGCAACGGAATAAGTACTCAGAAGTAAGCATAACAGGATACAGACATAGTCATCATGATGAAATGAAGACAAGAACAGAGTACAGAAAGCGTAAACACAGGATAACACAAGATGAAGACAAACAGACTGAAGAAATTGAACTGAGGAAATTGAGAAAGTCTTCAGTCAAAGTCTTCAAACACAGACATGAACAATCACTCAACACAGTAATGAGGAAATGAAAGAGTTGAGGAAATATAACCAGTAAGGTTGGTGAAGACAATGATTTGGTAGACCAGTTCCAACTGCTGTCTCAGTTGTACGTCTGGTTGGAGCAGCTGAGTATTTAAACTCGAGGGCACACAGTCCCGGACACCCAGTCACTGAGCACGCAGCTCAGGACACCAAGTCCTCACCGTATTCTCCTTGAACTAAGGTCACACAGACCTCGTCCAATCACTCGTGGTAAGTCTTCAGGCGACTTCCAAACCTTCACAGACTCGGTCACTCGGTGATCCACAATTCGTCTTGGATGCTCTAGACCATGACGCCTAACCGTCTGGAAGAAGCACAGTCTTCAAAGGTAACAAGCGTCGGATCCATGCTGGATCAATCTCTTCAGTGATGCTCAATCACTTTGGGTTTGTAGGTGTTTGGGTTTGGGTTTTCCTCACTTGATGATTTTCGCTCAAAGTCCTCGGAGGATGGGGTGCTCTCAAATGACAAGTGTCAGTTTCTCTCGGAGCAGCCAACCAGCTAGTGGTTGTAGGGGGTGGCTATTTATAGCCTAGGGAGCAGCCCGACATGATAAGACATAAATGCCATTGTCTGATATGACCGTTAGGTGGATAAGATATTTTGGGACAACTGGCGCGCAGCACAGCAACGGTCGGAAATTTGACTCTCAAATTCCTCAGGGCTATCACGTTCCTCACTGTGTAGGCAATCCACACTGGCAAATTCCTAACTCCTCAGTTAGAACAAATTCCTCAGCGACCAGAAGAACTTCGTCTTTGTCACTGAAGAAATTGACTGAACTGTATGAGATTTCCAAAGGCTTCACTCGAAGGGTTTGGTAGGTGTAGGATTTTGAGTTGAGCATCACATGGAAATTTTTCCTTAGTATTTCCTCGACCCCCTTTAACATTATGGTGTTTCCTATGACTCAAGAAATAGAAAAACAAAGCTATGAAAATGAAAGTCTTCAAGCTTCATATTCCTCGCATGAATATCAAGTCTTCACGGACACACCAATTTCTTCACTT
Source organism: Triticum dicoccoides (assembly GCF_002162155.2). Taxonomy (NCBI): domain Eukaryota; kingdom Viridiplantae; phylum Streptophyta; class Magnoliopsida; order Poales; family Poaceae; genus Triticum; species Triticum dicoccoides. The sequence continues at coordinate 516,885,905 of NC_041383.1, forward strand.
TCAAAGTCTTCATGAAAGTCTTCAGGAATACCAAAATCTTCAGTCGAAGATATACATTTTTAGGGGTCGACTTTCTCTGTAAATATCAAACTCCTCATAGACTTATAGGCCTGTGTATACTCACAAACGCATTAGTCCCTTAACCTATAAGTCTTCAATACACCAAAATCACTAAGGGGCACTAGATGCACTTACAATCTCCCCCTTTTTGGTGATTGATGACAATATAGGTTAAGTTTTCAACGGGGATAAACATATGAAGTGTAAGTAGAGATATTGAGGAATTTGATTGCAAGACATAGAAGAACTCCCCCGGAAGATGTGCATAGTGAGGAATTTGCTTTTGAAGCAATGCACACTTGAAGAGTTAAATCATGGAGATCTCCCCCTATATCTTGTAATTCATACACGCATTTGACATATAATATGAAGAATTTGAAATGCATGATGAAATATGGTGCCTGATGAAATTCAGCATGCGTGCAATAATGTTAATGAGGAACAAGCATGCAGAATAACGCATCCAGAGTATCAGATCACAGTGCATCAAAAGTATCAGAGCACCATCGGGTTTAAGATTACAACTCAATCCAATAAAGTTTCAGAAGAATGAGAGTTGTAACTTAGCAAAAAAATCGCCCATATAATAGACCCGCTTGAAGACTAACTCAAATTTCTCCCCCTTTGTCATTGAATGACCAAAAGGTTCGAAACTGAGGACTAACACCCCTGAAGTATATCAAGTTGATGGAGGAGCGTCAGCGTTGTCAGGGTCGGTTGTCGTAGTAGGGCCTACCGCAGTGTCGTCCAAGTCTTCATTTTCATCAGTTTCGCGCGATGAAGAATAGGAGCTGTCCACCAAGGAAGGAACCTTGACCTTCTTGAATTTCTTCGGTGGAGGTGCAGACCAGTCAAATTCTTCCTTGAGACCCATTTTCTTCAGATCTTCTGCGCTGTAGACATGAGATAGAACAGCCCAGGTACGGTTGAAATTTTCATGGAGGTAGTAGTGGTTTTTCTTCACTTCATTGTGTGTTGAGGTCATGTTGTGATGAATTGAACCAAACTGACGCTTGACCCATTTATGATTGCGGTCAACTTTCTGATGAAGACTGAGGAGTAACTCATGATCAGTCATCACCCTGGGTGCTGTAGCTTGAGGATATTGCTTGGCGGAAGAGTCATGTGTGGCAGAGTAATCATTTGTGGAGTAGGATGCAGCCTTGCGAAATTGACCATCCAATGGACGGATGCCTTCATCTATCACAATAGTTGCCTTGCCTTTGTCATCAGCTCAGGAAAATGTCTGTTTGAGGACTTCAATTGGAGGGAAGTAGCTGCCGTGGTTCAGAGTATCAGCTTTGTAATTGAGTGAAGACCTTGTCCTGATGAATCTCATAATCCATGGTGCATAAGGCTTCAGCTCAAGTGGTGACATAGCAATATTCGCCAAAGTCCTCATGAAGAAATCATGGAAGTTGACAGGAACGCCATGAATGATATTGAGAAGTATATTCTTCATGATGCCAACGACTTCTTCATCATTTGAGTCATGGCCTTTGATAGGACTCATTGTCTTCTTCAGAATGTGATAGACAGTCCGAGGCACATACAGTAATTCCTTGACAAGGAATTTGGTTCGAGGGGCCTACCCTGGCTTCAGAGGCTTCATCAGCACTTGCATGTAATGATTTGAAAGCTCAGGTTCACTGTAGACGTAATGAGCACCGTCAAGGGGAGGACTGAGTGGTAAGACACAAAGCAATTCAGTAGCTGGTGCCTTGTAGTGAGTATTTTCAGACATCCAGTCCAGCACCCATGAATTCACATCTTCAGAATTTCCTATGATGTGCAGCGTTGCATAGAATTGAAGAATGAGTTCTTCATTCCAATCACAGATGTCGGTGCAGAAATTCAGCAATCCAGCATCGTGAAGAACACTGAGGACTGTCTCGAAGCACGGCAGAGACTCCATGTCCACATGAGGAATATGTTCATGATCAAAGACTTTGTCTTTGTTGAACAGTACTGAGGAATAGAAATTTGCTTGACTAGCAGTCCAGAAACGCCTCTTCCTTATGCGAGCAGAGTCATAGGGGTTGTAGTCTGTGAAGAACACATGCTCGCTGAAGAAATCTTCAGCCTTGAACTTTTGCTTCTTTGAGAATGGATCCGTTGGCTTGGGCACTGGAGTGTCAGGGAGTTGCATCACAACCTCAGGAATCACAATCTCAGGTTCTTCAGGCTGAGGAATTTCTGGTTCCTCTTCAGTTACAGTCTGCGTGTTCAAAAGATCAGCAACAACAGGTTCTACAGCACTTGTGGCTGGAATTTCTTCATGCACATATGAGGTGGGATGAGTTTCTTCAGAGCCCAGTTGAACGGTTGGTGCTGGGGACTGATGTATTTGTTGTAATGGGGGTGAAGAGTGGAGAATTGGGGTGCTGACTTTCCCAAAAGTCATCATTCATCACGGGTGTTGTGCAACCAATGTCCACGTCTTCTTCTTCATTTTCTTCAATGCCAGCCTCTTCAGCTATGAACTGAGGCATTGGCGAGGAAGCAATAGGCGTTGAAGGGATCGTATCCACTTCAATTTCTTCATCAATCTGCTCTAACGAAGCAGTAGAATGATTTTCTTCATCAGATCCGCTAGGGATCACATATTCTTCACCAAAAGGAACAAGGTCCTTCGATGGCATGGTGGAAATTGGAACAGCATCAATTGGATTTTCAAGTGAGCTAGTCATAGGCTTCATCTTCTTTGGAGCTGAAGATTCTGAAGCACTTGATGCTTTCCTTTTCTTCACTGCAGCTCGCTCTGCAGCCTTGGTCTTCTTCACATATAATGCAGATGGAAGGATTGGAGTTGGTGTAGGCGCAGGAGGAGCGGAGGAATCTGGTTGATTTTCTTCAGGTGCAACTGATGCAGTTGCCCTGACTTCTTCAGTTTCTTCAGGTGCACCGCTAGTGGATGCCCTGGCAATTTCTTCAGCGGCTGGAATGAAGTCATCAGCCCTGGAACTAGCATTTTCATCAGCAGCCTGAATGTCATCAGCGGTGCTGGCATGTTCTTTACTTGGCTGAGCAGAAGCTTCAGCTTGAGGAATTTCTTGTTGTGATGGGGCTACAACATTGGTGAACTTCTCAGTCAGTTTCACAAACCTGACTTTGTCTCCTTGGCAATCAACATAGTAAGCATTGAAATCATCGCTAAGGGCTTTGATTTCAGACTGGATCTTGAGGAGTTCATCAGTTGTCATTTTGACAACGTTTTTCCTCAGGAACTTCTCTTTCTTGAACTGAGCCTTCTTGATCTGCCTAGCCTTCTCAAATTTCCATTTCTCTTTAGTGATGAAATGGGTTAGCATGTGACTTTGGCCAGGAGTCAAATTGAAGTCAGGCATAGGAGTATTTGGGTCCTTGTGCCAGAGATAAATGTAATCGAGGATCGCCCTTGGATCCAAAAGCAGTGGCACATTTGTGCCTTTGGCTCTAGCGGCCCTTTCTTCTGTGTCTCTGATGATTTCTGCAAGTTCATCATCATCAGCTTCATCGTCAGATGGCACTTGGAAGGCAACCTGTTTCTTCTTCGGACTTGGCCGAGGACCTCAACTAGTCGTTGCCTTTGTCTTCAGCAGAGTGGGGCCTGATGAAGATTTTGGTGCAGCTGAGGAACTCGCTGAGGCACCAGAGGCAATAGAGATGCCTATAGTCCTTTGGCACGTGGCCAGATGTACATGTGTTGAGGACTTTGCCGGAGCAGCTCACGACTTTGGAGGAGCAGGAGCAGCATGAGGAACTGGCCGTGAGGTCTTTGAAGATTCTGGCTGTGAGGGCATAGTTGGTGAAGCACTTGGCTTGTGAGCCGGCTTCTTTGCCATTGATTTTCTAGGCCTGACAGAGGCCTCAGTGGCAGCAGAAGCAGCAGAGTCTTCATTCAATTTCCTCACTGCTTCTTTGGCTTGTCTCGCCAACTTGGCTTGGCGTTTGGCCCATTCTTCAGGAAAATCCTCACTAAGCTTGATGCTGGTGGGGTCAGCTTCTTGGCTAGGTGCCAATGGAGCTCTTGGGCATGGAGGATTTAGTGTGAATTTTTTCATATACTTCGGAGTTACATATTTGTACTCCCTCCATTCTCTTGCCCATCTCCTTTCAATCTTCTGTATGCACACTTTGCGATGATTTTTATTTTCCTTTCCGAACTTAGCCTCATCAGGTGTGCAATAACCAGCATAGATGTCCTCAGGTATTTCAAAAGCAGTCATGACCTCAGGCTTCTTTCCTCCTTTCTACGGCTTCTTACCGTCTGCCATATTCTTCAGATGAGGAATTTGAACAATCGAATTCTCTGAAGAAGTATGCAACTTTTCTTCGAGGAACGCTGCAAATGAGTTAAGTTGATGAGAACCTAGTAATTCAGCAGCGGACATGAGTACCTGTGAACAGAGTATAGTTGCGAGGAATTTGGAGAGATCATATGCGTTCTCAGAAGGTTTTTCAAAAAGAACAAGTTTGAGGAATTTGACCAGATGAGCCTTGAAGAATTTCACTAAGTGTTCTTTGTCTTAGGTTCCAGAGTTGTATAGATCGAGGATCCACACAATTGAGGAATCTTGAAGAAAAATGATGCTTAGAGAAACGAATCAAGAACATATGACTAGTGAGGTCTTTTGTGTGTGAGGATTTGAAGAATAAAACACCTTTTAAGATTTTATAGAGAAAATTTGAATCAAAGAGACAGTAAAAGTAACTTTTAATTACCCTTGATGAAGAACACGACAAACTATGGAGTAGAACAGTGAAGTTCGTCGGTGTAGATCTTCCACGCCCTAACTCGGCGGAGGAAGACAGCTACGGCGATGGCGGAGTGAAAATTTCCGCGGCCGGCGCGAGTACGACGGCGACAAGGTCGAGGCAGTGAAGCTCTTCCTCACAGGCGACGATGGAGTAGCGGCGGCGCTAGGGTTTGAGAAGCTCGAGTGAGAGAGAGAGTGATCGAGCGAAGTAAAGGAAGTGAGGAAGGGGTGAGGGGGTATTTATAGTCGCAGTTAAAAATTGTTCGCTCGAAGATTTAGGACGAACATGCCCCTGACCCTTATCATCCGCTTGACATGTGTCACCCATGTACTGAGAAGTGGAGATCGTGATTAATCTTGGTTGAATAGATAAATCTATCATGGGATGCGGAACGGATTGAGCGGTAAAACCGAAAAGTTTGGATAAGATTAGTTAAAAGTTCCATTCGCAAATTCTTCAGCTGACAAGGACACAGTGAAGATTTTGAACGAGTTTCAAATAGAACGCACATGAAGAATTTGTGAATAGATTGGTTGAGTATAGCATAGGGGGGGAAGGGTCCGATCACATTCACTTAGCAGAAAATGCAACTTGAAGAAATGGCCATAAGTGAATGTTCTAGAGGACATAAACTCATATATGTATATAGCCAATGAAGAAAGACGATGGAAACAGTGAAGATTTTGCAAAGTTGAAGAATTTGAAAAGTTGAAGAATTTCAAAACTTAGGAATTTCAAAAATGAAGATTTTCCACTTTGGTGGTGGCTTGACCCACCGTATAAGAATGATGATTTTAGACACCACATACAATTGTCGTAGGGTTCTGAGAATCAAATTCTTCATTAATTTCTTCACACTTAGAGTGTTATTCTTCATTGATTGAAGAAAAACGTTTCTTCATGTGTTGCACATCTAAGTCATCAACTTTGCATAAGTGTTAGGATGAGTGTCCTTTTTCAAAGAACATTCGAAGATTCTAGGATATTTAGCTCACACCGCAACTTGCTAAATCTCTTCTCGTCCAAGGGCTTTGTGAAGATATCGGCTAGCTGTTCTTCAGTCTTCACGTGCTCGATGAAGATGTCGCCCTTCAACACATGATCACGAAGAAAATGATGACGAATCTGAATGTGCTTTGTCTTCGAGTGCTGAACTGGGTTGTGAGCAATCTTGATGGCACTCTCATTGTCACAGAGGAGAGGCACATTCTTCATGTTGACGCCATAGTCCTTGAGGGTTTGCTTCATCCATAGCAGTTGAGCACAGCAAGAACCAGCAGCAATGTACTCAGCTTCTGCAGTAGACAATGATACGTAGTTCTGTTTCTTTGAGGACCAACAGACCAAATATCGTCTGAGGAAATGACAAGTACCAGATGTTGACTTGCGGTCCACACGATCACAAGCATAGTCAGAGTCAGAATTTCCAATGAGATCAAAAGTAGAGCCCTTAGGGTACCATAATCCTAGTGTTGGTGTGTGAGCTAGATATCGAAGAATATGCTTCACAGCCTTTTGGTGTGATTCCTTCGGTGCAGCTTGAAATCGGGCACACATGCAAACACTAAGCATTATATCTGGCCTAGATGCACATAACTACAATAAAGAACCATTCATGGAGCGGTATACCTTGTGATCGAAGTCAATACCATTTTCATCGGTGCATAGATGGCCATTTGTGGGCATAGGAATTTTGACGCCTTTGAAATCTTGCATGCCGAATTTCCTCAGAACATCCTTGAGGTATTTCTCCTGAGATATGAATATGCCATTGTGCTGTTGACGAATTTGAAAACCTAAGAAGAATTTCAAGTCTCCCATCATAGACATTTGATATTCTTCACTCATCATATAGGCAAATTCATCACTATAACGTTGGTCAGTACAGCCAAAGATAATATCATCAATGTATATTTGGCACACAAACAGTTCACCATCATAAGATTTAGTAAAGAGAGTAGGGTCGAGGGTGTGAAGCCATTCTTCATGAAGAATTCCTTCAAAGTATCATACCACGCCCGAGGGGCCTGCTTGGGGCCATAGAGGGCCTTGTTGAGTCTGAAGACTTTGTCAGGATTCTTTGGATCTTCAAAACCTGGGGGTTGAGCAACATATACTTCTTCCTCAAGCTTACCATTGAGGAATGCACTTTTCACATCCATTTGATATAAAGTGATATTATGATGGTTAGCATAAGCAAGTACTATGCGAATAGCCTCAAGTCTAGCAACATGTGCAAAAGTTTCATCGAAATCAATTCCTTCAACCTTTGTGTAGCCTTGAGCTACAAGTCGTGCCTTATTCCTCACCACAAGGCCATTTTTATCTTGCTTGTTGCGGTAGATCCACTTTGTGCCAATGATATTATGCTTGCGAGAATCTGGACGTTTAACCAGTTCCCAGACATTGTTGAGCTCGAACTGATGTAATTCTTCTTGCATGGCCTGAATCCACTCAGGCTCCAAAAATGCTTCATCTACCTTAGTGGGCTCTGTGATGGAGACAAAAGCATAGTGCCCACAAAAGTTAGATAAATGTGAAGCTTTTGAGCGTGTGAGAGGACCTGGTGCACGAATGTCATCGATGATCTTTTCCACTTGCACTTCTTTTGCAATGCGAGGATGAGCTGGTTGTCGTTGAGGAATTTGATCAGCATTTTCTTCAACACCATTTTCTTCAGCATTTTCCTTAGGTGCATCAGCTCGATTTTCTTCACGATCTGGAATGAATTCTTCAGTAGATTCTTCGGTAGGAATGACATACTCAGTAGCCTTGAATTTGATAGAATCCTCATGTGTTGGTTCATCTATCACAGAAGGTAGGTGCTCTCTTTGCGAGCCATTAGTTTCATCGAACCGCACATCTACAGTTTCAACAACCTTGTGAAGAACGTTGTTGAAGGCTCTATAGGTGTGCGAGTCCTTTCCGTAACCAAGCATAAAACCTTCATGTGCTTTCGGTGCAAATTTAGAATTGTGATGAGGATCTCTAATCCAACATTTAGCACCGAAGACTTTGAAATAACTCACATTGGGTTTCTTGTCAGTGAGGAGTTCATAGGCAGTCTTTTTGAAGAATTTGTGAAGATATACCTGATTGATGACATGGCACGCAGTATCAATTGCCTCAATCCAGAAACGATGAGGCGTCTTGTATTCATCAAGCATAGTACGAGCCATTTCAGCGAGGGTTCTGTTCTTGCGCTCCACGACGCCATTCTGCTGAGGAGTATAAGGAGCAGATAACTCATGAGTAATACCAAGTTCATCAAGATATCCATCAAGACTGGAATTCTTGAACTCGGTCCCATTGTCAGTTCTGATGTGCTTGATCTTCACACCAAAGTTGGTTGAAGCCCTCGAGGAAAATTGTTTGAAGATTTCCTGCACTTCATGTTTGTAAGTGACAATGTGTACCCATGTGTAACGAGAATAATCATCAAAAATAACAAAGCCATATAGAGATGCATCATTTGAAACAGCAGAATAATGATTAGGACCAAAGCGATCCATGTGAAGCAATTCAAATGGACGAGTAGTGGTCATGATAGTCTTCGCTGGATGCTTGGCCTTTGTCATCTTTCCAGCTTCACAAGCTCCACATAAGTGATCCTTGAGGAATTTGACATTCTCAATGCCAATGACATGCTTCTTCTTCGCAAGCGTGTGCAAATTCCTCATGCCAGCATGACCAAGTCGTCAATGCCATAGCCAGCCTTCTGAAGCTTTTGCCAGTAGGCACACGGCTGGTTGTGGTCCTATAGAGAAATCAACAATATACATCTCCTCTCCTAAAGCCTTCGAAGACTTTGGAATGGTCAGCTTCCATGATTACAACACAATGATATCTTCCAAAGACAACAACCATATCGAGATCACAAAGCATTGAGACAGACATGAGGTTGTATCCTAAGGACTCGACAAGCATGACTTTGTCCATGTGTCAATCCTTTGAGATCACAATCTTACCTAGACCCAATACCTGACTTTTTCCTTTGTCAGCGAAGATGATATGCTTCAGATGTGATGGTGATAAGGGAACATCCATCAATAGGTTCTTGTCACCAGTCATGTGATTTGTACATCCACTATCGAGGACCCACTCGTTTGGTTTGGGCTAATCATCCTGCAGATGAATTAGTGCATCTTATGAACTCATATACTTCATCATTGAAGAATATGATGTCAAATTCATCAGTTCAATTTCATCAAGCAATAGCACAGATAAGCAGTGTGAGGACGTGTGAAATGAAGGTTCATTTCATCATGATTCGCCCGCGTCCTTTCAGGCAATTTTGTCAGGCCCCCAGCAAATTCTTCAAACGTTAAAGCATGTCTGGAGACCTGACCCTGCATAAGAAATTAGTTCTTTTTCTTCACCACCCACATCTGAAGGGGTGGCAAAGAGTTCATCACTCTGCGAGCACCATATGAGAATGGTGGCATAGAAGCCAATCCATTTCGTTTCACATAAGAGGGGTTAGGGTAAGCATATGAATAAGCAGAGAAATTCTTCAAGGACTTATGAACATAATGATTTGAAGAATAATGCGCATATTCATAGCCCTTAGCTCTACCTGGCGAAATAGAGTTGTTAGCACGATGATGATCATATGAGGACTTTGATCCTTTTGAGGAATTTGATCCATGTGAAGAATTAGGTCCATATGAAGAATTGGATCTGGGGTTCCTGTTCTTCACAGGTGGTGTCATGAGGACATTCACCTAAAGACTTTAAACATAATTTTTGGGGACCCAGATTTTCTTCATAGGGGAACCGTTCCTGTAGTTAGTGCCAACATATCTAGCAAATACTTCACCATTCTGATTTTTGAACAGTTTATAGTTGGAGTCAAATGACTCATCAGAAGAGTGAGGAGATTCACATGTAAAGCCAAATAAGTTAGATGGATCAACTGGAGGTCCCTTTGCAGCAACCCATGAGGTTTTGGGGTACTGCTCAGGCTTCCAATATGTTCCATCAGCATTGAGTTTCCTCTCAAAGGCAATACCCTCTTTCCTAGGGCTTCTATTGAGGATCTGCTTTTTGAGCACATCACAAAGAATCTGATGCCCTTTGAGGCTTTTGTACATGCCTGTCGTGTACAATTCCTTCAGCCCTGCATCATTAGTAGTACTAGCAATGTCCTCAGATGAGGAACTAGTGATAGCAGAGACAGGTGAGGAATTTGTAACTGTTGAAGCATTTGAACATTCAGGTAAAGAATTAGCAGATTCACGTTCAATGCACTTTAAGCATGGAGGAACAAATTCTTCTTGAGTAGCGCTGATTTGTTGAGCAAGTAATGAATTGCGCTCCTTCTGAAGATCTTCATAACTCACTCTTAGCTTCTCAAGATCTTGCTTTCTTGGAATAAATTCATAAGAAAGCTTCTCGTGATCAGATAAGAGAGTTTTATGATGACTTTGAAGGTTGTCAAACTTAGACTGAAGTCTCTGAAGATTTTCAGTTAAGTCTTTAGTGCGGTCCATTTCATCACCCAACATATCATCACTTTTGTCTAGCATGTTTTGAAGTTTTTCAATGGCCTTTTGTTGTTTCACAGCAATCTTAGCAAGTTTAGAGTAGCTAGGCTTAAGATTTTCATCAGACTCATCCTCACTAGATTCAGAGGAGGGGTATTTTGTTACCTTGGCACCCTTTGCCATGAAGCAATAGGTGGGAGCGTAGTCATCATTATCTTCATCAGCGTTGTTGGTGTTGCCATTTTCTTCAGAGTTGAAGATAGACTTGCTGACAAGTGCGGTAGCAAGAGCTAGACTTGCCACACCTGACTCAGACTCCTCGGATGCCTCCTCTTCCTCATGTTCCTCAGATTCAGCTTCAGAGTCCATTTCCATTCCAATGAATGCCCGAGCCTTCTTGGAGCTGCTCTTCTTGTGAGATGAAGACTTTGAGGATTTTGATGATGAAGACTTTGAAGATTTCTTCTTCTTCTTGGCATCACCAGAACTGTAACCCTGGTATTTCTTCTTCTTTAATTCCTTGTCCCACTGAGTATAATCTTGAATGTAGTGACCAGGCTTCTTGCATTTGTGGCATAGCATTCTCTTATAGTCACTTGATGAGGAATCACTGCTCCTTTAGGATTTTCCAAATCGACCACGTCTTGAGAACTTCTGGAACTTCTTTGCGAGCAGTGCAAGCTCCTGGCTCAATTCTTCAGGATCACCAAGGCTACTACCAGAGTCTTCACATTCAGATTCAGACACAACCTTGGCCTTCAGGGCACGTGGTTTGCCATAGCTTGAACCATAGAGATCTCTCTTTTGCGCAAGCTGGAACTCATGAGTATTTAGCCTCTCGAGGATATCAGCGGGATCTAGTGACTTGTAATCAGCACGCTCTTGAATCATCAGTGCCAGAGTGTCAAATGAAGAATCGAGTGATCTCAGCAATTTCTTCACCACCTCATGGTCGGTGATGTCAGTGGCACCGAGCGCTTGAAGCTCATTTGAGATATCAGTGAGGCGATCGAAGGTTTGCTGAACATTTTCATTGTCGAGTCTTTTGAAGCGGTTGAAGAGATTGCGAAGAACGTCAACACGAGAGTCACGTTGAGTTGAGACTCCTTCATTTACTTTGGAGAGCCTATCCCAGATAAGCTTAGAAGTTTCCAAAGCACTCACTCTACCATACTGCCCTTTACTCAGATGACCACATATGATATTCTTGTCTTGAGAATCGAGTTGCTTGCATCTCTTCACATCAGTAGCATTCAGGGAAGGTGTGATTGAGGGAACACCATTTTCCACAATGTACCAGAGATCATTGTCAATTGCTTCAAGATGAATTCGCATCTTATTCTTCCAGTAGGGGTAGTCCGTGCCATCAAAGGTAGGACACCCAGCGGAGACCTTGATCATACCTGCGGTTGACATAACTAGAACTCTAGGTGGTTAAACCAAAATCACACAGAACAAGAGAGTACCTTGCTTTGATACCAATTGAAAGTGCGTTATATCGACTAGAGGGGGGGTGAATAGGCGATTTTTATGAATTCTTCACTGAGGAATTTGCCGGTGAGGAAATTCCTTCGTGAAGAACTACTTGCAGCAGAATAAGTACTCAGAATTAAGCATAACAGGATACAGACATAGTCATCATGATGAAATGAAGACAAGCACAGAGTACAGAAAGCGTAAACTCAGGATAATGCAAGATGAAGACAAACAGACTGAAGAAATTGAACTGGGGAAATTGAGAAAGTCTTCAGTCAAAGTCTTCAAACACAGATATGAACAATCACTCAACACAGTAATGAGGAAATGAAAGAGTTGAGGAAATATAACAAGTAAGGTTGGTGAAGACAATGATTTGGTAGACCAGTTCCAACTGCTGTCTCAGTTGTACGTCTGGTTGGAGCGGCTGAGTATTTAAACTCGAGGACACACAGTCCCGGACACCCAGTCGCTGAGCACGCAACTCAGGACACCAAGTCCTCACCGTATTCTCCTTGAACTAAGGTCACACAGACCTCATCCAATCACTCGTGGTAAGTCTTCAGGCGACTTCCAAACCTTCACAGACTCGGTCACTCAGCGATTCACAATTCCTCTTGGATGCTCTAGACCATGACGCTTAACCGTCTGGAAGAAGCGCAGTCTTCAAAGGTAACAAGCGTCGGATCCACGCACGATCAATCTCTTCAGTGATGCTCAATCACTTTGGGTTTGTAGGTGTTTGGGTTTGGGTTTTCCTCACTTGATGATTTTCGCTCAAAGTCCTCGGAGGATGGGGTGCTCTCAAATGACAAGTGTCAGTTTCTCTCGGAGCAGCCAACCAGCTTGTGGTTGTAGGGGGCGGCTATTTATAGCCTAGGGAGCAGCCCGACATGATAAGACATAAATGCCCTTGTCTAATATGACCGTTAGGTGGATAAGATATTTTGGGATAGCTGGCGCGTAGCACAGCAACTGTCGGAAATTTGACTCTCAAATTCCTCAGGGCTATCATGTTCCTCACTGTGTAGGCAATCCACACTGGCGAATTCCTAACTCCTCAGTTAGAACAAATTCCTCAGCGACCAGAAGAACTTCGTCTCTGTCACTGAAGAAATTGACTGAACTGTATGAGATTTCCAAAGGCTTCACTCGAAGGGTTTGGTAGGTGTAGGATTTTGAGTTGAGCATCACATGGAAATTTTTCCTTAGTATTTCCTCGACCCCCTTTAACAGTACGGTGTTTCCTATGACTCAAGAAAGAGAAAAACAAAACTATGAAAACGAAAGTCTTCAAGCTTCATATTCCTCGCATGAATATCAAGTCTTCACGGACACACCAATTTCTTCACTTTCAAAGTCTTCATGAAAGTCTTCAGGAATACCAAAATCTTCAGTCGAAGATATACATTTTTAGGGGTCAACTTTCTCTGTAAATATCAAACTCCTCATAGACTTATAGACCTGTGTATACTCACAAACGCATTAGTCCCTTAACCTATAAGTCTTCAATACACCAAAATCACTAAGGGGCACTAGATGCACTTACAGGATTCTCCCATAGTAATACTAGCAAGGAAATCTCTAAATTCAGATTTGTGAGGATCATTAATATTACCCCACTGCGGTAGTTTGCAAGCAGTTGTAAAATCCTCTAAGTCCATGGTATAGGATGTATCATAAATATCAAATAGGACACTGGGATAATTACACGTACAGTTATATTTAAACCTCCGCACAAAGGAATCAGTCAATTGGTAGTACTGAGGACACTTATCTTGTAAGAAGTCCTCCAGCTCAGCATTACGCACATATGCGTCAAATTCCTCCTTAAAACCTGCTTTTACCATAAAATCATCGGATGGCCACTCACAAGCTCGTACATACGCGTCCCTTGGTAATTCAACATCTTGCTCACGCATAGCAATCCTGGGCCCTTTCTTCACCGAGGAACCACCTTGGTACATTCTCCTAGACATAATTCTTTTCTGAAAAATTTCTGACATTTTAGTAACTTCAAAATGAAAGTGAATAAAACTAAACAAGATTGATAGAAACTACTCCTACAAGTGCCTAGAGCCTATATCATGCATTGGAATTACTTGGGACCTCATAAATTTAACATGCAAGCTCAAGAACATGGTCACCTATGCAGCAAAAATTTGCAATGAATAAAGCACTAGAACAAAAACTAATTGGACCAATGGAGGAGCCACATACCAAGCAACAATCTCACAATGCAGTTTTGTGAATGAATCTTTGAGCAAGGAGATCGAAAATCATAGCAAAATGAGCTAGAACTCGTGCTTGAGCTGGATGGGGATTTTTTTGGGTAGAAGATGAAGTGTGTGGGTGCTGGAGTAAGTGGAGGGGGCCACCAGGGGCCCACGAGACAGGGGTGCGCACCCAAGTGGGGTGGGCGCGCCCTCCACTCTCGTGGCATGGTGCTTGCCCCTCCTGCAGTGATTTCAGTGCCTAAAATCCTCAAATATTCCATAAAAATCATACTAAATTTGCAGGGCATTTGGAGCACTTTTATTTTTGGGATATTTTTTATTGCACGGATAATTCAGAAAACAGACGGATAATAATATTTTTGCATTATTTATTCTAAATAACAGAAAGTAAAAAGAGGGTACAGAAGGTTGTGCCTTCTAGTTTCATCCATCTCATGATCATCAAAATGAATCCACTAACAAGGTTGATCAAGTCTTGTTAACAAACTCATTCCGAATAACACGGAACCGGAGAAATTTAATAACACTAAGTTACCTCATAGGGGATATGAAAATCCCCAACAATAAGAATATCATACTTTTTCTTGACAGTAGGGAGAGGAAATTCAAAACCTCCAATAATAATAGTTGGAACTTTTCCAATAGAATTAACGCTATGAACTTGAGATTGTTTCCTTGGAAAGTGTACCGTATGCTCATTGCCATTAACATGAAAAGTGACATTGCCTTTGTTGCAATCAATAACAGCCCCTTCAGTGTTCAAAAAAGGTCTACCAAGGATAATCGACATACTATCGTCCTCGGGAATATCAAGAATAACAAAGTCTGTTAAGATAGTGACATTTGCAACTACAACAGGCACATCCTCACAAATACCGACGGGTGTGGCAGTTGATTTATCAGCCATTTGCAAAGATATTTCAGTAGGTGTCAACTTATTCAATTCAAGTCTACGATATAAAGAGAGACGCATAACACTAACACCGGCTCCAAGATCACATAAAGTATTTCTAACATAGTTTCTTTTAATGGAGCATGGTATAGTTGGTACCCCCAGATCTCCAAGTTTCTTTGGTATTCCACCCTTAAAAGTGTAATTAGCAAGCATGGTGGAAATTCCAGCTTCCGGTATTTTTCTTTTATTTGTAATGATATCCTTCATATACTTAGCACAAGGATTTACTTTAAGCATATCAGCTAAGCGCATACGTAAGAAGATAGGTCTAGTCATTTCAGCAAAGCGCTCAAAATCCTCATCATCCTTTGTCTTGGATGGTTTAGGAGGAAAGGGCATGGGTTTCTGAACCCATGGTTCGCTTTCTTTACCGTGCTTCCTAGCAACAAAATCTCTCTTATCATATCGTTGATTCTTTGATTGTGGGTTATCAAGATCAATAGCAGGTTCAATCTCTACTTCATTATTTTTGCTAGGTTGAGCATCAACATGAACATTATCACTAGGTTCATGTTCATCACCTGATTGTGTTTCAGCATCAAAAATAGAAATATCATTGGGATTCTCAGGTGTGTCTACAACAGGTTCATTAGAAGCATGCAAAGTCCTATCTTCTTTCTTTTTCTTCTTTTTGGAAGAACTAGGTGCTTCTAAATTATTTCTCTGAGAATATTTCTCGATTCTCTTAGGGTGGCCTTCAGGATACAAAGGTTCCTGAGTCATTCTACCAGTTCTAGTAGCCACTCTAACAGCAAAGTCATTTCTATTATTTAATTCATCAAGCAAATCATTTTGAGCTTTAAGTACTTGCTCAGCTTGAGTAGCAACCATAGACACATATTTGCTAATGAGTTTAAGTTCACCTTTAACTCTAGCCATATTATCGCTCACGCATCCTATCACGAAAGCATTATTCTTTAACTCTCTACCAACATAAGCATTAAAACTTTCTTGTCTAGCCATAAAGTCATCAAATTCATCTAAGCAAGGGCTATGAAATTTAGTAGAGGGATTTCAACTTTATCATATCTATAGAGAGAATTTACCTTTACTAGTTGTGTCGGGTTATGAAGACAATGTGGTTCTTCAACAGGCGGTATATTAAGACCATGTATTTCTTCAATAGGTGGTAAATTCCTAACATCTTCAGCTTTAATACCTTTTTCTTTCATTGATTTCTTTGCCTCTTGCATATCTTCAGGACTGAGAAATAAAGCACCTCTCTTCTTCAGAGTGGGTTTAGGAATAGGCTCAGGAGTTGGCTCAATTGGTTCATGAATTGCCTCAGGAATTGGCTCAGGAAGAGTCCAATTATTTTCATTAGTCAACATATTATTCAATAGTAATTCAGCTTCGTCGACTCTTCTTTCCCTGAAAACACAACCAGCACAACTATCCAAGTAGTCCTTGGAAGCATCGGTTAGTCCATTATAAAAGATATCAAGTATTTCATTTTTCTTGAGAGGATGATCAGGCAAAGCATTTAGTAATCAGAGAAGCCTCCCCCAAGCTTGTGGGAGACTCTCTTCTTTGTTTTGCACAGAATTATATATTTCCCGTAAGGCATCTTGTTTCTTATGAGCAGGGAAATATTTAGCAGAGAAGTAATAAATCATATCCTGGGGACTACGCACACAACTAGGAGCAAGAGAATTGTACCAAGTCTTAGCATCACCCTTTAATGAGAACGGAAATATCTTAAGGATATAAAAATAGCGAGATTTATCATCATGAGTAAATAGGGTAGCTATATCATTCAACTTGGTAAGATGTGCCACAACAGTTTCAGATTCAAGGCCATAAAAAGGATCGGATTCTACCAAAGTAATAATTTCAGGATCAACAGAGAATTCCTAATCCTTATCAGTAACACAGATAGGTGAAGTAGCAAAAGCAAGGTAAGGTTTCATCCTAGCATTAAGAGACTGCTGCTTCCATTTAGCTAATAATTTATTAAGATCATATCTATCATTGCAAGCAAAGATAGCTCTAGCATCTTCTTCATTCATAACATAACCCTCGGGAAGAACATGCAATTCATAATCATTCGGAGAACTTTCATCATCACTGTCATCAATAATAGCATCTCCAATAATTTCGTTCTCTCTAGCCCTAGCAAGTTGTTCATCAAGAAATTCACCCAATGGCAAAGTAGTATCATGCACAAAAGTAGTTTCATCATAAGTATCATGCAAAGCAGAAGTGGCATCATCAATAACATGTGACATATCAGAATTCATAGCAGTAGCAGGTTTAGGTGTCGCAAACTTACTCATAACAGAAGGAGAATCTAGTGTAGAGTTAGATGGCAGTTCCTTACCTCCCCTCATAGTTGAGGGATAGATCTTGATTTTAGCGTCTTTCAAGTTCTTCATAGTGATCAACAGATATAAATCCCAAATTACTTAGAGAATAGAGCTATGCTCCCCGGCAACGGCGCCAGAAATTAGTCTCGATAACCCACAAGTGTAGGGGATCGCAACAACTTTCGAGGGTAAAGTATTCATCCAAAATTTATTGATTCGACACAAGGGGAGCCAAAGAATATTCTTGAGTATTAGCAGTTGAGTTGTCAATTCAACCACACCTGGATAACTTAGTATCTGCACCAAAGTATTTAGTGGCAAAGTAATATGATAATAAAGGTAATGGTAGCAAAAGTAATGTTTTTGGGTTTTGTAGTGATTGTAACAAGAGCAATAGAAAAGTAAATAAGCGAAGCACAATATGTGAAAATCTCGTAGGCAATGGATCAATGATGGATAATTATGCCGGATGCGGTTCCTCATGTAATAGCTATAACATAGGGTGACACAAAACTAGCTCCAATTCATCAATGTGATGTAGGCATGTATCCTGTAAATAGTCATACGTGCTTATGGAAAAGAACTTGCATGACATCTTTTGTCCTACCCTCCCATGGCAGCCGGGTCCTAGTGGAAACTAAGGGATATTAAGGCCTCCTTTTAATAGAGAACTGGACCAAAGCATTAACACATAGTGAATACATGAACTCCTCAAACTACGGTCATCACCGAGAAGTATTCCGATTATTGCCACTTCGGGGTTGTCAGATCATAACACATAATAGGTGACTATAGACTTGCAAGATAGGATCAAGAACACACATATATTCATGAAAACATAATAGGTTCAGATCTGAAATCATGGCACTCGGGCCCTAGTGACAAACATTAAGCATAGCAAAGTCATAGCAACATCAATCTCAGAACATAGTGGATACTAGGGATCAAACCCTAACAAAACTAACTTGATTACATGGTAAATCTCATCCAACCCATCACCGTCCAGGAAGCCTACGATGGAATTACTCACGCACGGCGGTGAGCATCATGAAATTGGTGATGGAGGATGGTTGATGATGACGACGATGATGAATCCCCCTCTTCGGAGCCCCGAACGGACTCCAAATCAGCCCTCCCGAGAGAGAATAGGGCTTGGTGGAGACTCCGTATCGTAAAATGCGATGAAACTTTCTCTTTGATTTTTTTCTCCACGAGACGGAATAAATAGAGTTGGAGTCGAGGTCGGCGGAGCCTCAGGGGGCCCACGAGACAGGGGGGCGCGCCCAGGGGGGAGGGCGCGCCCCCACCCTCATGGACAAGGTGTGGGCCCCCTGGTCTTGATTCTTTCTCCAGTATTTTTTATATTTTCCAAAAAGTGCCTCCGAGGATTTTTAGGACATTCTGAGAACTTTTATTTTCTACACATGAAACAACATCATAGCAGTTTTGCTGAAAACAGCGTCAGTCCAGGTTAGTTTCATTCAAATCATGCAAGTTAGAGTCCAAAACAAGGGCAAAAGTTTTTGGAAAAGTAGATACGTTGGAGATGTATCAATACCAAGAAGGAAATGATCTTCACCGCTATGGCGGAGTTGGAATTAATTCCTATGGTCACTGAGTTTCCTGATGTACTTCTAGTAGAACTGCCAGGCATGCCACCAGACCGAGAGCTTGAGTTTGCAATTGATCTTGTGCCCGGAACCACACCGTTATACAATAAGTATTACCGGATGCCCTCATTAGAATTAGTGGAGCTAAAGAAACAGCTTGATGAAATGCTCTAGAAAGTATATATCCGTCCTAGCTCTTCACCATGGGGATCACCTTCTATCTTCATGGACAAAAAGGATTGCAGCCTCCGCATGTGTGTGGATTACCGTTAGCTGAATGATGTCACAATCAAAAACAAATATCCACTGCCAAGGATTGAAGACTTGTTTGATCAGCTCAGTGGGGCCAAGGTATTCTCCAAGATTGATTTACGGACTGGATATCATCAACTCAAGATTAAAAAGGAAGATATTCCTAAGACCGCATTCACCACTCGATAAGGTCTTTATGAATATACAGTTATGTCCTTTGGTCTCACCAACGCCACTGCCTTCTTCATTCATATGATGAACAAAGTATTCATGGACTTCCCCGATAAGTTCGTGGTAGTCTTCATCGATGACATACTTATTTACTCAAGATGTGAAGACGAGCACAAAGAAAACCTCCGAGCAGTGTTCCAATGACTCCACGACCATTAACTATACGCCAAATTCAGTAAATGTGAGTGTCAGTGTCAAAACCGGCGGATCTCGGGTAGGGGGTCCCAAACTATGCGTCTAGGCGGATGGTAATAGGAGACAAGGGACACGATGTTTTTACCCAGGTTCGGGCCCTCTTGATGGAGGTAAAACCCTACTCTTGCTTGATTAATATTGATGATATGGGTAATATAAGAGTAGATCTACCACGAGATCAGAGAGGCTAAACCCTAGAAGCTAGCCTATGGTATGATTGTTGTTCGTCCTACGGACTAAAACCCTCCGGTTTATATAGACACCGGAGAGGGCTAGGGTTACACAGAGTCGGTTACAATGGGAGGAGATCTACATATCGTATCGCCAAGCTTGCCTTCCACGCCAAGGAAAGTCCCATCCAGACACGGGACGAAGTCTTCAATCTTGTATCTTCATAGTCCAGGAGTCTGGCCAAATGTCATAGTCCGGCCATCCGGACACCCCCTAATACGGGACTCCCTCAGTAGCCCCCGAACCAGGCTTCAATGACGATGAGTCCGACGCACAGATTTGTCTTCGGCATTGCAAGGCGGGTTCTTCTCCCAATCCCATATACATGTCGGATAGTGTCCGGCTTCTGGTGAATGTTGCGCTCCTTGGCTTCTGCGCCCAAAAATGGCCATCTTCCACGTGTCAAAAGAATGCGAAAAGACAGGGTGTTTTTTTATTTACCCCCCTAGCTGCGCAAAAGGGCCGCCTATAAAAGAGGCGGGGATTTAGATCCGAATCACACCACCTTCCCTCCGCGAGCATTCATCAGAGCGCATTCGACAGAGATCCATTCCATCATGGCCGGTCAAGCAACTCCTCCTCTCTCCCCCCAGCCCTCAGCCTGGAGATTGGGAGAGGTGTTCCGTCCCGCACAGCGAGCTAGTAGCGCTCCAAACCAAGGGGCTCCTCCCCCCAGCATGCATGGTCCCAGTTCGAGTCGGGCTTGCCACCTATAATGGCGGAGAGCAAGCGGAGAGGGTCCCCAATCCCTCCAAAGGAGAGCGCGTATGCCTTGTCCCTTATTTAATAAGAGGGCTCGGATTTCCAACTCATCCGATTCTCCAGGGGCTCCTGGAGTTCTATGGCCTCCAGTTACACAACCTTACGCCTGCCTCCATATTGCATATTGCGGGCTTCGTAGCCCTTTGCGAGCTGTTTTTGGGCATCGAGGCCCATTTCGCGATGTGGAAGAAGTTGTTCTGCCTCGTGCCCCGTTCTCAGGAGGGGTCGATATATCAAGTGGGCGGAGCCGAACTATGGCGCATCGCCAGGACCGGATATCTATCCGGAACCCCAAAGAAGGTGTCTGAGGACTGGCCCTTAGAATGGTTTTATATAGAAGACGTCCCCCTGCCGGACCCTGTACGGATCGGCCTCCCTGAGTTCGATAATGCTCCCTTGAAGAAGCGCCTGAGCTGGCGTCCACGGAGCCCTCAGAAGGAAAATGACGGGGACGTCCTTTACCTGATGAGCCGGATAAGGTTGTTAGCTCATTCCGGACTGACCATGATTGAGGTCATGGCCGCATGCATTACGCGGGGGGTGCAGCTGCTTCAGTACAGAGGCCACCCCATGTGGGATTTCAACGGGGAGGACGACGCCACCTGGTGTGGTCGCAAGGGCCGGATTCGGCTGCCACTCTAATGAAGATCTTGTCCGCTTTGTACAAGGGAGAAGAGGAGGAATTCCTCCGTGTCAACCCATGGGGCGGATTTTTTATGTACAATCCTCCAAGTTGGGTAAGCAAACACTTTCACTTGCCTATCCGTTTTCATATTCCCATAATTAAGTACTTAGTCTAGCAATTTTAACGCAGGAGCTACGCCAGACTGTAAAGGAGATAAACAGCCCTCCTCCACAACCCGAGGATCCGGAACGGTCCCTCGACCCGGACTCCCAAGAGGACCCGGACTTATGTGTGGATCTGATTGATGGGGTGTTTCATCAATTGAGCAAGGATAACACCTTGGTGGCCATTACGGCCGATTATCCCAGACTACTTCCAGCCTCAAAGGTAACCGAGACCGAAGTCCCAGTACTTTCAAAAGGATCCATCGGTGCTTATTTTTGATCACCGTATACCAACAGCATTTTTTGCAGGGAAGTCCTTGAGGCGGAGGGCCGAGCCCGCGGTGGCTAGCCCACAAGGGCCACCGAGGCCCAGCGGGCTAAAAAGAAGTGCGGACTGGATCGAGACGCCTACGCAACTTTACGGCGTGCGATTTTAATGCCGAGGGTTTATGCCCTCAAGGCATACTAACGCTCATGCTCTCTTCAGGAAGAAGAGCGCCTGCCGGACTATATCCACTGGCCAGGCTTCAAGGCCGGGTTTGGAGGCGGAGGCGAATACGGGGTGCACACCGGACGCTCCTCCGATAGAGGATGCGGACGGGCTGTCTGCCACCAATTCCGAGGTGGAGAGTGCCATGAACCACAGGCGTCGTCGGACTGTTCTTCATGACGCTTGTTTTTTCCAAGAGGCGTTGGACGCCTTTAATACGGGAGATGCGTACCTCCGTGCCGCTCAAAATGGTCTAGCCAGAGCCACAGAGTAGTATGTATAAGACATACACGTGAGAAAATATGATGGTTATATATGTCAGTAGCCCCCGAGACTTGAAATAGTTATAATAACTGATTTAAGGATCATTTGTTATGCAGGATCTTACAGAAAAGAATACCCAATTACCCAAGGAGCTGGAAGAGTGCAAAGCCCAACTTGAGGCTGCACTAGCCGCAACAGGGAAGGCCCAGGAGGCCCCCTCTGGTAATATATGCTTCGACAGGTAAGTATGTTGTGAAGTGCGGCATGTGTGCAATTATGACAATAACAATGCAGATGGCGCCGGAGTTGATCCGGACAAGCAGCAACTCTTGCGCCAGTTAAAGGCCGGTGAGAGCATGCTTACGAGGGTGAGGCAAGAGAAGAACAAGCTTCAAGATGCCAACACCCAGCTAGGCGAGGAACTAAAGGATGTTCGTGCTCAGCTGTCGGACTCCGTAAAGGAGAATCAGCGGCTTCGACGCGGCATTTTTAGTAAGTGCTTGAACGAACTTTCGAAAAAGAGTTCGGCGAGGAAGTTGATTGACAGAGTTATGTCTGTAGGTATGCTAACAGGTCGGCCTGCGGAGGAAATGCCCGGTTCTATGGGTGACCTTGTTCCCGAGCTATCGCAACTGCACGAACGAGTTCGGCAGGTGATGCAAGGCGTCGCCCAAGCTTTGTGGCCATCCGTCTCCATGCCCGAAGGCCTTGGAGAGCTCGCAGAGAAGCTGAAGGGAGCGCGGTGGCGCTTCCGATTATGGAAGATAAAATCGGCCTGCCGTCAAGGCGCCAGGGAGGCCTGGGCCATGGTGAATACGCGGTACACGAAGGCTGACCCAAACCACATGGCCGAGGTCGGACCTGTGGGGCCTAATGGGAAGGAGATCCCTGTTAGTTTAGTGTACGGCCAGGTAGAGCTGGCCGCCAAGTATTCCCAACAGGACTGTAAATTAGACAGCCTGTTGGATGGTATCGAAGAAGAATATACCCAGTCAAATTGACTATGTAATTTAAAATGACATGTAAAATGCCTTCTAGCCGGATTGTAGATCGTTTGTCATGGCGGACCTTTTCGCTTCAACCTCGGGACCCGATAGTCTGGAGTGTGTCTGAATACCCTCTCGGTTATGTAAGAACCGGGGCATGCGTGGAGACCAGGCGTAGGGGTCATTAGTGCTTTATTAGACAAGTGCCCAACTAGTTATGTTATATTACATGGTTAGTAAGAAACATCTTCCAGGGAGAATAGTTCCGTTAGGGGTTCCTTTCCCTGGGAGGCATGCCCTAAAGTGCATGTCCGGACTGCGAAAAAAGCAGAAAAGCATCTGGGAGCAGATAAATAAATGAGTAAGAAATCATCTCATCGACCGAATATTCCCTTAAGAACGCTAGCTTTCAGCTTCACCCAGTCTGAGGTACACATCCGGCTGACACGACAGTAACAATCACAGAGGTGCTCCCTTTACCTACTAGTCGAACAATCGGGAACGTAGGGGTAAGCACAGGAGCTAGGCAACCCAGCTTGGCCAAAACTTAAGTCATATCGATGCATATAATCGTGAATAAAAGGTAAATGCGGAAGTGTGACACATGTGTTGGGCACGAGGCCCGTATAAACAAGCTTCTGTTAAGGAAGCCCCCAGGTATAATGAGCGCGAATAGCGCGTCAATTGTGTGCGAACGAGGCGCAAACGAGCCCTTAAAAGGTTGTAAGAGAAAAGGAGGGAGAAGGAGAGAAATATAAGACAGCTAATGTGTAAAAAATGGATAGAGGAGGGAGACGAACACAGAGTCCGGCGCTAGGCGTAGAATCTTCGTAGACGGGCTGCGTTCCATGGGTTCGGCTCGAGTCGGTTATCCGATGCATTTCGCAGACGGTACGCTCCACCAGTTAGGACTTGGTCGATTATGAAGGGACCTTCCCATTTGGGCTTGAGTTTGTCCTTTTTCTTGTCCGGCAGGCGTAGAACTAATTCGCCAACATTGTAAGTTTTGGCCCGTACTTCTCTGCTTTGATATCTTCGAGCCTGCTGTTGATAGAATGTGGAATGGGCTTTTGCCACGTCGCGCTCCTCCTCCAAGGCGTCCAAACTGTCCTGCCGATCAAGTTCGGCTTCTCTTTCTTCGTACATGCACACGCGAGGTGAGTCAAGAATTATGTCGCAGGGCGGAACTGCCTCTGTGCTGTATACCATAAAAATGGTGTGAATCCGGTAGTGCGATTCGGCATGGTCCATGACCCCCAGAGTACGGAGTCGAGCTCCTCTACCCAGTGCGTGCTAGATTCCTTGAGGGACCGCACTAGTCTAGGTTTGATGCCGCTCATGATTAGACCATTTGCCTGCTCGACTTGACCGTTAGTTTGTGGGTGATGGACTGAAGCGTAATCGTGCTTGATGCCCACGTTTTTGCACCAGAGTTTTACCTCGTCGGCCATAAAGTTCGTGCCGTTATCAGTGATGATGCTGTGGGGGATGCTGTAACGGTGTACGACCCCTGATATGAAGTCTATCACTGGTCCGGATTCGGCCGTCTTAACAGGCTTGGCCTCTATCCATTTGGTGAATTTGTCAACCATGACCAATAAGTATTTTTGCTTGTGGGTTCCCCCTTTAAGGGGTCCAACCATGTCAAGCCCCCAGACCGCGAAGGGCCAGGTAATGGGTATAGTTTGGAGGGCGGTGGGTGGCATATAGCTTTGGTTAGTGAATAATTGGCAACCGACGCATCATTGGACTAAGTCCTGAGCATCTTCCCGGGCCGTCGGCCAATAAAATCCAGTACGGAAGGCCTTGCTTACAAGGGCCCGGGCTGCGGCGTGGTCCCTGCCGAGTCCCGCGTGAATTTCAGCCAAAAGGTTCCGCCCTTCCCCTTCGGAGATACACCTTTGAAGGACTCCGGTGGTGCTTTTCCTATAAAGCTCTCCTTCGTGGACTTTATGGGCTTTAGATCGCCGTACTATGCAGCGTGCCTCGTTTTGGTCCTCGGGGAGTTCCTTCCTAGTTAAGTAGGATAAGAATGGTTCTGTCCATGGGGCAATGACTGCCATTATTTCGTGGGTTGAGGATGTTACTTCGTTGGCAGAGCCTCTCGTTGTGTCAGAATGTTCGGTGTCAGGTGGTGCGGCTGGATCCGGGTTGTTATTTCCGGATTCCCCTTCCCATTATACGGATGGCTTGAATAGCCGCTCCAAGAAAATGTTGGGGGGACTACATCGTGCTTTGCGCCGATGCGTGCCAAGACGTCCGTTGCCTGATTGTTTTCCCAGGCTATATGGTGAAATTCGAGCCCTTTGAACCGAGCTGACATTTTTAGGACGGCGTTGCGATAAGCTGCCATTTTCGGATCCTTGGCATCAAAATCTCCATTTATTTGGGATATGGCGAGGTTCGAATCCCCGCGCACCTATAGGCGTTGAATGCCCATGGAGACTGCCATCCGGAGACCATGTAGAAGGGCCTCGTATTCGGCTGCATTGTTAGAGTCCGTATACATTATCTGGAGTACATATTGAACTGTATCTCCTGTTGGGGACGTCAGAACGACGCCAGCCCCCAGACCCGCTAACATTTTGGAGCCGTCGAAGTGCATGATCCAGTTGGAATATGTGTCGTACTCTTTAGGGAGTTCGGCTTCAGTCCATTCGGCGACAAAGTCGGCCAAAACTTGCGACTTGATAGCTCACCGTGGCTTATAGGTTATGTCGAATGGGAGGAGCTCAATGGCCCATTTGGCAATCCGGCCCGTCGCATCGCGGTTGTTTATAATATCATTAAGAGGTACTTTGGAGGCTACTGTTATTGAACACTCTTGAAAGTAGTGTCGTAGCTTCCGGGACGCCATGAATACCGCGTATGCTATCTTTTGATAATGCGGGTATCGTGACTTGCATGGAGTGAGGACAGTGGACACGTAGTAAACTGGTTTTTGAAGGGGGAATTTGTGTTCATCCATTTCTCGTTCGACGACGAGCACTGCGCTTACAACTTGATGAGTTGCCGCAATGTATAATAGCATTGGTTCACCGATGTTAGGCGCGGCCAGGACCGGGTTTGTTGCTAATATGGCTTTTATTTCTTCGAGTCTGGCCGTGGCAGCATCCGTCCACTCGAAGTGTTCAGTGCGCTGGAGGAGGCGATAAAGGGGTAATGCCTTTTCTCCCAAGCGGGATATGAAGTGGCTTAGAGCCACCACGCATCCAGTCAATTTTTGTATTTGCTTGGGGTCCTTTGGAATATCCAATTGTGACAGAGCTCGGATCTTGGCTGGGTTTGCTTCAATTCCTCTACCGGATACGATGAAGCCCAAGAGCTATCCGGCTGGTACACCGAAAAAGCATTTTTCCGGGTTGAGCTTGATGTCATATGTTCGGAGGTTATCGAATGTGAGCCTCAAGCCGTCTACTAGAGTTTCGACATGCTTGGTTTTGATGACCACGTCATCTACATATGCTTCAACTGTTTTGCCGATCTGGTTGGCCAGACATGTCTGAATCATGCGCTGATATGTTGCGCCGGTGTTTTTGAGCCCGAAGGGCATTGTGTTGAAGCAGAATGGGCCATATGGGGTGATGAATGCCGTTGCGGCTTGGTTTGGTTCTGCCATCTTAATTTGATGGTAGCTAGAGTATGCGTCGAGGAAACACAATGAATCGTGTCCTGCAGTAGTGTCGATAATTTGATCGATGCGGGGGAGGGGGAAGGGATCCTTTGGGCAAGCCTTGTTGAGGTCCTTGAAATCGACGCATAGGCGCCAGGATTTGTCCTTCTTTTGTACCATCACCAGGTTTGCTAGCCAATCCGGATGTTTTATATCTCTGATGAATCTGGCTACCAGTAGTTTGGCTAGCTCCTCTCCCATGGCTTGTCTCTTAGGTTCAGAGAAACGCCGAAGAGCCTGCTTAATAGGCTTGAATCCTTTTAGGATGTTTAGGCTGTGCTCGGCCAGCCTGCGTGGGATTCCTGGCATGTCTGAAGGGTGCCAGGCAAAAATGTCCCAATTTTCGCTTAGGAATTCTCGTAGTGCGACGTCTACACTCAGGGTTTAATTGCCCCCCGATGGAGGCCGTTTTTGTAGGGTCCGTTGGATGGACTTGGAATTTGACTATTTCGTCTGCCGGTTTAAAGGAGGTGGACTTGGATCTTTTGTCAAGTATCACGTCGTCCCTGTTCACCGTGGAGTGCAGCACAGTCAGTTCCTCAGCCGCTAGGGCTTCGGATAGTGCCTCAAGGGCCAGTGCCGCTGTCTTGTTTTCGGCACGGAGTGCTATGTCCGGGTCACTAGCGAGGGTGATGATTCCGTTGGGTCCGGGCATTTTGAGCTTCATGTACCCGTAATGGGGTATAGCTTGAAAAATTGTGAATGCCTCTCGCCCTAACAGAGCGTGGTATCCGCTGCTGAAAGGGGCCACTTGAAATGTGACCTCCTCGGACCTGTAATTATCCGCGTGCCGAACACCACATCCAGTGTGATTTTTCCTGTACAACACGCTTCCCGACTGGGGATTATTCCTCTAAAGGTTGTGTTGCTTCTCTCAATGCGGCTCCAGTCTATTTCCATTTTTCGAAGGGTTTCCTCATAAATGAGGTTCAATCCGCTGCCACCGTCCATGAGTACCTTAGTAAGTCGAAAGCCGTCCACTATCGGACTGAGGACCAATGCGGCTAGTGCTCGGGCTGTTCAGAATTTAGGTTCATCGCTGGCATTAAAGGTAATAGCCGTGTCACTCCATGGGTTTATTGTTGCTACCTGGTAGACTTTGGTAAAGCTGCAGAGTGTTCGTTTCTGCATATTGTTTGATGCGAAAGTCTCGAAGACTGTTGATATCGTACTGGTATTCATGGGCTGGTGCTCTGCGGATTCTGGAGTTAAAAGCTCCTCGCCGCTTCTAGCCACCTGCCAGATTATCCAACATGCCCTAAGGCTATGAGTTGGTGTGGCGCCCTCTGTACTATGAATTTTACAGGGTCCATTGAGCCATCCCTCCAGTACGGTTCCATACCCTATAGAGGGTTTTTGCTTTTTGGTGTTTAGCCGAGGTGCCGGGCGATAATGCGCCCTTTTATTTCGAACTGGGGTTGTATTCAGGGCCGGATCGTCCTATAATTTTATTTCGGTTTTCCGGACGCTTTCCATCGCACAGTATTTTCGTACCATGGATGCCAAGTCAGCGAAGCGTGTAATTTCACGGTGACTTATGGCATTGAGGATTCCGATGTCCGTGCAATTATTGCGGAAGAATGAAATTGCATCCTCCTCGCGGCAGTCCTCTATCCTATTCATAACTAGGAGGAATCTGGCACAGTAATGATGTACTGTTTCCATGGGCTGTTGCCGAATTTGGGATAGATCCCTTATGTTAGGGTGGGCGGGTGGAGTTAAATCCAGAACCTCACCCGATCTGAGGCTCAGGGGCCCAAGAGTTTCCGAACTCGGAAGCTTGGGTTTTTGGATGTTGTCCAATGAATCTGGCCCGCTGCCTGACTTTAGGTTCAGGGCTTGAGTGACGTCCTCCCCTCCGCGGGTATCCGTCTTGGAGGGATCGGGAATCCGGACATATTTGGTCCTTAAGATGGGTGAAGATTCGTCGCATTGTTCCTCCACCACTGCGACGTGGTGGGTGACTTGGGGAGAGTCAATTTCTCTCGGATCGGGTTTAAGCCCAATCTGATCGTAGTCTGTAGCGACTCCCAGGGCGGCGATCCGATCCAAGAGCTCATTTTAGGAAGAGAGCTCCATCGGATCCAACTGCTCGGCGAGTTCCGAGTTGACGTGGAGATTGCTTTCGATGACCCGAGAAGTCATCATTGGCGCGGCGGCCGAATAGGCGGTCATAAGAAAACCGCCTAGCCAGAGAGTTTGCCGATAGCCAAAGCTCCTTTAGTGACAGCGCCATCTTTAAAGATGGGATGCGGCATCCTTCCCGATGGCGACGGCACAGCGGAACTCTCAATGAAAGCACCAATGTCAGTGTCAAAACCGGCGGATCTCGGGTAGGGGGTCCCGAACTGTGCGTCTAGGCGGATGGTAACAGGAGACAAAGGACACGATGTTTTTACCCAGGTTTGGGCCCTCTCGATGGAGGTAAAACCCTACTCCTGCTTGATTAATATTGATGATCTGGGTAGTACAAGAGTAGATCTACCACGAGATCAGAGAGGCTAAACCCTAGAAGCTAGCCTATGGTATGATTGTTTCTCGTCCTACGGACTAAAACCCTTCGGCTTATATAGAAACCGGAGAGGGCTAGGGTTACACAGAGTCGGTTACAATGGGAGGAGATCTACATATCGTATCGCCAAGCTTGCCTTCCACGCCAAGGAAAGTCCCATCCGGACACGGGACGAAGTCTTCAATCTTGTATCTTCATAGTCCAGGAGTCTGACCAAAGCTCATAGTCCGGCCATCCGGACACCCCCTAATCCGGGACTCCCTCAGTGAGTTTTGGCTCAAGCATGTTGGATTTCTTGGGCATGTGCTATCTGCTGAAGGTATAGCCGTGGACCCAACCAAAGTAAAGGATGTGCTCGATTGGTTGCCGCCCACAACCGTATCTCAGATCCGGAGTTTTCTTGGATTAGCCAGATATTACCATCGTCTCATTGAAGGTTTTTCCAAGATTGCTAAATCCATGAAGGAGCTGCTAGAAAAGGATAAGAAGTTTGAATGGACTGAGGACTGTGAGAAAACTTTCAACGAGCTAAAGATACGGCTGACAACTGCGCCTGTATTGACTCTTCCAGATATCTACCGCAGTTTTGATGTGTACTGTGACGCCTCCAGACAAGGACTTGGATGCGTATTTATGCAAGACGGCAAGGTAGTAGCCTATGCATCACGACTGCTATGACCCCACAAGAGGAATTATCCTACTCATGATTTGGAAATGGCCGCGGTGGTTCATGCTCTAAAAATTTGGAGACACTATCTCATTGGGAAGAGGTGCCAATTTTTTACCGATCACAAAAGTCTCAAGTATATATTTACTCAGCCAGATTTAAATCTCCACCAACGGAGATGGCTTGAGTTAGTCAAGGATTATGACCTTGGAATAAACTATCACCCGGGTAAGGCCAACGTGGTTGCCGATGCACTTAGTCAAAAGCCTGTCAGCCTAAATGTCATATTGAAATCCTTAACTCCTGAACTTCAAGAGGAGATTGCTCAGCTCAACCTGGTCATAGTTGATGGTGGCCTTGATAATATTTTGGAAGTTACCCCCACACTAGAGAAAGAGATCCACAAGGCCCAGCCAGCCGACACCGTCCTGCAGAAACGGGCCAAGAATATGGTAGCAGGACAGACTTCAGATTTCTTGAAGGATCAATTTGGCACCCTCCACTTCCGTGGAAGGATTTGTGTACCCAATCAAGCGGACTTAAAGCAGAAAATCCTGTCAGAAGCACATGAATCCTCGTATTCTATTTACCCTGGAGGTACGAAAATGTATGAAGACCTTCGACAAATATTCTGGTGGGATGGAATGAAGAAAGACATTGCTTATTTTGTGGCCTGTTGAGACATATGCAACAAGCTGAAGGCAGAGCATCAGAAGCCAGCCGGACTTCTCCAACCGCTGCCAGTTTTACAATGGAAATGGGATGACGTCTGCATGGATTTCATCACAGGACTACCTAAGACTCAGTGAGGCAATGATGCAATCTGGGTCATAGTGGACACCAACCAAGGTTGCTCACTTTATCCCGATCAAAACCACATATCGAGCAGATCAACTTGCACAGCTATATGTATCCAGAATAGTCAGTCTGCATGGAGTACCCCGAACCATCACTTCTGATCGAGGTTCACTCTTTACCTCCGCTTTTTGGTCACATCTCCATCAAGCCTTGGGGACAGCACTAAAATACAGTACCGCTTATCATCCTCAAACTGATGGGCAGACAGAGCAGGTAAACCAAATATTCAAAGATATGATGCGAGCCTGTGTTTTGGCCCAAGGACCTAAATTGGAAGACTGGCTGCCGTATGCTGAGTTGTCTTACAACAAGAGCTTCCAGACCAGTTTGAAGATGTCACCATATGAGGCGTTGTATGGCCGCAAGTGCCGCACTCCTTTAAATTAGTCCCAAACTTGAGATAGCCATATTTTCAGAACGGATCTCATGATGGAAGCTGAGAAACAAGTCAAGGAAATCAGAGACAGATTGCAATTGGCCAAATCTCGACAGAAGAGTTATTATAATGCAAAGCACCGACAGATCAGTTTTGAACCCGGAGAACACGTAGACCTTCGAGTCACTCCTATGAAAGGAATCAAGAGATTCTAGACTCATGGAAAGTTGTCACCCAGATTTATTGGTCCATTTCCCGTTATGTCACGAGTGGGTACTGTTGCATATCAGTTAGAACTACCCCCTGAATTGTCAGACGTGCACAACATGTTTCATGTCTCAAAGTTGAGGCGGTGCATATCGCCGCCTGAGAAAAAGACTGATATGACTGAAATAGAGCTGGCAAAGGACTTAACATATGAAGAGAGACCGGTGAGAATTTTGGATCAGATGGAAATGGTCACTCGCAGTAAAGCCAGGAAGTTCTAAAAAGTCTAGTGGGAGCATCACACAGAGTCAGAATCCATGTGGGAATGGGAAGAATTTCTAAAGGAACATTATCCAGAATGGTTTTCAAAAGCAACCGAATCTCGAGGACGAGATTCATTCCAAGTGCGGGAGGTTTGTGACAGCCTGGTTTTTGCCCTCTCTTCTTTGCCTGATTTTCAGTTGGTTTGAATTTGAAAATTGGAGTTTTGAATCCTTTCATATGGACTTAACCACTTGGGTACCCCTTGGCTTTCATCCAAGTGTCCCATTTCCCCCTCTAAGCATCATTCTCTCTCTGGTTCAACTCAAAATAATATTTTGAATATTTTTCTTTAATGAAAATATTCATTTCCCTCTCCTAAACCCTAGCTAGCCCAATGTGCTCCAAAGCAACCCTAATTTTTATTGCCCATAAAAATCTGAGAAAATTCACAATTATTCTTTAAACCCTAGGGCACTATTCCGAGCAAAAATATTTCATCACTTTTTGGAATATTTTGGCTACAGAAAATATTTTCTGTTCTGGACAGAAATGGTAGTTTCTACAGCAACTACCATTTTACTTGCTCCATTGTGGCTGATTTTTCTTGTGCATCATCACCTTAGTAGATGATTGCTAGCCTCCAAATCTCAGCCCCCAACTCCCAGTAGTTTGACCACAGTAAGCTCTCAAAGTTACTGTCCAGAAACTTACCTGGCGTGTGAAATCTTTTCTACTGCACTTGAGACCAAACCCAAGCATGGTAACCTTCAAAACTACCACGAACAACAAGCTAGGCATGAAGTTTGGGCTTAGGTCGGCCTGGGGTCAGAGTTCACGTGGTGACCGCGTTCGTCCAGGCGTGCTGGCATGCAGCCGACGCGCTCTGAGTGCCGCCCGAGCCTGTGTTTCGCGTGTGCTCGCTTCCCCGCCTGCCTAAGCTTGCCAAACTGCGCCACAATCATCGTCTCGACCTTCTTAACTCCCTCCTAGCGCTCGCCAATGCCGGAGCTCACGGCAGTGAGCATGGGCACGGTCCCGCCAACGCAATAGTGCACGGCACACTATGCTCGTCGCCTTCCCCTCGCTCATGTGCTCGTCCCCGTTCGCCCACAGTCCCCACGTGAGCTACGTCTTCTTCTCCCCCTCTCACTAACGCCGTTCGTCGCTGGGCGCCGTGTCCAGGTGTCCATCGAGGAGCCCAAACCCTCCTCGACGCTCGGTTTTAAATAGCACCCTCCCCAGCCTCCTCGAGCACCATCCTCCACTCCCACATACTCCACGATCACGTAGATAGCCGTAGCCCGGCCAGGCAGGCAGCGGGCCGCCGTCCCAGAGCTCGAGCTCACCAGCGATCCCCTCGGGTCATCTCCGCAGTTCCAGCTCCTCCCAGGCATGGGAAACCCTTCTAGGGCCTCCGCCACTCGTAGGCGGTGCCATTCCGCCTGGTTGGAGCCCCTGGAGTCGCCTCTGTTCGCCGTCGTCTTCGTCTCCGGCAATCTCCGCTCTCTGCCTCCGCTTGAGAGGTCGATTCCGACGCTGTCCGACCACCCCTAGCTACTCTATGGGTATGGGCAGGTGCGCCTCCGCCTCTTCTCTCAACCCCCCTCTCGTTTTGGCCAAGGAGCCCTCGTCGCCGGCGTGCGCTCCGGCGAAGCCGCACCGTCCTTTGTTTCCTTCTCCCCCTCCATCCCACCTGACTAGCGGGGCCCACTAGTCAGCTACTCAGTAGGCGCGTGAAGCGGTACGAGTGGTGGCGCCCCGAGGCTTTACGCCTTCGACGTCACCCCCCAGTCTGTTTTATTTAAATTCAAATTTTAATTTATCCAGAGAGCTTCAAATAGCCAAAACTCTTTAACCATAAGTCCGAATGAATTGATTCTTTTTGCATTGTGTTCTTTCTTCAGAAATCCAGTAGCTCACCAAAGATGGGATTTTTTCCTGCTGTATAGATTTCCTGGTGAATTTCAGAAGGGTTATTGATATTTGCTTTTTGTGTTTTTAAATGTTTTCAGAGGGTGAGGCTTGTCTTGAGGATCAGCAGGAGGCTTGTGAACCTCATCTGCACTAAGGCAAACCACAACAACAATTTCATGGTGCCATTGCAATATTTGTGATTTTCTTACTTGAACAAATGATTTAATCCATGCATTTAAATCATTATTATGATATTTATATTCTGTTAGTTGCTTCTTTTAGTTAATATGCTTGATTTACAAAAAGTTTGAAGTTAACTTAGTTGGTAAAGAAACTAGGATTTATTTTTGGTGATGAAAGAATGATATGCTTATGGATATAACTAATTAGTGGAGTTTTCTTGCATGAGTAAAAATGGTAAAATTTGCTAGAAAAGATTCTGTTTAAAGTGTGGTTTAATCTTAACTAGAGAAGTATCATGGCTTGTTGATGTTTCTTCTTAGTGTGGATATAGTTGACTCAGTCATTTCCGGTAATATGTGATGCATATGATAGTGTTGCATTTCATGGCATACTATGACACTAGTTATTTTCACGTTAAGTTGAACCTGATAATAACTCAACTTGAATATATTGTTGACCGGGTCATGGTGCCACTGAATTGAGTTTTTCCCAGTGCAACCACATTTGCCTTTATGGGAAGGCCTTCATTCTGTCCATTGTCATGCCTCTGGTCGGTGCCTCCAACGAGGGAAGGTTATGGGCGTGCGGTACCCTGGCCTGGTAAGTAGACATAACATTGTGTGCCCGTTGTTGAGTTTACGGTACCTGGTCCCCGAGTGGGATTGTTTATGTTTTGGCCACGATGGTGGCATTGTGTCTTTGGTAGACACGAGGCCTCCCAGGACTACCCTGATAGGGAGTGAGTCGGAGTGGCCAGGAGAGTATCATGGCAATGGAGGGGTTTCGTCGGAATGCCGTTGGTCCACCCGAATGGGAGTGCGAGGCCATGGGTTCCGTGGTGTGGGTACAGTGCACTACCTCTGCAGAGTGTATTAATCTATCGATAGCCGAATCGACGGTTACGGACATGCTCGAAAGTAGGGCATACCATGGGTCAACGTTAAATAAATATTGCACACTAAGTTATGAATTTTGCATTGTTGATGATGACGGAAAGGTCATCTTGTTGTTTTAGACCAAGTGTTGGTCGTGGTTGTGATCGCCGGAAGGATCACCATTTAAGGCTAAATATTGGTCGTGGTTGTGATTGCCGAAAAGATCAAGAGATATTGTTAGTTAATACCTTGAGGTTGGTATGTTTGTGATCCAAGAGCGATCACCGTTGGTAAGCCAGTCCGGGAGATTTTTCTCTCAGGAGTGTAATCACAGCATGTTGGCTATCTTGTTGCATTATTAATAATTGGTTAATTGTCATGATATTGTTTTTCATTATGTTTATGCTTGTTGTGAGCTTGCAAGTACATTCAATGTACTGACCTGGCGTGTCATGCTAGATTTTAGGAAAGTACTGTTGGAAAGGAGTGTTGTCCGAGTCTAGATCGTGTCCTGATATGTCTCCAACATATCTATAATTTTTTATTGTTCCATGCTATTATATTACCCCTTTTGGATGTCTATGGGCTTTATTTTACACATTTATATCATTTTTGGGACTAACCTACTAACCGGAGGCCCAACCCGTATTGCTGTTTTTTTTGCCTATTTCAGTATTTCGAAGAAAAGGAATATCAAATGGAGTCCAAACAGAATGAAACCTTTGGGAGCGTGATTTTTGGAACGAACATGATCCAGAGGACTTGGAGTGCAAGCCAAGAAGCAGCCAAGGCATCCACGAGATAGGAGGGCGCCCCCCCTGTAGGGCGCGCCCCCTGTCTCGTGGGCCCCTCAGGCGGCCACTGACGTACTTCTTCCTCCTATATATACCTACGTACCCCGAAAACATCCAGGGAGCACCGGAAACACAATTTCCACCACAGTAACCTTTTGTATTTGTGAGATCCCATCTTGGAGCCTTCGCCAGCATTCTGCCGGAGGGGGAATCGACCACAGAGGGCCTCTACATCAACATCCTTGCCCCTCCGATGAGTTGTGAGTAGTTTACCACAGACCTACGGGTCCATATTTATTAGCTAGATGGCTTCTTCTCTCTTTTCGGATCTCAATACAATGTTCTCCCCTTCTCTTGTGGAGATCTATTCGATGTAATCTCTTTTTGCGGTGTGTTTGTCGAGATCCGATGAATTGTGGGTTTATGATCAAGTTTATCTATGGATAATAATTGAATCTTCTCTGAATTCTTTTATATGATTGAGTTATCTTTGCAAGTCTCTTCAAATCATCGGTTTGGTTTGTCCTACTAGATTGATCTTTCTTGCCACGGGAGAAG
Source organism: Triticum dicoccoides (assembly GCF_002162155.2). Lineage (NCBI taxonomy): Eukaryota > Viridiplantae > Streptophyta > Magnoliopsida > Poales > Poaceae > Triticum > Triticum dicoccoides. The sequence continues at coordinate 516,921,856 of NC_041383.1, forward strand.
TGCTTAGCTTTGGGTTCAATCTTGCAGTGTTCTTACCGAGTGACAGAAAGGGTTGCCAGACATGTATTGTATTGTTGCCATCGAGGATAAAAAGATGGGGTTCGTATCATATTGCATGAGTTTATCCCTCTACATCATGTCATCTTGCTTAAGGCGTTACTCTATTCTTATGAACTTAGTAATCTAGATGCAGGCAGGAGTCGGGTCGATGTTTGGAGTAATAGTACTAGATGCATGCAGGAGTCGGTCTACTTGTTATGGACGTGATGCCTATATACTTGATCATGCCTAGATAATCTCATAATTATTCGCTTTTCTATCAATTGCTCGACAGTAATTTGTTCACCGACCGTAATACTTATGCTATCTCGAGAGAAGCCTCTAGTGAAACCTATGGCCCTCGGGTCTATCTCCTATCATATTTGCTTCCAATCTAATTTTATTTGCCTCTTTACTTTTTGCATCTATATTATAAGATACCAAAAATATATTTATCTTATCATACTATCTCTATCAGATCTCACTTTCGCAAGTGGCCGTGAAGGGATTGACAACCCCTTTATCGCGTTGGTTGCGAGTTATCAGTTTGTTTGTGTAGGTGCGTGGGACTTTTTAGGAGCCTCCTACTAGATTGATACCTTGGTTCTCAAAAGTGAGGGAAATACTTAAGCTACACTTGCTGCATCACCCTCTCCTCTTCGGGGAAAACCAATGCAAGCTCAAGACATAGCATGTCCACATCGGTGTCCCTGTGCTATGGAGTTCCGCTACGACGTTGTTCCGCTGCTGCGTAGTTGTTATGATCGAGGCCCCTTTATGTTCACTAAATAATGTACATATTGTTCAGCCACACCGTGTGTGCCTCTTGGCCTCACCACCTGTTGTAATATAAACTTTGATCCGATAGTATCAATAAAGCGGTTGTTTTCTGTACCAAGATGCTGTGTGTTGCCGACATGGTCTCTGGGCTGGCAATGCATGTTAAACCGGTTGCTCTGAGCCGGGGTGGCACAAGTTTTTCATTATAGAACTTGGCTTGTATATTCCAATGATGGGCTTCCTCAAATTGCCCTAGGTCTTCCTGAGCGAGCAAGTTGCTTGCACACCCACTTAGTTTCTTTTGATGAGCTTTCATACACTTATAGCTCTAGTGCATCCATTGCATGGCAATCCCCTACTCACTCACATTGATATCTATTAATGGGCATCTCCATAGCCCGTTGATACACCTAGTTGATGTGAGACTATCTTCTCTTTTTTGTCTTCTCCACAACCACCATCCTATTCCACATATAGTGCTATGTCCATGGCTCACACTCATGTATTGCGTGAAGATTGAGAAAGTTTGAGAATACTAAAGTATGAAACAATTGCTTGGCTAAAACCGGGGTTGTGCATGATTTAAATATTTTGTGTGATTAAGATAGAGCATAGCCAGACTATATGATTTTGCAGGGATTACTTTCTTTGGCCATGTTATTTTGAGAAGACATGAGTACTTTGTTAGTATGCTTGAAGTATTATTACTCTTATGTAAATATTAAACTTTCATCTTGAATCATTTGGATCTGAACATTCATGCCACAATAAAGAAAATTACATTGAGCAATTTGCTAGGTAGAATTCCACATCAAAAATTCTGTTTTTATCATTTACCTGCTCGAGGAATAGCAGGAATTAAGCTTGGGGATGCTTGATACGTCTCCAGCGTATCTATAATTTTTGATTGTTCCATGCTATTATATTACCTGTTTTGGATGTTTATGGGCTTTACTATACACTTTTATATTATTTTTGGGAATAACCTATTAACCGGAGGCCCAGCCCAAATTGTTGTTTTTTGCCTATTTCAGTGTTTCACAGAAAAGGAATATCAAACGGAGTCCAAACGGAATGAAACCTTCAGGAGAGTTATGTTTGGAACAAACGCAACCCAAAAGACTTAGAGTGGACGTCAAGAAGTAAACGAGGCGGCCACGAGGCAGGAGGGCGCGCCCCCCACCCTCGTGGGCCCTTCGTGGCTCCCTTGACTGACTTGCTTTGCCTATATATACTTGCAGACCCTAAAAATATTCAGGAGCACCACGAAACCCTATTTCTACCGCCGCAACCTTCTGTACCCGTGACTTCCCATATTGGAGCCTTTTCCGGTGCTCTGCCGTAGGGGGAATCGATCACGGAGGGCTTCTACATCAACGCCATAGCCTCTCCGATGAAGTGTGAGTAGTTTACCACAGACCTTCGGGTCCATAGTTATTAGCTAGATGGCTTCTTCTCTCTCTTTGAATCTCAATGCAATGTTCTCCTCGATCTTCTTGGAGATCTATTCGATGTAACTCTTTTTGCGGTGTGTTTGTCGAGATCCGATGAATTGTGGGTTTATGATCAAGTTTATCTATGAGAAATATTTGAATCTCCTCTGAATTCTTTTATGTATGATTGGTTATCTTTGCAATTCTCTTCGAATTATCAATTTGGTTTGGCCTGCTTGATTGATCTTTCTTGCAATGGGAGAAGTGCTTAGCTTTGAGTTCAATCTTGCGGTGTCATTTCCCAGTGACGACAGGGGCAGCAAGGCACGTATTGTATTGTTGCCATCAGGGATAAAAAGATGGGGTGTATATCATATTTCTTGAGTTTATCCCTCTACATCATGTCATCTTGCCTAATGCGTTACTCTGTTCTTATGAACTTAATACTCTAGATGCATGCTGGATAGCGGTCGATGTGTGGAGTAATAGTAGTAGATGCAGAATCATTTCGATCTACTTGTCGCGGACGTGATGCCTATATACATGATCATGCCTAGATATTCTCATAACTATGCACTTTTCTATCAATTGCTCGGCAGTAATTTGTTCACCCACTGTAATACTTATGCTATCTTGAGAGAAGCCACTAGTGAAACCTATGGCCCCCGGGTCTATTTTCCATCATATAAGTTTCCGATCTACTTTATTTTGTAATCTTTACTTTTCAATCTACATCATAAAAATACCAAAAATATTTATTTTATCATTGTCTCTATCAGATCTCACTTTTGCAAGTGGCCGTGAAGGGATTGACAACCCCTTTATCGCGTTGGTAGCGAGGCTCTTATTTTTTTGTGTAGGTACGAGGGACTTGCGTGTAGCCTCCTACTGGATTGATACCTTGGTTCTAAAAAATAAGGGAAATACTTACACTACTTTGCTGCATCACCCTTTCCTCTTCAAGGGAACACCAACGCTGTGCTTAAGAGGTAGCACTATGTCAACTACATGATCATTCAAAGCAATATGAAAATGATGAAGCATGTCATAATAAACGGAATGGTGGAAAGTTGCATGACAATATATCTCGGAATGGATATGGAAATGCCATAATTGGTAGGTATGGTGGCTGTTTTGAGGAAGGTATATGGTAGGTGTATGGTACTGGCAAAAGTTGCACGACATAAGAGAGGCTAGAAATGGTGGAAATATGAGAGTGCGTATAATCCATGGACTCAACATTAGTCATAAAGAACTCACATACTTCTCGCAAAAATATATTAGTCATCGAATGAAGTACTACACGCATGCTCCTAGAGGGATAGATTGTTAGGAAAAGACCATCGCTTGTCCCTGAACGCCACTCATAAGGAAGACAATCAATAAATACTTCATGCTCCAACTTCGTTATACAATGGTTCACCATAAGTGCATGCTACGGGACTCACAAACCTCAAGACAAGTATTTCTCAAATTCACAGTTACTTCACTAGCATGACTCTAATATCACCATCTTCATATCTCAATGCAATCATAAAGAATCCAACTTCTCATAGTATTCAATGCACTTTATATGAAAGTTTTTATTATATCCCTCTTGGATGCCTATCATATTAGGACTAAATTTATAACCAAAGCAAATTACCATGCTGTTCTAAAAGACTCAAAATAATATAAGTGAAGCATGAGAGTTCATAAATTTTTATAAAATAAAGCCATCACCATGCTCTAAAAAGATATAAGTGAAGTACTAGAGCAATATTGCCTAGCTCAAAAGATATAAGTGAAGCACATAGAGTATTGTAATAAATCACGATTCATGTGTGTGTCTCCCAAAAGGTGTACAGCAAGGATGATTGTGTTAAACTAAAAAGAAAAGACTCAAATCATACAAGACCCTCCAAGCAAAACACATATCTTGTGGTGATTAAAAATATAGCCTCAAGTAAAGTTACCGATAGACAGAGACGAAAGAGGGGATGCATTTCGGGGCATCCCCAAGCTTAGGCTTTTGGTTTTCCTTGAATATTACCTTGGGGTGCCTTGGGATTGTGTAACACCCAAAAAATTTAACCAGGTTTTAATTATTAAAATTTTGCCAAGAGTTCAAAATTTTTGCTTCCCGGATTTTCTGTTGATTTCAGAACCTTTCTTTTTAATATTTGGGAGTTCTACCCAAGTGGAAACTTTCCAAAAAGGTATTGGACTTCTATGCTCTCTCATTATAACAATTCTTACTCAGTAGATTTATTTATTTAATTATTTCTCTCTGAGCTTTATTCCTTAAAAATGACTTCCATTAGTTTTGGAGCTCTTTTTGAACTACCACCATTTGAGTAATTTAACTAAAATTCCAACCAAAATATGGATATGTCAAGTGATGTTTCTAAATCACTTTTATGCAATAATATACTTCATTCAGTGAATATTTTGAGTTCTACACCTATTTTTCAAATCTGGTCTAGTGGGCAGTTTTGCACTACAACCTATTTAAATATTTCTTTAAAGCCCCCACCAAAATTATGGGATGTCAGTGGTAGCATGCAATCCAACTTTATGCAAAAACCTAGTGATGTTCTTTGGAAAAATTGAGTGAATCAACCTCCTTTTCATTCTGGTCCAACCTTGTGATTTCTAATGCAACCCTATTTATTTTTGCTCTAGTGACCTTGTGCTTTCTCCTGCTTGTAGTCAACCCTACAAAACCCCTAAGTCCAGGAGCATGCACCCATTGGGACATTTTTGGTTCATGTAATGATGCCATTTACCCCCTGTCCAGAATTGATGTTTTGCAAAACGTGCACTAACAAGTTTCTTCATTTGTCAAACTAACCTCACCACCCTCTCATGCATCTAAAGAGACCCCACTCTGGAAGATTTGACCACCCCAAGTACTTCCTAGATGCCTCTGGCATTTTGTCAAACACCTTGTATGCATGGACAGATTTGGCATGGTTGAAGGTTTTGTGTTGTGAACTTTCCCCTTGTCCCAAACCAAGTTGTCTAGTAGCCTTCAATATGTCTCTAACCTAGGCCTGTGGATTTGCATTAGCTCTCTAGCAACTTTGATCGCCCTGGCATTTCATCGAACAAGTGCCGTGCACGCCCGGAGCGCGAGCAGAGCGCGCGTTTTGCACGTGCTCGCGTCCGAGCCAGCACGCCCCCTAGATAAGTTTCCCCGAGATCATCCTGATCCTCTCCTTCTCACCGCGTCACGCCAAAAGCCCCGACCGCCTCCTCGCCCCCTGCAGCGTCGCCAGCAAGCCTCTTGGCGGCACGCCTGCGGACGCATCCGCCACCGCCATGGGCGGCACCGCCCAAACCACCACAGCACGCCAGCTCGCCTCCTTCGACAGTGGAGTGGTCGTCGTTAGCCCCTGGAGCTAGCCAGCCACTGCCACGTCGCCCTTCAGCACAGTAGGGCGGTCCGCCGACAAGCTGATCCATGGCCGCCGTGAACCGACATGGTTGTGCTATAAAAGGCAGCCCCCGAGGAGACTCCTCCGAGCACTCAGGCAGCCTCACACCATCCCACTAGTGCCCCCGTTGCCATCAATTGAAGAGGAGAAGGCCGTCTTCAACCTCTCCGGTCAGCTCGGCCGCCGCCTCGTTCCGGTTCACCCCGGCGCCACCAGGGCCTCCCCCACCCTTCCATCACCACCACTCGGCTCCTCATCATCTTGCGGAGCCGCCTAGACCCCCAACTACGACGGAGCATCACCCTAGCCCGAGCCCCCAAATCCACCGAAACCTTCCCTCCGCCGCAGAGCTCGCCGCCGGCGATTCCCTCCACCCCCGACGACCCTACAACCACCGGAAGGACCACCCTAGATCCGCGGATCCATCCCCGCCCTCAGCTCCCTGCGAGCAACCATCGTTTGCTGGCGATGATCGTCGGAGTCCTGCCTTTGCTTGGGCAGAGGAAGAAGAAGGAGTGGAGACCAGTCAAACATGACTAGTGGGCCCCCTGGACCCACTGTCAGTGACTCCCCGCGCGGTCCATGCTGGATAAGTGGAGGCGTAAAACCTCAAGTACGCCTCCTCTGCCCAAAAGCGTAATCTCGTTTGAAACATTTTCTTTTTCTGTTTTTATTAAAAACAGATTTTTACCAAACCATTGACTAGCTATAACTTTTTAAATATAACTCCGAATGAGTTGATTCTTTTTCCTACCTCTCTCAAATATTGTCTAGTTTATTTTAAGATTTATTTCAAAAAAAAATTCAGACAATTTTTTGGTACTATTTTTTTTAAAACTATATATTGATTCAAAATATTTTAAATAGGATTTTTGGAGAGAGGAGGAAGCTTTCAAGAATTTTGGAATGCACATTGCCTCCCCACGACTTGAAGGCAAGCATTCTGAACCCTGGCATAATATTGTGTGTGTTATTTGACACGGTGACAACGCCACCCCGACACGGGCATACGTCATTTTATGTGATGATGTGTTCCTACTCATGAGTGCATATTAATGATTTCATGCTATTGGAGTTGATATGGTTGTGATGGTAATCACCGTCATATGCCTTTCATGCATATCGGGAGGGAATCCGGGAAGGCCTCTGTCTTGGGTAGACACGGTCTTGTCCCTAGTCCTCTGTCGAGACGGTCGTGTCCGGTATGGCATGAGGGGGTATGTCGCGTGGTGTTTCTGTCTGTTGGTTGAAGTATATATTGTTATGCTAATCATGCAGGGAATATTTAAACCTCCTAAGTCGACTGTAGATCAAGTCTTGTTCCGGTAACCCCCATACTTGTTTCGTGCTGCCACTCGTCCCTGCCATAGGTAGGGTACAGTTCAGTAAGTTGTCAACCCCTTTCCTAGCACACACCGTATAGAGAGGCCATGGTGGAAGACACCGGAGGCATGCCACCTGGTCCGGGAGCATGGGTGTTTCGGTTGTAGCCGAAGGGGTAGCTCCCCTAGCTTGCGCGTGGTATAAATTTTGTGATTCCATGTTACGTCGAGGTTGTAGCCTCCCCACTTAGAGTTTCGCTTAACGGGTGTTGTGGGTGATTCCAGACACCGGTAAGTTAGGCTGGTGTGTGCGGATAGGTGTGTTTTCAATTAAAAGGTCGTAGACGGAATTAGTCCCGATGGACTAAAGGAATCCGTTACTCGTGGGTAAAGAGTACACTCTCTACAGAGATTAAACCTATTCGAATAGCCGTGTCCATGGTTAAGGATTACAGTCTAGGATGGGTCAAGTGTCGGTCTTAGTGTCGGTCTTCGGAGGAGAAACTGTTAAACCAGAACGGGGATCACGACCTGAGACTTGTGATAATTATGATTATTATTTTGTTCTGGACTAACCCGTTATATTATTGGCATTATCGAATATCCCTGGGATGGTTCTACCTCCTGGATATTCACTGTGATTATTTATAAGCCCTTTATGTGGTGTCGCTGAGACGCCCGACTGTGGCATGCTTGTTATTTATTTACCTTATAAGCCCTTTATGTGGTGTCGCTGAGACGCCCGGCTGTGGCATGCTTGTTATTTATTTACCTTATAAGCCCTTTGTGTGGTGTCGCTGAGACGCCCGACTGTGGCATGCTTGCTATTTATTTATTTTATAAGCCCTTTATGTGGTGTCACTGAGACGCCCAACTGTGGCATGCTTGCTATTTATTTATTTTATAAGCCCTTTATGTGGTGTCACTGAGACGCCCGACTGAGGCATTTCTCATTGTTTACTAACCTTTCGAGGCGTCTCTTCAGACACCCGATCGGTGCATTTTAATACTATGCTGTTATTGCATACTTATATTTATAAATGACCTGCTTGCATGCATCAGAGATTCTAATTTGTGACTGACATCATGATCATAAAATATTTCAGTACATAATTATCGTTGTTATATCATACCCGTGTTCATAATGTTTGCGAGTACATTCAAAAGTACTCACTAGCTTGTCCCTGGCTATTGTCTTGGCCAGATTTCTTGCGCGGAGAGGAGCGACCGTGATGACAGCCCCGAAATCTAAGCAATGATGATAGCAGCCTCGCGAAGATAGGAGTTATCCTGGTCAGCTGTTCCTGTGGGAAATGGAGTCCCATAGACGCTGATGATCCACAAACCGCTTCCGCCATCAACCACTAGAAACCAAATTGTTGTACTCACAGGCCAGAATGGTCTTGTACTACATATTTTGCATTTTGCTTGGAATTTCTGTATCAAGTTGGTGCCTCATCAGCTAACAGTAATCCTGGGGCTAGTGAGCACAAGGGCCATTTCTGGAAATTAATACCTGGAAAACCGGTCGTCACAAACTTGGTATCAGAGCCAGGCTGACCATTGGCTAATCCTATCTTAGCCAGGTCGAAAAACCTAGGTAAACCAACCTTCAGACCTTAACCAAACCCCGACCAAGCTTCTCGTGCAAGATAGCCATACAGTGAGCCTGACACCTTTTGACAGTCGGTGCCCAACCTATCATCTTAGCCTGTCGATCACACGTCAGTGACCGACGCCCAATATGTCCCATCTGCAAGCGTGCGAAGGAAGACTCCGTTTCCTTTTCTATAAAAAGGGCACGCTAGCCTCAACCCAGCACAGCACAGCCTCTTCCCCAAACCAAGCCATAATGCCTGGCCCCGTAGTGCACAATGAGACCACAGCAACCAACCTTGGAGGTTTTGTGACCATACTCGCAAACCTCACCTGTCGTGCCTATGCGTTAGAAGAGCCCCCAGAATATGTTGTGTACCAAGGAACCATGAGCAGTGAGAGTCTTCAATTCTGGGCCACTGTGCACATCTACGGTAGGGGTCTGTCGCCAGAATGCCCCTACAGGTTCACCAGAAGGACAACTTCCTTCGAGCCACAAGCCATCCAACTAGCTGCTCGAGAGACTATAGTTCAACTCCGGCAGTTGTCGCCCAGAGTTAACTGTCGCTCGTTCTACTACTACCCCAGACTGAAGGGTATGGTAGACCACCCCAAGTTGCCAACGGAGATCAAGAGATGGATCCTACATTGTTGCACCTAGTGCGCTATGTAGGTGCACTAGCGGCACTGTTCGATCAAATCACCATTGATCTGATCGCAGCTCGTGGAGAGCTGGTTCGCCGAGCCCCGGCAAGCAGGGAAGATGAGCCCGACACCGACAACCCAGTCGTGATGTTCGGACACCCGATCGAGACCCTGAGGTCAGCCCCAGCCATCAACCAAGGTGCTTTGATGACCCCAGAAGTGCTTCGTCGCCTTTTGGGAGCACACTCCGACGGGATTGTGGCCAACAATCCCCGCGATGGTCATCATCGCCACCCCGACCCTGCAGCCCCTCAACCACCTCCAGCTAATCCCGACGGTGAGACCCGTGGAGAAGCCTCGACATCCACAAGGCATGCCCGTTTGGATATAAACGAGGTAGACTAAGTCACCCGAGTAGTGACAAGTCTCAGTGTAACCTCGCTTTTGTAATCGTGTGACCTTGTAAATAAACGCAGCATGTTGTTGTGCCTCTATTTTAATAGTAACCCTTGCATAATTGTGTCAGCCTGCAGTTGCATTTTTTATTTCAGGCACAGCTACCAAAACCAACCCCGACGACATCCACAGTAACACGTCCCTTTTGTGAGATATGTGTATCTGTGGCTTTGACCCCGACCCTTGGAGCTAGACTGGCAAATTTATTACCTTTCACCACGGTAAATAACCAGCCCGGATGCTATATAAGAAGGCCACCTAGTGAACTTGCCAAGCACCCCTCCCCTCGTGCACCACCCTCACAACCATTTCTTGCCATTCCGAGCCCCAGTATTTATCTGAGGACCCCAGATGCAACCCCGGGTAGCTTTGTCAAAATATTGTGGGACTTTACCTGCAGTACCATGGGTTCTACCCAGCCACCCCAGTATGAGCTGTTCAAATCGAGAATCACCCCTTCCACCTTGAAATATTGGGTAGCAGAACACATCCCTCCCGTAGACTCCAACCAAGACCCCACGGAGGTCTCCTTCGTGGGGAAATCTATGCCAACCCCACATATGGCCATAGAAGTTGCTGCGTACGAAGCGATTACTCGCCTTCGATTCTCGGTACCCTATGCCAGCAAACAAGGATATTATTACTTTCCGAGCCGTGCAGCACCCGGAGAAGTAATATCTTTTCCCGGTGGACAATTTGAGAGAGACCCAGTATTGGCCAACCTTGTCCAGTACGTCATCGCTCAAGAATGTTTGAACCAGCGAGTAATGGGTTATCTCCAGAGTCTCGCTGATTTGAATACTCAGATTGCCATCGGCAGACCACTGAGGCCCGACCAGGAGAGACACATACATCGACTGGTCAATCCACTCCCTCCGATAGAAGAGGAGTGTGTCCCAGTACCAGAGACATTTTCGCGGGACCCCGTCCAGTTACCGTTTTCATTTTAGACGTCACTGTTGTGTTTATTATTGCAACATTTATTATTGCGTGGTAACTTATGCATGGTACCCTGAGTTTGTGCGACGAGTCGATTATTTGGTTTCTATTAATATGAGTAGTTTTCATTGTGATTTTTTTTAAGTTAACCATTGTCCCCGCGAAAAATCCTAGAGTGAGATTTCTTTTCCCTGAGTTGCTGCATCGTTTATCTTCTCACTACATGGATTATTTTTATTCACGCAGCACCACGGCAGCAGACCCACAACCACTCGGACTCATACACTGCTTGCAAAGACACGTAACCGTGTTGCATCTCACCGACCACCTCCCTAAGCGCACCACAGCCTCCAAAGGAGAGATTAGTGGATAATCATCCAGATACTAGTCACCTCCGGCACACCGACAACAGTTAACACACGGCATCACACCTAGTCCTCGTGATCACTGCCACCGCGGAGAGCCAGCACCCGAGCGGCAGGATCACGGCGATCATCAAGGATCATCGCGCACAGGAGCACGGAGAGCCCCAGCACTGCCGCCAACCCTCCGCACACCAGGATCACGTACCAGTCCGGCACCGCCTCCGCCATTAGAGCCTTGTCTCGAGCTCCTGTAAGCAGTAATGGAGGAGAAGGAGGAGGAGAAATGAGGCCAGGTGTGAAGAAGAAGAAGGAGCACCGCGGTCGTTTTATAGCTCGAGATCGGTGTACGGTGGGCGAAGTCCACCAGCGCCGCTCGTCGCCCGATCGCCGGTGTTCGGAGGCGAATCCGCGAGCAGTGCCGATAGCACACTGGCCCGCGAGGCGAGTGCATGCTGCACCGGCAGCAAGCACGCCACGCACTACCGCAGTACGGCCTAGATGCCCTACGCACTAGACGTCGCCGGTGGAGAAAGCGTGGGAAAGCGCGCGGGAGAGAGGAAGAAGAGAGAGCCAGAGGAAGAAGGAGAGACTGACAGTGGGCCCTGGGTCCACCTGTCAGCCAGAGGGAGCACTGTGCTCTCGGGTACGACCAGCGTATTTTAGAATTTAGAATTTATTCTAAATTTACTATGCTCAACGTAGGAATCGCTCGTTTTTTCCTAAACGTGGATTTCTCCACACAACGCCAGTGTCCCACACTATAGTTTTACACCACTTATTGCCCTCTCACTGTAACCGCATTTTACCACTTAGGTAAATAATTGTTTTGACCTGGTAAAAGTATTATTTTCAAAAACAATCCTTAGCAAATCTCGAGGACGAGATTTTTCTTAAGGGGGGTAGTATTGTAACACCCCAAAAATTTAACCAGGTTTTAATTATTAAAAATTTGCCAGGAGTTTAAATTTTTGCTTCCTGGATTTTCTGTTGATTTCAGAACCTTTCTTTTTAATATTGGGGAGTTCTACCCAAGTGAAAACTTTCCAAAAATGTATTGGACTTCTATGCTCTCTCATTATAACAATTCTTAATCAGTAGATTTATTTATTTAATTATTTCTCTCCGAGCTTTATTCCTTAAAAATGACTTCCATTAGTTTTGGAGCTCTTTTTGAACTACCACCATTTGAGTAATTTAACTAAAATTCCAACCAAAATTTGGATATGTCATGTGATGTTTCTAAATCACTTTTATGCAATAATATACTTCATTCAGTGAATATTTTGAGTTCTACACCTATTTTTCAAATCTGGTCCAGTGGGCAGTTTTGCACTACAACCTATTTAAATATTTCTTTAAAGCCCCCACCAAAATTATGGGATGTCACTGGTAGCATGCAATCCAACTTTATGCAAAAACCTAGTGATGTTCTTTGGAAAAATGAGTGAATCAACCTCCTTTTCATTCTGGTCCAACCTTGTGATTTCTACTGCAACCCTATTTATTTTTGCTCTAGTGACCTTGTGCTTTCTCCTGCTTGTAGTCAACCCTACAAAACCCCTAAGTCCAGGAGCATGCACCCATTGGGACATTTTTGGTTCATGTAATGATGCCATTTACCCCCTGTCCAGAATTGAAGTTTTGCAAAACTTGCACTAACAAGTTTCTTCATTTGTCAAACTAACCTCACCACCCCCTCATGCATCTAAAGAGACCCCACTCTGGAAGATTTGACCACCCCAAGTACTTCCTAGATGCCTCTGGCATTTTGTCAAACACCCTGTATGCATGGATAGATTTGGCATGGTTGAAGGTTTTATGTTGTGAACTTTCCCCTTGTCCCAAACCAAGTTGTCTAGTAGCCTTCAATATGTCTCTAACCTAGGCCTGTGGATTTGCATTAGCTCTCTAGAAACTTTGGTCGCCCTGGAATTTCGTCGAACAAGTGTCATGCACGCCCGGAGTGCGAGCAGAGCGTGCGTTTTGCACGTGCTCGCGTCCGAGCCAGCACGCCCCCTGGATAAGTTTCCCCGAGCTCATCCTGATCCTCTCCCTCTCGCCGTGTCACGCCAAAAGCCCTGACCGCCTCCTCGCCCCCTGCAGCGTCGCCAGCAAGCCTCTTGGCGGCACGCCTGCGGCCGCATCCGCCAGCGCCATGGGTGGCACCGCCCAAACCACCACAGCGCGCCAGCTCGCCTCCTTCGACAGTGGAGTGGTCATCGTTAGCCCCTGGAGCTAGCCAGCCACCGCCACGTCGCCCTGCAGCACAGTAGGGCGGTCTGCCGATGAGCTGATCCACGGCCGCCGCGAACTGACATGGTTGTGCTATAAAAGACAGCCCCCGAGCTCCTCCGAGCACTCAGGCAGCCTCACACCGTCCCACTAGTGCCCCCGTTGCCATCAATTAAAGAGGAGAAGGCCATCTTCAACCTCTCCGATCAGCTCGGCCGCCGCCTCGTTCCGGTTCACCCCGGCGCCACCAGGGCCTCCCCCACCCTTCCATCACCACCACTCGGCTCCTCATCGTCTTGTGGAGCCGCCCAGACCCCTAACTACGACGGAGCATCACCCTAGCCCGAGCCCCCAATTCCACTGAAGCCTTCCCTCCATCGCAGAGCTCGCCGCTGGCGATTCCCTCCACCCCCGACGACCCTACAACCACCAGAAGGTCCGCCCTAGATCCGGATCCATCCCCGCCCTCAGCTCCCAGCGAGGAACCATCGTTTGCCGGCGACGATCGCTGGAGTCCCGCCTCTTCTCGGGCAGAGGAAGAAGAGGGAGTGGAGACCAGTCAAACATGACTAGTGGGCCCCGTGGACCCACTGTCAGTGACTCCCCGTGCGGTCCACGCTGGATAAGTGGAGGCGTAAAACCTCAAGTACGCCTCCTCTGCCCGAAAGCGTAATCTCATTTGAAACGTTTTCTTTTTCTATTTTTATTAAAAACAGATTTTTACCAAAACTTTGACTAGCTATAACTTTTTAAATATAACTCCGAATGAGTTGATTCTTTTTCCTACCTCTCTCAAATATTGTCTAGTTTATTTTAAGATTTATTTCAAAAAAATTCAGACAACTATTTGGTACTGTTTTTTTTAAAACTATATATTGATTCAAAATATTTTAAATAGGATTTTTGGAGAGAGGAGAAAGCTTTCAAGAATTTTGGAATGCACCTTCCCTCCCCACGACTTGAAGCCAAGCATTCTGAACCCTGGCATAATATTGTGTGTGTTATTTGACACGGTGACAACGCCACCCCGACACGGGCATACATCATTTTATGTGATGATGTGTTCCTACTCATGAGTGCATATTAATGATTTCATGCTATTGGAGTTGATATGGTTGTGATGGTAATCACCGTCATATGCCTTTCATGCATACTAGAAGGGAATCCGAGAAGGCCTCTATCTTCGGTAGACACGGTCTTGTCCGTAGTCCTCTGTTGAGACGGTCGTGTCCGGTATGGCATGAGGGTGTATGTCGCGTGGTGTTTCTGTCTATTGGTTGAAGTATATATTGTTATGCTAATCATGCAGGGAATATTTAAACCTCCTAAGTCGACCGTAGATCGAGTCTTGTTCCGGTAACCCCCATACTTGTTTCGTGCTGCCACTCGTCCCTGCCATAGGTAGGGTACGGTTCAGTAAGTTGTCAACCCCTTTCCTAGCAAACACCGTACAGAGAGGCCATGGTGGAAGACACCGGAGGCATCCGGTAGGCATGCCACCTGGTCCGGGAGCATGGGTGTTTCGATTGTAGCCGAAGGGGTATCTCCCCTAGCTTGTGCGGGGTATAAATTTTGTGATCCCATGTTACGTCGAGGTTGTAGCCTCCCCACTTAGAGTTTCGCTTAACGGGTGTCGTGGGTGATTCCAGACACCGGTAAGTTAGGCTGGTGTGTGCGGATAAGTGTGTTTTCAATTAAAAGGCCGTAGGCGGAATCAGTCCTGATGGACTAAAGGAATCCGTTACTCGTGGGTAAACAGTATACTCTCTGCAGAGATTAAACCTATTCGAATAGCTGTGTCCATGGTTAAGGATTACAGTCTGGGATGGGTCAAGTGTCGGTCTTAGTGTCAGTCTTCGGAGGAGAAACTATTAAACCAGAACTGGGATCACGACTTGAGACTTGTGATAATTCTGATTATTATTTTGTTGTGGACTAACCCGTTATATTATTGGCATTATCGAATATCCTTGGGATGGTTCTACCTCCTGGATATTCACTGTGATTATTTATAAGCCCTTTATGTGGTGTCGCTGAGACGCCCGACTGTGGCATGCTTGTTATTTATTTACCTTATAAGCCCTTTATGTGGTGTCGCTAAGACGCCCGACTGTGGCATGCTTGTTATTTATTTACCTTATAAGCCCTTTATGTGGTGTCGCTGAGATGCCCGACTGTGGCATGCTTGTTATTTATTTACCTTATAAGCCCTATCTGTGGTGTCGCTGAGACGCCCGACTGTGGCATGCTTGCTATTTATTTATTTTATAAGCCCTTTATGTGGTGTCGCTGAGACGCCCGACTGTGGCATGCTTGTTATTTATTTTATAAGCCCTTTATGTGGTGTCGCTCAGACGCCCGACTGAGGCATTTCTCATTGTTTACTAACCTTTCGAGGCGTCGCTTCAGACACCCAATCGGTGCATTTTAATACTATGCTAGTACTGCATACTTATATTTATAAATGACCTGCTTGCATGCATCAGAGATTCTAATTTGTGACTGACATCATGATCATAAAATATTTCAGTACATAATTATCGTTGTTATATTATACCCGTGTTCATAATGTTTGCGAGTACATTCAAAAGTACTCACTGGCTTGTCCCTGGCTATTGTCTTGGCCAGATTTCTTGCGCGGAGAGGAGCGACCGTGATGACAGCCCCGGAACCTAAGCAATGGTGATAGCAGCCTCGCGAAGATAGGAGTTATCCTGGTCAGTTGTTCCTGTGGGAAATGGAGTCCCATAGACGCTGATGATCCACAAACCGCTTCCGCCATCAACCACTAGAAACCAAATTGTTGTACTCATAGGCCAGAATGGTCTTGTACTACATATTTTGCATTTTGCTTGGAATTTCTATATCAAGTTGGTGCCTCATCAGCTAACAGTAATCCTAGGGCTGGTGAGCACAAGGGCTATTTTCTGGAAATTAATACCGGAAAAACCGGTCGTCACAGATTCCCCAAGCTTAGGCTCTTGCCACTCCTTATTTCCATCAAATCCTTACCCAAAACTTGAGAATTTCACAACACAAAACTCAACAGAAAATCTCATGAGCTCCGATAGTACAAGAAAATAAATCACCACTTTAAGGTACTGTTGCAAACTCATTATTTATTTATATTGGTGTAATATCTACTGTATTCCAACTTTTCCATAGTTCATACCCCCCGATACTTCCCATAGATTCATCAAAATAAGCAAACAACACGCAGAAAACAGAATCTGTCAAAAACAGAACAGTCTGTAGCAATATGTAACTCTCGAATACTTCTGTAACTCCAAAGATTCTGAAAAATTAGGAAGACCTGAGAAATTTGGGTACCAATCCAGAGCAAAACGAGTCAGATCAAAATCACGTTTCAATAAAATTCTAGAAATTATTTACTGGACGTGAAACTTTCTGTTTTTCAGCAGGATCAACACATATATCACCGTAAGCTATCCTAAAGGTTTTACTTGGCACAAAAAGTAATTAAACATAAAACCACATCTAACCAGGGATAGATGAATTATTTATTACTAATCAGGAACAAAAAGTAAAGAACAAAAATAAAATTGGGTTGCCTCCCAACAAGCACTATCGTTTAACGCCCTTAGCTAGGCATAAAACACGAATAGATCTAGGTATTGCCATCTTGTCCCTTTTGGTAATAAAGGGAGAGTTTCTTATCTAAAGCACTTATCTTCCTATTTTGTGAAAGTACGTGGCCATTAATGGTGGAAGAAATATTAAGCACACTTCAAAAATTTGCATCTAAGCTAGCCTTCATCTCTTTGATAATTTCATTTTGGTAAAAGCACAAAAGAGCAGTGGATTCAACATTTTCACTTTTGGGGTGCCCAAATATAGCTTTCATCTTTTCATAAGTATCGATGGCATCATGAGGGATCAACTCTGGATCTGGATTTTTCCAAAGCAGTGGCTTTTGCGGAGGAAGTTTTTAAATCTTGTGGGAAAAGCATTCATCCCGTGGATGACACGGGCCATTTTATTATGGTCGTGTCTTTTAGTAGGCACAGATTTCGTCTTGATGATGATTCGGTGGCGGCAGCATTGGAATCTGCAATTGGAGGTTCCGCAATTGATTTGTCTGTTCAACTCATTAAAGACAAGGTATTCTCATTCTTTGTCTCTTGCAAACTTGTTGGCCTTCTTATTCTTCAATTGCAATCTTTTGCGTGCCCACAATTCAAATGTTTCTTCCATCTTTGGGGCAACGGTGGCCCTAATTGGAAACATGAGTTTCTTATTTGGAAGAAGGAATGTGATGCCGAATGGATCTTAATCAGTCCCTCTAAGAGGCGTGCTTCTCTTGGTTTGATTGCGATGCATAAACCACCTGCTAAGTCTGCTTTGCGTTCGGGTTTTGGATCTTCAAAGAATATTTCGTTTGCTACGTTCCAACAATATGATGTTTGCAAAGGATATAGTTATCCTGCCTCGCCTGGTTTGGTTGATGCTGGCGCTGAGGCTGGTTATTCGGTTCTTCCTCGTGAACGAGTCATTTTGCCACCGCCGTCGGCGACTAATCTCCGATGGACGGTGGCCAAGCCACCCATCACTTTCGGAACAGTTAACGCTCGTGAGATTTCTTCGTCCGGGTTTTCTGTGGTAGCGCCAACCACTCTCGACGTGAATCTGCATGTGCATGGGGATGAGCTGGTTGGATCTCTGCTTCCGGCCCAGGTTGTTTCCCCGGCCCAAACCGTTTCCACCAACCCGGTGATTCCCACGGCCCAGGTTGTTTCCCCGGACCTAGCAAATCAGGACTTTTCTGTTGTATCTCCATCTGATTTGGGCAATGAGGTGAATATTGATCTGCAACCATCAAACTTATCTGGAGATTCTGCTGATTTTAATGATCTTATTGATGCCATGGTTTTTAATGTTTGGAAATGTCAGAATTGCTTATCCATGGTTCATTTAACCAGAGCATGCACTAGCAGGGTTCGGTGCCGTAGATGCTTTAGGTTGGGGCACCGGGCAAAGGGCTGTTCGGATTCTACTCCTTCTCCCGCTTACAAGTGGGTCCCACGGATCAAATCTGGTGAGTCCAGCCGGTCAACAGTTTTTTCTACGCTGGACGCCTCGATTCCCTCCATTGCTAGTCCCACTGGGTCTTTGCCCAGTCCCGTCGACCCTACCACCCCATCTATTCCACCTCTGCCCGCAGAGCCACCGCCCATAACGCCTCCGCCACCTCCCTCATCGTTGTCTGCATCGCCCCCTCCGCCTCCCTCATCGCCGTCTGCATCGCCTACCTACTGCACCACTTCTGATCGGTGTTGTTCTAATCCTTTGGCACCGGCAATGGAGACCTTTGAGTTAGACCCCATGGAGTTTGTCCCGCAAGGCTTCGACATCATCGATGGCGGTGAGCTGCGCCTGCCCCGCACCTTCTTCGCGCCTGCGGTGGCACCTGATCGGCAACATGAAGACTATGCCATCGCCATCATCGAGCCAGCTCCTCTGCCTGAAGAAGTCGCCATCTTCAGAAACATGGTCAGTAACTTTGTTGTCAATGATCTGGGAAGAGCTATTCTGGATGCACAGCCTTGGATCCAGGGGGTTGGGCTATTTCGTTTTCGTAGTGCTCTGGCTCGTCAAGCTTTATTTGATCATCCACCTTTCAATCTGGGCAATGATAGATTTGTTCGGTTTATCCCGCATGATGAGGGTATCAATTACAGAGCAACGCAGGGTTTTCACCGTGGATGGGTTATTTTGCTTGGTGTTCCTCTGGATTATAGGCGCACACAGTACCTTGCGGATGTAATTAGCACGTTTGGTAGATTTCATCAGTGGCACCAAGATGATCCGATGCTTGTCCGCTCGCTGGCTTATGTGTCTTTCCCTGCGCCAACTTTGGTTCCACGCTCTGTGACTTATAGAGAATATGCAGACTTTGGTGGTGCTAGGATCTCTTGGTCTGCATCTTTCTATATCCTGTCAGCGGATTTTGCAGACATCTTACCAGCAGATGAAGACCCCATGCCCTTCAATGGCAATCTGCACCCCCTCCCTGGCAATTTGCAGTTTGAGAATCACAATTGGGTTATGCCAGAATTCCTGGAGCTAGGTTGGGATGATGTGCCACATCCTATCAATGAGCAGCAAAACAATGATGTGCACCCGGATCATGAAGCTGTGCAGCATGAGGAAGTGCAGGAAATTCAGTCTCAGGAGTCCATTGTTTTGCAACCTTCAGATGATTCAGTTAACAATGTTGACAATGCACCTCAGGTGGCTGTCTTCCAGCCACCATTGGGACTTCAGCAGCCTCCTCTTATGATTGGACAAGTTCTCACCATCTATGGACCGGTTTTGCCTCCTGTGATGCAGTGGCAGCGTTCTTTTGAGAAGATGCTGCCGTTTATCTGGTCTTCGAGCATTTCTTGGTTTGTTTTCAAGTCTGACATTGGTGCTATGCTCAACAAGCAGTCATGTGAGGCTCTCTGCAGTGGCCCTGCTTCCACGCTTAAGCTTTTGCCTGCACCTATCTCCTCGATCAGTTCTTCTCTGGATGTGCCAACTGCTCCTGTTAAAAGGCCAGTTGCTCGGGCTCTCTACTTTGATGACCTGGATGACCCAGTTTCTGAAGCCTTTGAATTCTCAGCTGTGCCTGAAGTATCTCTGAGGCGTGCAAGGAATCCTAAAGACTCAAGAATTATTGTTGATACTAAGGTTCAGCACAGTGCACGCCTGAGCACTCTCTGTGATGGCTTCCGCAAAGTAACAGGTGGCACTCCATCCAAGAAGTCTCACACTTTGTAGAAGCGCAAGACTAGCAGTTCCTAGTCGGAGGATAGATCTACTGTGCCACCACCAACTGCTATTGCTGACCTCCAACGCATTGGCGCCCGTCTTCGCATTTCACCTGAGAAGATCTCTACGGATAAGCTTGTTGCTGATCCTGTCAAGCCCAGCAGCAGCATGGGTTCTGATGATTAGTTACTTCATGCAGGGTTCTGGTCTATGGCGTACCATAATCGCCATTTATCTTTCTTTCTTTGTTGAGAACTATGTGATGCTCGCCTGCGTTGTGGGTCGGTGTAGGTCATTGTGTGGCCTACTTACTATGCTTTTACTTTTGGTTTGTAATGAATCAGACAAGATTTAACGAGTGGAAAGTTCTATGTTGGAATGTTCGTGGCCTCAATTCGGAAGCGCGTCAGCTTGCAGTAAGACAAAAGATTGATGAAAGTGGTTGTTCTGTTGTCTGTCTTCAGGAAGCTAAATGCATGCAAATGGATCAACGTTTCATTAGGAAGTTCTGCCCGAGGCATTTTGATAATTTTGTTTATGTTCCCTCGGCTGGTGCGTCTGCTGGGATGGTGGTTATTTGGAATTCTTCCTTTTTCATAGGTTCTTTAATTCAGTCAAGGTCCTATGGGATAATTGTGGAGTTTAAATCCAAACATACTTCTGAAACTTGGTCTTTAGTCTCTATTTATGGACCGTGTCAAGGCCCTGCCCGTGACGAATTTGTTCACTGGTTATATAATCTTGATATTCAGTTTGGTGAAAATTGGTTGCTTTTGGGTGATTTCAACTTCATGCGATCGCTTGAGAACCGCAATCTTCCGGGAGATGATGTTAACGATATCTTCTTGTTTAATGAAATAATTGGCCATTTGGGCCTTGTTGAACTGCCAATCAAGGGTCGGCAATATACTTGGTCAAATATGCAATCTTCACCGCTTCTTGAGCAGATTGATTGGTTTTTCACGTCGGTTGCTTGGACATCGGACCACCCAAATACGATGGTTTTTCCACTTGCACGCACTGCCTCCGATCATTTTCCATGTGTGGTTTCGATATCCACTTCTATCCCCAAGGCTAAGGTTTTCTGTTTTGAAAATTATTGGGTTGATTTGCCCAGTTTTGTTGACTGTGTTTCTGAGGTTTGGAATAGGCTAGTGGCAAGACCGTCGATTGCATTAACAATTTCGGCTAAGTTTAAATCCCTCCATTATGCTCTCAAGAAATGGTATTTAAACCTTTCCATAGTCAAAGCTCTAATTGCTGATTGTCATAAAGTGATTATTTTGCTTGATAATCTTTAGGAAATGAGGCCTTTAAGTTGGCCGGAGTTCAATTTCCGCATAATTGTTAAATTGCACCTTGAGGATATTTTACGTTGGCAATTCATCTATTGGAAGCAGCGTTGCACGATCAGAAACATCAAAGTTGGTGAGGAGAATTCGAAATTTTTTCATGCCATGGCTACGGAAAGATTTCGTAAGAACACTATCTCCTCGATCAAGTCTGGAGAGGGTGACGTGGTCACGGATCACCAGCAGTTGGCAGGGATGTTCTAGGCCGATTTTAATCAACGAATGGGCCAATCAAAAGGCATTCAAATGGGTTTTGATCTAGACACATTAATTACCCGGATTGATGGTCTAGAGGAGTTATCCTTACCGTTCACGGACTCTGAGGTGGATGTGGTAATTAAGAATATGCCTTCTGATCGCGCTCCGGGACCAGACGGGTTTACTGGTTTGTTCTTAAAGAAATGTTGGTCTATTTTCAAGGAGGACTTTATGAACCTTGTGCAAGAATTCTATGAGGGGAAATGTAATTTGGAGTGTCTCAAAACATCTCTTATAACACTCATTCCGAAGAAGCTAAGCCCTGAATATGTTGGTGATTTCCAACCCATATCTTTGATTAATACATGTTTAAAGTTCTTAACCAAGCTTTTGGCAAATCGTCTCCAGGGTGTGATCTTGAAATGTATCCACCGCAATCAATATGGTTTTCTGCGGTGTCGATCCATTCAGGACTGTCTGGCCTGGTGTTTTGAATACATCCACCAATGAAAATCTTCGAAGAGGCCTATCATTCTTCTTAAGCTTGACTTCACAAAGGCTTTCGACACCATCAAGCATGATCTGATTCTTAGGATTTTGAAATGTAAGGGATTTTATGATCGTTGGACAAGTTGGATTGACAACATTTTATCCACGGGCTCCTCTTTGGTTCTTTTGAATGGAGTGCCTGGTAATCATTTCGTTTGTCGTTCGGGTGTTCGTCAAGGAGATCTGCTATCTCCTTTGCTCTTTGTGATCACGGTGGACTTACTACAATCAGTTGTAAATGAGATGTGCACAAGTAATATTCTCACCTTGCCAATCCCAACTACCTCGATGGACTATCCGATCGTGCAATATGCTGACGATACCCTCATCATTCTTCCAGCTATTGACAGACAGCTAATTGCTTTCAAAGAAATGCTTGAAGTCTTTGCCAAATCAACCGGTCTAAGGGTAAATTTCAGTAAATCCTCTTTGATACCCATCAATATGAGTGATGACGAGGGCAAGCGTGTTGCCTGCTTGCTTGGGTGTGATGTTGGTTCCATGCCATTCACTTATCTGGGCTTACCAATGGGTACTTCCCGGCCAACAATTTATGATGTGATGCCTTTGGTGGATCGTATCGAGAGGCGATTATCTGCGTCTTCTTGTCTGTTGAATCAAGGAAGCTGGCTTCAACTCTTGCACTCTGTTC
This sequence comes from Triticum dicoccoides, assembly GCF_002162155.2. Classification (NCBI taxonomy): domain Eukaryota; kingdom Viridiplantae; phylum Streptophyta; class Magnoliopsida; order Poales; family Poaceae; genus Triticum; species Triticum dicoccoides. Next base: position 516,944,607 of record NC_041383.1, read on the forward strand.
TTAGTTCTATGCCAATATATTTCTTGTGCACTCTTTCGCTGCCGCAGGGTATCTTAAAGCATATTGAGAGGATTATGCGGCAATGCTTGCGGAGAGGGAACTCGGATACGCCCCGGCAATCATTGGCGGCTTGGGACTTGGTATGTCGTCCTAAATCTTTTGGTGGTCTGGGGGTTATGGACTTGAGCATTCAATATGATGCCTTGCTGATCAAGCATCTCTTTATGTTCTTCAATAAGATGGACGTGCCATGGGTATCTCTTATTTGGGAAACTTATTATGCCTCTGCGCCTCCCTAAGTCACTCAAAGCTGCGGCTCTTTCTGGTGGAGGGACGTTTTCAAGTTATATGATAAGTTTTGCAAGTTGGCAGTTCCACTCGTTCGTATGGGGGATACGGTGATATTCTTGCTTGACCGTTGGAAACTTGGCAACAATATAGTTATCATGGAACATCAGTTTCTGAGACTCCACTCTTTTGTGATTGATGACTCTCTCACATTCAAGGATATGATGGAGCTATCAGACCTCACTGACAATCTCCATCTGCCACTGTCTGCCGAGGCCTTCAAGGAGTTTAATCATCTTGAGGCGTTGCTTCCTCTAATTAATCTTAAGGACGGGGAAAAGGATGTCTGGAAATGGCCTTCCAAGTCTGGTGATTATCTGTCCAGGATTTATTACTTGTCATGCTTTTCGGACACAGTGGTTGACCTCATATTCAGGTTGATCTGGAAATGTTCTTATACTCTGAAGCTTAAGGTTTTTGGGTGGCTCCTTTTGATGGATTGCCTGAACACTAGGGACATGATGCAGCGGAGGCACTAGATTATCCAGGATGACACTTGTGTTCTTTGTCACTTGGCCTCACATGAGGACAGAGGGCATCTCTTCTTTGCTTGTAGTTTTAGCCAGCATGTCTGGAGCTACCTGGGTATCTCATGGAGTCCTCAACGTAACCAGACCACTTATGAGTTGGCTACTACAGCTAGGAAGGATTTTGGCCATCCTTTTTTCTTAGAGATAGTCTTCACTGCCACTTGGAATATTTGGACACAAAGAAATGGGAAGATCTTCAGGAATGAACCACCTTCTTTTAGGGCATGGAGGAGAAATTTTGTGCATGACATCTCTCTTTTAGCTCATAGAATCAAATGTAAATATAGGAATAGATTAATCTCTTGGATAGCTGCCTTACCCTAATCAATTCTTTTGTAAGTATTACTCTCTCCTCTCCTATCTTAACTGTGTAACTTTGTATTACTCTGGCTTTGTGGTTTAATAAAGGATTGTGGGGCTGTTGCCTTGCAGTATATAGTCAAAAAAAACATAAAAGCTTTTCAAGTATATCTCGATTTGATATTGAGGTACATAGCTGGCTCGGATCCTTAACAACCTATCCAAAGCATCTTTCAAAGACTCATCAAGCAAATAACAAAAAATTCCGGGGTCATCTTCATCAAAATTACAAAAAATCTCATTAATAACCCCGGTAGGTCTTTCCAATGCATCATTATTTATGAGCTTAGAGAGAACGGAGGGGCTATCCAAAGAATTAAAACCCGGGAGAAAACCCTTAGCTCCTTTTGATTTGGCCATAATGATAGGAAGGCAAATTTAGGTAAACGAGAGGACAGAGAGAGAAAAGGAAAATTTAGGTAAACGAGAGGACAGCAAGAGAAAAGGCAAATATTTTCAAAAAAAATCAGAGGTGTGGAAGAGGAAAACGAGAGGCGAATGGCGAATAATGTAATGCAAGAGAGGAGAGTTTATGATGGGTACTTGGTATGGCTTGACTTGGCATAGATCTCCCTGGCAACGGCACCAGAAATTCTTCCTGCTACCTCTTGAGCTTGCGTTGGTTTTTCTCTTGAAGAGGAAAGGGTGATGCACAAGTCAATCTAGTAGGAGATAACGCACAAGTCACCGAATACCTGCACAAACATTTAACAACTTGCACCCAACGCGATAAAGGGGTTGTCAATCTCTTCATGATTACTTGCAAAAGTGAGATCTAATAGATATAGATAAACGGTAAAGTGAATATTTTTGGTATTTTTTGTTTATAGATCGGAAAGTAAAAGATTGCAAAATAGTAGATTGGAAACTAATATGATGGAAAAGAGACTTAATATGATGGAAAAGAGACCCCGAGGCCATAGGTTTCACTAGTGGCTTCTCTCAAGATAGCAAATAATACGGTGGGTGAACCAATTACCGTCGAGCAATTGATAGAAGAGCGCATAATTATGACGATATCTAAGGCAATGATCATGAACATAGGCGTCACGTCCGTGTCAAGTAGATCAAAACTATTCTACATCTACTACTATTACTCCACACATCGACCGACACCTGCCTGCATCTAGAGTATTAAGTTCATGAAGAACAGAGTAACACATTAAGTAAGATGACATGATGTAGAGGAATTAACTCAAGCCATATGATGAAAACCCCATCTTTTTATCCTTGATGGCAACTATACAATATGTGCCTTGCTGCCCCTACTATCACTAGGAAAGGACACCACAAGATTGAACCCAAAGCTAAGCACTTCTCCCATTGCAAGAAAAACCAATCTAGTAGGCCAAACTAAACCGATAATTCGAAGAGACTTGCAAAGATATCAAATCATGCATATAATTCAGATAAGACTCAAATAATATTTATAGATAATCTGGCTATAAATCCACAATTTATCGGATCTCGGCAACCACACCACAAAAGTATATTACATCGAATAGATCTCCAAGAACATTGAGGAGAACATGGTATTGATAATCAAAGAGAGAGAAGAAACCATCTAGCTACTAGTCATGGACTTGTAGGTCTATGGTAAACTACTCACGCTTCATCGAAAGGGCAATGGTGTTGATGTAGAAGCCCTTCGTGATCGAATCCCCCTCCTGCAGGATGCCGGAGAAGGACCCTAGATGGGATCTCACGGGTACAGATGGTTGCGGCGGTGGAAAAGTGTTTTCATGGCTCCCCCTGATGGTTTTGGGGTATAAGAGTATATATGGGCGAAAGAATTAGGTCAGGAGAGCTCTGAGGGGCGAACGATGTAGGGGGCGCGCCCTACCCTTTGGGCGCACCCTCCACCGTCGTGGCCGCCTCGTTGCATCTCCGACTTCATCTCCAAGTGTCCTGGTTTGCTTCTGGTCCAAGAAAGATCATCATGAAAGTTTCATTCCGTTTTGACTCTGTTTGGTATTCCTTTTCTGTGAAACCCTAAAACAGGCAAAGAACAGAAAATGGCACTGGGCTCTAGGTTAATAGGTTAGTACAAAAAATAATATAAAATAACATATTAATGCATATAAAACATCCAAAACAGATAATATAATAGCATGGAACAATTAAAAATTACAGATACGTTGGAGACGTATCATGCACCATCTTCTTTTTGTCCAATATTACACACCCATACATGTTTGAAATATTTGGCGCATTACCATGAATCAGACACGCATATGAGGCGAAACCGTGTGTGTGTCCATTGAACATCTTAAACGTTTCGCGTCAAAGAACTGCATGTCCTATATTTTCCATCACACACATTGGTTTCTTTCTAACCGCATGTACATGATTTTATTCGCTCTTGTTTAATTTTATTTTCCTTGTAATTTATAATTCAAATTTGAAATTTTGAATTATGAAACGTGGAATTTAAATTCTCACCACAATGGTTCAACAACCAATCCATAAATAAAATTCTCAGTACAATATGTCTAGTAATTACTGGATTAGGCAACAATTAAGTGTGATGAACCACAATATTTAATGCAGTAAAGGTTAAGAGAGAACTGTAATCATGTTGGCTGTCGATGGTGTTGAATAAGTGGAATGCCCATAATGTGGCCTCCTGCATGCCGAATGTGCGAAAAACTTTTGTCCAACCCTTTGTGAAGATTGCCCGCGCATCCTTCACCGTCTTTAGGAAGCCTTCTGGACCATTATCATGGTAGAATGAATTATATACTCTAACCTTAGTTGCCTCCACTCCGGTCATGTAGTTTGCAAGATAATCATCAGTAAATTGCTTCAGAAACCAATGAAAAGATAAAACTTGCATGTCTAATAGAGTAACTCATTGTGTGCAGGGGAAAAAAGGCAACACATTACTTACCATCCTAAAGTTCACTGATGTCTTGGACAAAGTGTAAATATAGAGTTTAATTCCCATCACCCGTCTCTTTCGCCTAATAATCTTTCTTAGTTTCCTCACTTGATTCTCGTTCATGAATATCTCATTTCCCCATACCTAAAAGGGTTCCCCATACGCAAAAGGGGTCAAATGTGGATCAATACCACTGATACATTTTCCTACAAGCAACCACTAAATGTTAGAAGCTAAACTGCGATTGCACAAATGATGTAAAATACTACTCCCTCCATTCCTAAGTACAAGTATTTTTAGAGATTTCAATATGAACTACATATCTATATGGACATAATTTAGATTAGAATGTAGATTCACTCATTTTGCTCCGTATGTAGTCTATATTGGAATCTCTAAAAAGACTTATATTTAGGAATAGAGGGAGTATAAGACATGTGATGCAGCTACCTCACGGCAAACAACAACATCGCCCATTGTGGCCCTGCGTAACTACATGGAAAGGCAATGCTAACCACAACATGATTAACATCCACCAAAAATAGTAAATGGTAATAAAAAGATAGCATCTATAGTGATATTTTTGGTGGATGTCAATCATGTTGTGGAAGAGAGGTGTTCCTTCAGGTCGAAGTGTGGATAAGTGCCACTGACATGTGTACGTACAAGAAGCAAGTAAATGTTAGAAGCTAAACTATAATTGCACAAATGATGTAAAAACGGTAAAACATGGGTTGCAGCTAACCTCGACGGCCAACAACAGCATCGCCCGTCATGGCCCTGCGTAAGTACATGGAAATGCATGTTAACTACAATAGGTTAGCATCCATCAAAAATAGCAAATAGAAATTAAACGACCACATCTCTAGTGATATCCTCATTGTGGAGAGTTGCACGGTAGCAAAGCGACAAATTAAAAAATGGATACAACTGTTAATTACAACAGGCTTAATAGCATCTAGAGTCATGATTGTGAGTTTGTAGCCGGTATTTGTGAAATTGAGCTTGACAGTTTATACTTGAACATCACATAGTGTGTAGTACTAAAATAAACAAGGCACATTATCTACAGGCAACCTAGTATAGCCATTGAAGCTGGTACTGATAAAAATGCAATTGACAGAGTTAAACATCGCAAGGCAACTGTTCTATAACAAAAAATGCCCAGTTGTCTATAAAAAGATAGGGAAAATAGTTAAGACAGGTTAGGTCTGTTTACTAAAACATGGTTAATACATCATCCATACAAAACATAGCCATTGCAACTAGTATTGGTAACATTGAACATGTCATTTCATACTTGGTAAGTCCTGAGGGGTAGTTGTTGGGGTACTTCTTTTGGGCCAAAACCCGCCCCAAGTCAGCGGTTGCGGAGACATGGTGTATCTCCGGGGCGAAGCATAGATTAGTGTCGCTGACATTTGTACCTACAAGAAGCAAGTAAATGTTACAAGCTAAACTGCCATTGCACAAATGATGTAAAAAACTGTAAGACATGCAATGCAGCTAACCTCGACGACAAACGACAACATTGCCCGTTATGGCCCTACGCAAGTAAATGGAAAGGCATTTTAAATACAATAGTCTTAGCGTAAAAAAAATAGCAAATGGAAATAAAGAGACATCATCTCTAGTGATATCTTCATTGCAGAGAGTAGCAGGGTAGCAAAGGGACAGATTAAAAAATGGATACAACTGTTAATTACAACAGACTTAATAGCATCCTGAGTCACGTATTCTAAGTTTGTAGCTGGTATTGGTGAAATTGAGCTGGACAGTTCATACTTGAATATCACACCATGTGCAATAATGAAATAAACAAGGCATGTTTTACTACAGACAACCTAGTATTGCCATTGAAACTGGTGCTGACAAAAATGCAATTGACAGAGTAAATATCGCAAGGCAGGTGCTGCTAGAGCAGATAATGGTCCGGTTGTCTATAAAAAGGTAGGGAAAATAGCTAAGATGGATTAGGCCTATTTACTACAACATGCTCCATACATCAACCGTACAAAACATAGCCATTGCAACTGGTATTTATAAGATTGAGCTGGTTAGTTCATACTTGGTAAGTTCCGAGGGGTAGTTCCTACGGCACTTCATCTAGGCCAGAGCCCGCCACAAGTCGGCGGCGGCGGGGACGAGGTGTTCCTCCGGGTCAACACGCACAGCGGCCATCGCCCCATCGACCGCCATCAGCTCCTAGACCTCCACGTGATATGTGGTTGGGATTACATGGTGATGGTTTGGAGTAGGGGCGGTGGGGATTTGGGGGCATGAGGATGTTTCACAGGCGCCATTTTAGCAATCAGGTTGGAGTGGTGATAGACATCGATGGGTTACCTGACTGGATCGATGAGGCTCTGGCAGAACGTAGATGTGGTTGAAGTTGTGGTTGCGGCTACGGTGGTTTGAGCTGCCGGGAGGGGGCAGGGTGGGGACATACTGCGGAAATATGATGGGTGGGGATATGGTGGTAGGAATAATTTTTGAAAGCGTGCACCTATGCAAATTTTGCTGCGAAACTTGAAATTGGGCAGGTGAAACACACAGCACAGACGAAGTGCGTAAAATACTCGTGTGCGAGAAAAGAGAAAATTGGCGGATCCCATCTCCAAAAAAATCTACACAACTAGTTGATTAAATCTGTCAATGCCGGTCGTGATGGTACGGTTGCTTTATTAGAAAACATCACATAGGTAACTTACTTATGGATCATTAACGCAAAAAAACGCACACGGTACGCCATAGAAACCATGTGTTTTGTGATCTTCTAATAATTCTTATATCTATCAGCATCTACAGACGCACCTGCAAATTTAAAAATCTCTTTCATTGTAGAAGGGTTATTTAATGTACATGAACGAGGCAAAGGTGACACATGATGAACAATCATCGGTTTATGAAATGCAATCAAGTGTCAACCTGCCTCGCTCACACAACCAGAATTGATCCTAAATAACAAAAGAGAAGCTTGCTAGCATCCGCCGGCGCGGCTATTGAAATCGGTGTGCGGTCAACTCGCGTGGCGACATGGGACTAAAAACCAGTTGCAGTCAACTCATCTCCGGTAGCTTCGGGTGGCTGCGGGCAGACGTTTTGGGAGGATTTAGTTTAGACATGGTAAGCAACGCTCAAAGCCCTAAAAGGTTGCTCTTATCGACATCAATTGTATGTTAATAATAGATAGTAGTACCATATTAAACTCCTAGATACTAGTAATTTACTCCAAAACTAGTAAGTACTACTCATAGATGCTCGTAATTAATTATACAAACTTACGGGCGACACATGCACTAACTAGTTCTCACATGGTGGAAAGTCGTAATCATTCTCCTTCCCGGCCTTCTCAGTGGCAGAACACTATGCTTGGATCTCTGCACAGCTCTCATCAGTGTCACGGTAGCTACCTCCACGGCCCTGGCAGGTGGAGGCATCGGGGCATGCTAGCCAGATATCGTTGTTCTCCTTCCTGGACTTCTCGGTGGAAGCCCACCGTGCTTGGATCTCCGCAGAGCCCTCCTCGGAAGGGTGTGTGGTCTTTTCTTTCTTGCGATGGTGGGACTCTCTTTTCTTGACTGCTTTCTGCCTTTTCTGCTCCTTCTGTGCGGCTTTGATAGCCTCTTGTTCCATCGCGCATTCTGCAATGGCAGCTTCAAAGTTCGCCCACATAGATGTGCGGCCACGGGTGGCGATGAACTCGGCGTGGCGGGATGGCATCGCTTCCTTCCCATGTGTCGGCCGCGGGAGGTGAGGAACCCGGTGCAGTGGGAGGCCATCGCTTCCTTACCAGTTAGAGAGCTCTGTGGTGGACTGGCCAGACAACCATATAGTGCGGTGGTTTTTAAGAGCTCAAGGACAAACGACAAAGGAAATTTGGCTTCCCCTACAATATTGGTCATCCATTATCGCACATGGTTCATCTCCGTTGCCTCTGAAACCGTGTGTTCTCACCCTATTGTGAGTTGCGTTCTGATTGGTCAGAATCCCAACAACGCAGATCACGCGTCTGCATTGTAGGATGCACCGGGATCAAACGGCAATCCACGTCCCTCTCATCACACCCGTGCAGCTGTAGCTGGATTGGATTTATCAGCGCTAAATGTCTAGAAAATGCACATAATCACCTAATTATGGTAAATGAGCCCGAAAAAGTGTTAAATTTGAACACGGTGATTTTCAGGGTGTATGATCATCGTAGAAAAAAATTCAAGGATGAAGGAATTTGGATTCCCCTTCAATCTTGGTGATTTCCCTCTCGAAACCATGAAACTTCCTCATTGATGGTTTGATTTATGAAGAGCGTGCAAGATGACATAAGCCAAGCCTTCTCAAATTTTTACCAGGGCATGGCGAGGCCACACCATGGCACCATACTAGGCGTCATGTTTTTCAAGCATGTCTTTCATTTTTCTATAGTTGAAAAACCAATAAACGACACATTTGTGGTTGACTCTTGCCACACATATCCTTGAAATCTCTGCTCATACCTTGTAAAAGTCATGGGAATTTACTAAATGCCACGAGTATGGTTTTCCAGACCGTTTTTGTGCACTTTTTCGTGCACTGATTGTTTGAATTTGAATTATGTGCATTAATGCCTAGAAAATGCACATAATCTCCTAAATATGGTAAATGAGACCAAAAAAGTGCCAAATTTGAACATGGTGATCTGCATGGTGTATGTTCATCGTAGGAAAAACTCAAGGACAAAGGACGATGGAAAGTTGGATCCCCTTAAATCTGGTGATTTCCCTCTCGAAACCACGAAACTTTCCTTGGCGATGGGTGTATTTACCAGGGCATGGTGAAGCCATACCATGGCACCATGCCAGGTGTCATGTTTTTCAAGCATGTTTGTCATTTTCTATAGTTGAAAAACCAATAAATGACACATTTTTTGGTTGATTATTGCCACACATATCCTTGAAATCTCTGCCCATTCCTTGTAAAAGGCAAGGGAATTTACTAAATACCACGAGCATGGTTTTTTATACCATTTTTGTGCACTTTTTCATGCATCGATTGTTTGAATTTAAATTATGTGCGTTAATGCCTAGAAAACGCACATAATGGAGTACATATAGTAAATGAGCTCGGAAAAATGCAAAATTTGAACACGGTGGATTGGAGGGGGTATGTTCATCGTAGAAAAAAGCTGAATGACAAAAGAGGAAGGAAATTTGGATTCCCCTTCAGTCTCGGTGATTTCTTATCGCACACGGTTCATCTCCATCACCTCTACAAACCGTGTGCGTTCACCCATAGGTTCAAAATTGACAAACTTTATTTACTGCAAAGGAAATGGCAGGCCGAGTAAGAGTTAAATACTGAAGTGCACCAATAATACTTCTCTAACTGGTACTATCTTCCTGATTCAGGAGTTCTCCTTCTGTCAAGGGGAGAGGCTCTGAACTGGACAAAGGAGTTGGTGAAGGTTTGCAATCCTTCATGCCAACTCTACTCAATAAATCAGTAACATATTTGCCTTGTGATAGGTGGATTCAACGTTCAATTTTTTGTACTTCAATACCTAAGAAGTAGTGCAAGTCTCCCAAGTCTTTGAGAGCAATATCTGACCTGAGATCATTTAACTACTACTATCTTCCTGATTCAGGATAATGTTCTCATTTTAAATCACTATTTCTGTTTTGGAGCATGCTACTTTTCTAGCAGAGGAATTCAGATCTGACATGGTAGATGCAGTATCAAAGCTCTTGATGACTTCGGTTACAACAAACAAACTCTTAGAAAGTTATGATTCAGTCCACCAACAGCTCGGTTCTAGTGAAGTTAAAGTAGAAAGCTGTCAGGACCCCGATCCTAAGCCACATCGATCTAGCATGTAACACATCATATCACTTTGCGGCTTCACGCACGGTATTCCCACGGGTGTCACCTTACCTAGCCCGGGACCGTTTGCACCTTTTGGCTCACGTATATGATAGTGTCGCTAGCATCCATATGATAGAGAACCCGGGCCAACATGACTAGTTGTGAATCCAAAGTGGCACTAACTTACAGGGACATGCATACATGACCCAGCAGCGAACTTGTCGGTCATCAGCGAGTGAATTCAGGCTGTAGCAACTGGGCTAGCAGGACTCCGGGAATCCAGGCTGTAGCAGGCTAACAGGACTCTGAAAGACACCGCGTGACATTTCCCCAAAGGGACAGACACAGGATCGAAGAAGGACACATGCTGGCCAGTCTAAGTGTTCCGGAGCAGTAGCAATTGGGCTAACAGGACTCCGGTAAACTGGGTTGTAGCATACTACCATGGCTCGGTGGAAGCACTAGACTACATTTCCCCATAAGAGAGGCTACCAAGGATAGACAATTAGGTTGTCGGATCCCACCCATACCAAGCATTTCAATCATACACACAATATGCTCGATATGTGTAAATACAACATGGCATCACAAAAAAAGTCTACGACTCAAAGTATTTATTCAATAGGCTCCGAGGAGCGAGATATTACAAACATGGGTATCATTACCCAACATTCAGAGCATACAAGTCAAGCACATGCGGAAGCTTAACATGTCTGAGTATAGACATCTACAAATGAAAAAGACTGAGAAGCCTGACTATCTACCAGATCCTGCCGAGGGCACAAGATCGTAGCTGAGGTAACAAGCTAAACGTCGAAGTCCACGCGGAACTACCAGTGAGACTGGAGTCTCTCTGCAAAAACATAAATTAAGCAAACGTGAGTACAAATTTACCTAGCAATACTTAAATCAGAACTAACTACATATGCATCGGTATCAACAAAGGGGGGTGGTGGAGTGTAATTGCAGCAAGCCAGCTTTGATTCGGTGGCTATCCTAAACTACGACTTCAAATAACTATTTTGGGGTGGCGCACATGAGTCCACGTATTCACCAATCAACACACCACTATGGATCCGCTCCCGTCTTCCTACGAGAACGCCATCCATAGCACTCACGCTTATCTTGCGCATTTTAGAGTATCCACTTTCACTTGTCTATGAACTGTACAGGCAACCCAGAGGTCCTTTACCGCGGACGCGGCTATTCAAATAGATGATGTTAACCCTGCAGGGGTGTACTTCTTCACACACACTCTCACCACTTATCGCCGTTTACACGACATGTACTCGGCAACCTTCAAGCGGAAGCCCAGCGAGGGTGTCGGCCACGACCTAACTAACCGCACAAGTCTCTAGTCTAGGTTTATCACCTATTCGGGTTCCATCCGCAAGGAGATCCGGCCGGAGTTTCACTCACGGCCCCAAACGATGAGAGCAGGGTTCCCGAGGCACCAAATGGGCATCCCGGTACACCGTGCCTCGTGTCTCTACCGCATCATAGCCCACCCCTAAGGTCTACGCTATGCATGGCCCCCAACACATATACTACAAACACCAGAAACTAGTTGCAACTCCTGGATAGAGATCAAGGTGATTAATAAGTCGAGAGGGACACTTAAGCATTTCAATGCGTGGTAGTAACTGTTCATGGATCACAAACACAGAACTTAGTTCCCGAGGACAGTTTCAATGAGACAACCCACCATGTACTCCTACATGGCCTCTCACCGCTACCTTTACCAAATCGTGTTCACACACTTATCTGTCAACAGTAGGACATGTTCACCATTTTCCAATTCATTCCCGATGAATCAGACCTGACTCAACTCTAAGCAGTAGCATGCATGACAAACAAGCATGAATGAGTAGGCACATCAGGGCTCAAACGGCTCCTACTCATGCTAGTGGGTTTCATCTATTTACTGTGGCAATGACAGGTCATGCAGAGGAAAAGGGGTTCAACTACCGCAGCATGTAACCGTTGAATCTTTGTTGTCCTAATGCAGTAAAAGAGAGTAGGAGCGAGAGAGTGGGATTGTATCAGAATGAACAAGGGGGTTTTGCTTGCCTGGCACTTCTGAAAATAGTAATAGCTCTTCATCGGTGTCATCGATCTCATTGTCGGAACTACGTCATTGTAACGTCAGCAGGTCAACGTGGCAGTCCAGGTCAAACTGACCAGTGGGCCCCGTGTGTTAGTAACTAAACTAAACTAACTAGGTTTAGTTAACACTAATATGGGTTAGTTAGCAGGGCGTCCCCACCTTTCAATGACTCGGGAGGGGGAGTCAAACTAGGTCAACCGAGGCTGACCCGCCGGCGGCTCGATGCCGGCGTCCACAGACATGGCGGAGGGGCTCGGGATCTCTTCCCCGACGCCCAAACAAGCGGCGAAGAGCGCCCACAGGGAGCTGGAGCTCACCCGCGCCCAATGCAGCAGGCGACAGTAGCTGGGGCGGCCGGAGACGATGGCCTCGAGCTCGGCAGCGGCGGCTGGAGCTCGGGCGTTGTCGTGGATTTGTCACTGCAGATGTCCTCGTGAAAGGACTTAGTCGTGGAGCCATCGCTACAGGTTAACTTGAAGGGGTTAAAGCGGACACAAAGACACAAGGGTTTATACTAGTTCGGCCCCTTCGATGAAGGTAAAAGCCTACGTCTAGTTGTGATGGAATTGATGTGGTTCCGATGGCTAGGGAGCAAACAAGCTTCGCCTAGGCTCGAGTTGTTGTTGTCTGTCCTTGAACTGCCGCCGGGTCGTCCCCTTATATACACGGGTGACGCCCGTCGGTCCACAGAGTCCCACACCGGTTCATACTCGTATCCCGGTTGGTCTCTCTCTATTCCTAACTTACAATGCACGTTTACATATCAAGCCGGTTTACGGCTACAGGTCCTAAACCGACTACAGGCCTTGGGCCTTCATCTGCTTAATCACCTTTATACTACTAATGAAGTTAACCCGGCCCAGGTAGGCCGGTTCACACCTAGTAGTAATATCCCCAACATTAGGCCCCAGATTGATTTGAACTGGTTCATGTCAATCCTTCACAAAGAAATCTTTGTCTTCAACATCTTCTGGTAATTGATAAACCGCCATGTCATCATCATCTCTGGTTGCTGTAAACCGGCATGATGTCATCATGAAGTTAACATTTATGACGCCTTCTTTTATTAACAGATCTGCGATACCCAAGGCAGCAACTCCACTCCCGAATTCTGTGACTCCCGGATTCGCGCGCCTGACACGCGTCCTTTGCCTTATAAATAGGACCGAAGGGTCATTTCCTTTTCTCCCCTTCATCTCTTTCTCTTCTTCTTCCTCGCGTCACCAGCCTCGGAGCTCCGCCACCGCCATCGACCTCTGCACCATCTTGGGCCGCTGCATCAGCCTGAACGATCCAGAACACTACGGTAGCTTTCCGCGTCTTCCTCGATTCTGGTAAGCCTTCTGCTCTTCTTGACATAGATCTGTTCTAGGGTTTCATGTTCTTGCCGCGTTCCTCACTTGTTCATGCTCGTACCCAGATTCCTAGATAGATCTGTGAAACCCTGCTCTGATTAGCAGTAGCCTTTTAACATCCACCTGTAGTTTCACGCTTAAGTCCATAGGTCTCATCTACGTACCTGCCCATTGATTCACTTCCGCTCTGCTTTAATCTTTTGAATATTTTCTGTTTTTCTGAACTTGCTTCAGATCCATTGCCGCAATAAGACTTTGCAAAACTTGTTTCTGCATACTTAGCCATCCGCAACCTCAATTGCTTTCAACGCTTAGATCAGGCGGTTTAACTTAATATAGAAAAAGTTAATAAACCGGTATATACCATTAGTCCCCTTGTTGAACCGCCAGAACTCTTTATCCATATGATGCCACTTCATAAAAATCCGGCTTAGGTATACTGCCTCCGGTTTAGCATTGTTCATACCAGCTCCTTCTTTTATCCAACATGTTCTTGAACCGGAATCACCTATTTCTTGTAGATCTCACCATGGCCAATCAAGTATATGAGTGCAACTGGGTTCCTTCTCGTGTCACAGAAGCTCAGTTGGACGATTTAGTCTCGATCGGCGCTTTAGACAGCAAAGAGACTATCCACTGGAGGGTTCCTGGTAATGAATGTCCTCCCACACCTCAAGAGGGAGAGGTTGTGATCTTTGCGGATCACTTAGCCCGGGGCTTCAAACCGCCCGGCTCTAAATTTTACCGGGACGTGTTAGCCAATTTTCAACTTCGCCCGCAAGACACTGGCCCCAACTTTGTTACCAACTTAAGTCACTTCCAAGTGCTCTGTGAGGTATACCTTCAAGAAAAACCCACAGTCGAATTGTTCAGAGATTGCTTCCACTTAAACCGCCGCACTGAATTCACTGATGGCCCCAATACCGAATTGGGCGGTATGGCAATTCAGAAAAGGAAAGAAATCACTTATCCTCATGCCAAACTACACAGTCACCCAAAGAGTGGAATGCAACATGGTTTTATTGCAAAGATACTTCCCCTGCTGATGAAAATCCTTTGCCTGGCTTTCGTCCGGAGCGGCTCAGCAATACACACCCTTTCCCACAAAGGTTAAGTGCCAAGGAGAGGAGTAAATACGCTCCACAACTATCCAAGCTCCGGGCCTTCATGGCCAATGGTTTAACAGGAGTAGATCTCGCACGCTGTTGGATATCCTGGAGCATACTGCCTCTCAGCCAACGCTCCGGTTTAATGTGCGAGTATACTGGTAGCGTTGATGACCCGCTCTGACACATCAACATCCAGCTCTCCGATGATGAAGTCACAAAGGCTGTAAAGAAAATGCTGAACGAACCGGAGCACCTCTGCGCTCAAACCGGCCTGCCCCCTTTCTGTGCTACCAACAAACCGCCGGCTGTAAGTTTTTGATTGCACTTTTTACTGAGCCTGTTATTGCTATCTCTGTCTGACATCAATTGCTGCTTAACCAGGGTGATAATTTGTTTTGGAGCAAGAAACTTTCACAAGACAAACCGGAGAAAGCAGAACGGCCAATCCGGCCAAAGACCAAGGTCATCAAGAAGCCTGCTAAAAAGAGGAAAACCACTGCTTCATCTGATCCGGTTGTTGATGATGATGTGGGTAACTCGGACCCTGAGGTAGAACTCGATTCACTAGGCTTACTTTTTACACGCCTTATTGATGATGATGCTTGTCAGGACGACGCTGAAGCCAGTAATGCTGACGTTGCTGAGGTAATTGTTCTCTCTTTCGATTCGGATCCTTTGCCTTTGCCAAAATTTTGCCAGGCAAACCGGAAAATTAAATTTTCTCATCCTCTTGCTTATTTGGATCCAAAATTTCTTATGAAGACTCAGCAACATGAAGCTCGCCGCACAACCCGGCACAGCGGCCAGGTAGTTACGTCCGCCGGTTTACCAAACAGTCCGGTTCGAAAACGCCGCTCCGAGGTCTCCGACCTTTTTATTAATTTATGTCCTAAAGCGGGTTTCATCCGTCAACCTCTTAATCCGTCCGACTCCGATTATCAGGTTACTTCCCATTCTTCCTCTGGTGAATCGTCGGCCACTCAGCTGCCACCACTGAAAACAGTTCTTGGGTAAGCTAGACTGAACATATGTTTCTGGTATACCACGTTACAACTTATGCTGTTCCTTGACTTTTTGCTTCTCTTTCAGGGCTAAACCTAAACCAAGCAAAAAAGCCCGCTTGAATAAAGCGGCCGAGGAAGATGCTGCCCCTGAACAGGATAAAACACTAGATCTTGAATCGTTCGTTCCTGAAGATATTCCCAATGATCCTCCTTTGCAAGATGATGCTATTACTGATAAAAGGCCTGTCGATACTTCAGTCCTTGTTGACCAGCCTGCCAGCTCCGTCCGGATTGATGGATCCCGTAGTCCTTCAAAACCTGCCGATAAACCGACCGTGCCAATGTAAACCGGTGAGTCCAAGGATGATGACGTTGTAATTACCGGCGTAGGTCGCTTTGAACTAGGGAATCATGTCGCTTTGGCCAAGCATACTGTGAAAGAAGATTCTTCTGGCATGAACAAAGGCAAATGGAATGTTGATCTGGAAACATATGCTGCTCTGAGTGCCCAAGATGTTCATTCTGGTTACTTGAACCGGCTATATACTAGTCGTGACTGTGAAGCTGGCCTGGTTAAAATAATGAGAGATAAATTTGAGGTAATTTCCTTGCACTTCTTCTTTCTTTAATTATTGCCACTGCATTACTCCTCCTAGCCCCCAAGTGATGGTTTGTAATCTTCTTCAAACCGGGACTTGAACATAATCCTCAATACTTTGAAATCCATCAATGTAGCCCCCAAGGGCCGGTTTAACATAGTACAGTTAAACCGGGACTCCAACAAAGATTCTAACATCAGAACATAACTGAGCAAATAGCCATTAGCCCCCAAGTGCCAAGTTGAATACTTGTATTGAGCTTGGGACTTTGCGATTTAGTAACAGACGAAAAATTGAAGGTGCATTAGCCCCCAAGTATCAAGCGTATAACTTGTTATGTGGTTGGTACTTCAAATTCTTGTACCGTTTGTTGAAAGCCAAGCATTGTCTTTATGCAGGATGAAGCGAGGATCAAAGAGGACCGGATTACTGATCTGCAGGAAATTTTGAAAACCCAACAAGCTAAAACCGATAAGGCAAGGGAAGAAACAACCAGCGCTTTAAGCATCACAGAACAGCTGAAAGAGGGCTTCAAGAAGGAGCGGACTGATTGGGCCGCTGAAAAGGCCGATTTAATAAAAAGAGCTGAAAACGCTGAAGCTGCCCTTAAACCGGTGGTAGATGAACTAACCGCCGTAAAGCGGCAAGTACATTCCATGACTGCTGCTATCTTTGGTAAGCTCCTTTTGATTTTCTGGACAACTCAGTCCTACTTATAATAGATCCGGTTTGTGATCTTTCCGTTATTGTTTGCAGGTACACGCATTGGTCACTTAGGGTCAGATGTTCGGAAGAAGCTGAAGGCTGCCTACACTTTAATTGAACAGTTGTATACCGGAGCGCAACGGATCATCACCACTGCATCTCATAACAATCCGGCAGCCACTTTAATCCAAGACACTCTTAACAGGTTGTCAATGCTTCCCGCTCGGATTGAAGAACTGAAAAAATCTGCTGCTCGAACCGGAGCCATCAACGCCTTAATCCGGGCAAAAGCATGGGTGTCGGATTTCGATCCTGTTGAAGCAGCTCAAGGCTATCCCAGCTTGAAGGAAGATGGCTCAGAGTTCAATGAAGATGATTTGAGGGCAATAAACCGTGCAGTACGCCCTCTGGCTTGTCAAATGGCTGAAGAGGCCGACTTGTCGCATTATCAAGCTCAGTACAATGATCAGAATAAACGAGTGCCTGCACCAACTCCTGAAGCGGAGAATCTGATTCCTCCAATCCATAAACATACTTACGCTCCTGATATTGAACAGTATGTTCTGATCCACGAAGAAGCAGTCTTTCAAGCTTTAATGGGCATCGACTGGACCACTTATGATTTGCAGCCAATGGATAGAGAGGAAGAAACTGAAACGGCACGGGACGACCCACAATCATCAGACCGGGGCGATGAACAGGCTTGAACCGGACGCCAGTTTAAGTAGCTGCTTTATTATGATCCATCGGAACAACAATTATCTTATTTGGGCACCGCGCTGCCTTGTAATAGGATAGTCAATATTTCTGCCTTGACTATGCCTTCGTGCATAAGTACTGATGCTTTTGCTTGAAATCCTCGATTTACATTTCCTGCAATCAGAAAAGCTTGAACTTCGGTGGCGGTTAAACCGCCAACCGGTTTATGATCTTTATACATATATCATCAATGTAGTTAAGACATGTGATACAAAGTACCTGCCATCGCTGGGCATGAAGTTGGCTTAGCCAGGATTGAAGCGGAGTACTTATAAACCGTTGCCATCAAAGGGAAGAAAATAACTCCCATGTAAACCGTGCTGGGTCATTATGAGCCCCCCTGCTACTTTATGACGTTAACAGGAAGGTTAAACCGGGCATATTTTCCGGATTACAAATGAACCGATTTCCGTTAGCTGAACCGGTAAAAAGATGTTGTTGGTTTAAAAGAAACACAACAAAAATTGAAGAATAGCCATAAAATAAATATGGAAACAAAGGCAATGATAAAAATCGTTTGCAAAATCATGCTTTACTGAGCTGATCAGATGGTGTTACCATGGTCGGACAGGACCAAGCCCCCAAATAGGAGTGACAATAGTTCAAGTCAGCTAGGTCCCCAAATGAAACCGTGGCATTTATGCCGATCAAAAGGCGTGGCAATGGTTCGGGTTCGACCAAGCCCCCATGTGATTCTGTGGCCTTAGGCCGATCAAGAGGCGTGACTGGTTCATACTTGACCATGTCCCCAAGTGATCTGGTGGCTTTCGCCTATCAAAAGGTGTCGCATTGGTTCGGACACGACCAAGGCCCCAAGTGATATCACAAAGCTTTTGTTAAAAAGCAAATTTCAAGGGGTAAACCGGAGGCCGCTTTAAAACAGAACCACTCCATGTAACCACACATGATATGAAAGAACAGAGACCCCGCTTTAGCTGAGGCTCCGGTTTTATTATATCAATGATAATATATACACTACCATAGTATGTACATAGATAGAGTCGATGGCTCAAGTGTAGTAAGGCCGAAGATGAGCTATATTCCACGGCCTGTTGGTCTCCTCCTCTGATGTGCATGAGTCTTTATGCTCTCGAATATCCATCAGATAGTACGACCCATTGTGCAGATTCTTGCTGACCACGAAAGGTCCCTCCCAAGGTGGGGATAGCTTGTGCATATCCGTCTGATCTTGGATGAGCCGAAGCACCAAATCTCCTTCTTGAAAAGTTCTGGTTCTGACCCGGCGACTGTGATAGCGACGAAGATCTTGTTGATAAATCGCTGAGCGGGCAGCCGCTATGTCACGCTCCTCATCTAATAGGTCCAAAGCATCTTGCCGTGCTGTCTCATTGTCTGCTTCAACATAAGCCGCCACACGAGGCGAATCGTGCCGGATATCACTAGGGAGAACCGCCTCTGCTCCGTAAACCATAAAAAATGGTGTGTATCCTGTAGATCGGTTGGGCGTAGTGTTGATACTCCATAGCACAGATGGTAGCTCTTCAACCCAACATCCTGGTGTTCGTTGCAACGGAACCATAAGCCGGGGTTTGATGCCTCGCAAGATTTCTTGATTAGCTTGTTCTGCCTGCCCATTGGACTGGGGGTGAGCCACTGATGATACGTCAAGTCTGATGTGCTCATGTTCACAGAATTCCTTCATAGCACCCTTGGATAAATTGGTACCATTGTCAGTAATGATACTGTGCGGAAAGCCAAACCGGAAAATCACCTTTTTAATGAACTGCACCGCTGTAGCTGCATCATACTTGCTGACAGGCTCCGCTTCAACCCACTTGGTAAACTTGTCAACTGCCACCAAAAGTGGGTTTTCTTATCCTTGGACCTTTTAAAAGGTCTGACCATATCCAGCCCCCATGTTGCAAACGGCCAAGTAATTGGAATCATCCTCAATTCTTGAGCCGGCACATGAGCTCGCCTTGAAAATTTCTGATAGCCATCACACCGTTTAACCAAGTCTCTGCATCAGCATGAGCTGTCAACCAGTAGAACCCGTGACGAAACGCCTTAGCTACCAGAGACTTTGAACCGGCGTGGTGACCACAATCCCCTTCATGGATTTCGCGTAAAATTTCACAGCCTTCCTCAGGGGAGACACAGCGTTGAAACGCCCCTGATACACTGCAATGATGCAATTCGCCATTGACAATAGTCATAGATTTGGATCGCCGGACTATCTGCCTGGCTAGAGTCTCGGCCTCTGGCAACTCTCCCCGGTTCATGTACGCAAGATAAGGAACTGTCCAATCCGGTATAACATGCAGGGCTGCCACCAATTGAGCCTCCGGATCAGGAATAGCCAAATCCGCTTCACCTAGGAGCTTGACTGACGGATTGTGCAACACATCAAGAAAGACATTAGGCGGGACCGGTTTACGCTGAGAGCCCAACCGGCTTAAAGCGTCCACCGCTTCTTTTTTTTGATGATCCACGTGATCCACCTGATAACCCTTGAAGTGACCTGCAACAATATCCACCTCACGACGATATGCCGCCAT
Source organism: Triticum dicoccoides (assembly GCF_002162155.2). Taxonomy (NCBI): domain Eukaryota; kingdom Viridiplantae; phylum Streptophyta; class Magnoliopsida; order Poales; family Poaceae; genus Triticum; species Triticum dicoccoides. The sequence continues at coordinate 516,964,721 of NC_041383.1, forward strand.
AAGTGGGTCTTTAGAGTCCCAAGTGCCAGACACCTGTTGAGCTACGACGTCTGAGTCACCGAAGCACTTAACCCGACTTAGATTCATCTCTTTAGCCATCCAGAGACCATGGAGCAAGGCTTCATACTCAGCTGCATTATTAGTACAAGGGAACATTAAGCGGAGAACATAACAAAACTTATCACCTCGTGGGGAAGTTAACACGACTCCAGCCCCCGAGCCTTCCAATTGCCTGGATCCATCAAAATGGATAGTCCAATATGTGTGATCCGGCTTTTCCTCTGGTGCTTGCAACTCCATCCAATCATTGATGAAATCAACAAGTGCTTGAGACTTCACCGCCGTCCAAGGCACGTACTTCAATCCGTGCGGCCCAAGTTCTATGGCCCACTTGGCAATCCGGCCAGTCGCCTCCCGGTTCTGTATGATATCGCCCAAGGGAGCTGAACTGACCACTGTGATAGGGTGCCCTTGGAAATATTGCTTCAACTTCCGGCTTGCCATGAAAACTCCGTATACTAGCTTCTGCCAATGCGGATACCTTTGTTTGGATTCAATAAGCACCTCGCTGATATAGTAAACCGGTCGCTGAACCGGATACTCCTTGCCTGCCTCCTTGCGTTCTACCACAATATCCACGCTAACTGCACGAGCATTGGCCGCTACGTATAACAATAACGGCTCCTTGTCGACTAGAGCTGCAAGAACGGGCGGATTGGCTAATTGCCGCTTCAAGTCCTCCAATGCTTCATCAACAGCCAGACTCCAGACGAAGTGATCTGTCTTTCTCAACATCTGGTATAAAGGGATGGCCTTCTCTCCGAGGCGGCTGATAAACCGGCTCAGGGCGGCGATCCGACCCGCCAAACGCTGAACATCATTGATACACTTTGGTTTAGCCAGGGAGGTGATAGTCGTAATCTTCTCCGGATTAGCCTCAATTCCTCTGTTGGACATAAGAAAACCCAGTAACTTGCCTGCCGGAACACCAAAGACACATTTGGCAGGGTTAAGCATCATCTTATAAACCCGCAAGTTGTCAAAGGTTTCCTTCAAATCATCAACCAGCGTCTCCTTCTGCCTTGACTTGACTACAATATCATCCACATAGGCGTGCACATTGCGGCCGATTTGCTCATGCAGGCAATTCTGTACACACCGTTGATAAGTGGCTTGGGCGCTCTTGAGCCCAAAAGGCATAGATACATAGCAGAAGGCTCCAAAGGGAGTAATAAACGCCGTCTTCTCCTGGTCCTTAACCACCATTTTGATCTGATGATACCCAGAATACGCATCCAAAAAACTCAAACGCTCACAACCCGCCGTGGCGTCAATAATCTGGTCAATGCGAGGGAGGGCAAAAGGATCTGCTGGACAAGCCTTGTTAAGATCCGTGTAATCCACACACATACGCCAAGTGCCATTTTTCTTAAGAACTAGCACCGGATTAGCGAGCCATTCTGGATGGAACACTTCAATGATAAAACCAGCTGCTAAGAGCCTGGCCACCTCCTCCCCAATAGCTTTGCGCCTCTCTTCGTTAAACCGGCGGAGAAATTGCTTTACTGGTTTATACTTGGGATCAACATTAAGAGTGTGCTCAGCGAGTTCCCTCGATACACCTGGCATGTCAGAAGGATTCCATGCAAAATGTCCCGATTCTCACGGATGAACTCAATGAGCGCGCTTTCCTATTTAGGGTCCAAGTTGGCACTGACAGTGAACTGCTTGGACGAATCGCCGAGCACGAAGTCAACAATCTTGGTCTCAGCTGCTGATTTGAACTTCAGATCTGAATCATGCTCCGTGGTTGGCTTCTTCAAAGGGGTCATGTCCGCCGGATCAACATTGTCCCAATAATATTTTAATTCCTCCGTGGCACAAACCGACTCTGCATAGGCCGCATCACCTTCCTCATATTCCAAAGCAATCTTGCGGCTGCCATGAACCGTTATTGTCCCCTTGTGACCCGGCATCTTGAGCTGTAAATAGATATAACAAGACCATGCCATGAATTTGGCATAAGCCGGCCGCCCAAACAAGGCGTGATACGGGCTCCGGATCTTCACCACCTCAAAGGTTAGTGTTTCGGATCTGGAATCATGCTCGTCCCCAAAAGCCACCTCCAGGGCTATCTTACCAACATGATATGCTGATTTGCCAGGCACCACACCATGGAACACCGTATTAGACGGTCTGAGATCCTTGTCTGTTAGCCCCATGCGGCAGAATGTCTCATAGTACAGGATGTTAATACTGCTCCCTCCATCCATGAGTACCTTGGTGAATTTATAACCTCCCACCTGAGGGTCTACCACTAATGCCAACTGGCCCGGATTGTCAACCCGGGGGGGGGGGGTGATCCTCCCTGCTCCACACGATAGGCTGCTCTGACCAGCGTAAATAGCGCGGTACAGCCGGTTCAACAGAGTTCACTGCTCGCTTATGAAGTTTCCGGTCGCGCTTATCCGAGCTAGTTGTGAAAACGTGATACTGCCCATTGTTCAACTGTTTTGGCTGGCTCTGATAACCCGACCGCTGCTGCTGCTGCTGTTGGTTGTAACCCTCTTGACCGTTCTGACTATCCTGGTTATTATTACCGCCCTGATTGAAACCTGAACCGGAAGCTCCATCGTGACCCGGCCCATGGAAACCGGATCCTGAGCCACCACCTGACCCACGGTCATACCGGAAGGCATTAGAGTTTTTAAATTCCTGCATAATATAACAATCCTTCCAAAGGTGGTTAGCCGGCGCCTCCTTCGTCCCGTGTTTTGGGCAAGGCTGATTCAGCAAATAGTTTAAGCGATCCGGGTTAGGATTTGGAGCCCCATTACGATTCGCCGCTTTACCTCTGCGCCGCTGACCCTTGTCCTGCGCATTAGTGTTAGCCACAAAGTCCATGCTGCCATCCGCTTTACACTTGCCTCCGTTTCCATGGCCCGCCGGTTTGTATTGATGCCCCTTAGAGTTGCTATTCTTTTTTCCCTTCCCTGCTTCGTCATCATCAGTCTCGGGATCCTTGGTACTATCAGAATCAGCATACTTCACTAAAGCAGCCATGAGAGTTCCCATGTCATTACAGAACCATTTCATACGCCCCAACTTCAACTTTAAAGGCTTAAACCGGTAGTTGCCCTCCAGGGTTATGATCGCAGAGTCAGCATTGATCCTGTCAGACGAGTGCAAGACTTCAGAAACGCGGCGTACCCAATGGGTTGTTGACTCTCCGTCCTCCTGTACACAAGCCGCCAAGTCTACTATGGATTTAGGCTGCTTACAAGTATCTTTGAAATTCTGGATAAACCGGTTCCGCAACTGGGCCCATGAACTGATAGAATTAGGCGGCAGGCTCTTCAACCAAGTATGGGCTGTGCCTTCAAGCATCATGGTGAAGTACTTTGCACATGCGGTCTCATCCACATCCAGCATCTCCATTGCCATCTCATAACTCTCTACCCACGCCTCTGGAGATAAATCCGCGGTGTAATTTGGCACTTTGCGTGGACCCTTGAAGTCCTTGGGTAGGCGTACATTGCATAAAGCGGGGACTAAACAGGGCACTCCCAAGCCAGATGCGACCCCTGGCCCGGCAAAGGTGGTAGGACGAACTTGTGTAAGCTGATCCGCCTCGTTATATGCTGCTAACTCGGCCTCCCTTCGTGCCCGGGCCCGGTCTACTACATCCTGAGCATCGTGAACACCACCGGCCGGGTTATTGCCACGGGCTGCCTCACGGCCCCGCGCATTGCTTGATATGGCCGGTTCATCTAGGCACCTACTATAGCTTCGACTTGGACGAGGTGTGGAATGAATCCGATCGCGGCTGTATGAATATGCCTCCTGTTGAATCAAAGCGGTCCGGAGAACTTCCTTAACCCGGCGCGTCTCTATTGCTTGCGGAGAGTCTCCTTCGACCGGGATAGCTTCTAATCGCGCAGCAGCTGCGACAAGATTGTCCATAGGATTAGAATAATGGCCTGGAGGTGTCTGGACTGGCGGAGGAATCACAATGTTCTGCCGAGGAGGTTCCATCAGGCGGGGTTGGACCGTCGCTCCTAGCCCTGGTGCCTCGACCCGGTTTACCGCCAGGTGCCCCGGTGGATTACTGGTTCCAGCTCCCGGAGTGTGAAAGAGATTTCGAGGGTCGAACCCTAAGGGCATGCGTGATCTGTGCTTCCGCTTCAAAACCTCCTGTGATGTGTTCTGGTCGAGCATGAGCTTATAGGCCTGGGCGTCCAAAGCGGCCCGCTCTGCAGCCATCCTGTCCTTCTCTGCTGCCAGGTCGGCTTTGGCCTGTACAATCTGCTCCCTTACATTTTCAATCTCCGCATCATGGGCATCCTGATCCGCCGGATTGGCCTCTGCCATAAGTGCTGCTAGTGCGTCAAACAGACCAGACAGAACTTGAACCGGTGGGGGCACAAGGCCTCCTGCTCCTGCTGCCGCTGCTGATTCGGAAAGCATTGCCGCTGCGGTCGAATAGTGATTCATCGCCTGCGTGCCGGCCATGAATATTCCAACCCGGTTGATCTGATCTGGGGGGTCCGGAACACTGTCGCCATCGGAACAGCCCCTAATCAGGTCGTCTTGCAACTGGTACAATGATTCGGTCTCTCCGGTTGAGGATTCGTCGCCGGAATAGACGATGGTCTCGCTACCGTATACTGACTCGTCCTCATGCTCTCCTCCCACGAAGGCTCGCTTCACGGCCGGTTTAACCTGGGTAGATCTCGCACGCTGAGCCGTTTCGACGAGGTCGGTGCGGTTGTCCGGCTCAGGCCCAGGCTCACCAATCTTGCCGATAAACACGTGTATGCCACCAAAGGGGACCCGGTACCCGTACTCGATCGAGCCGGCTTTGGGACCCCATCCTACATCGTCGATGTAGAGCTTGCCGTGACGACTCTTGGTCATCCGGCCCACAGCATAGCCTTCGAGTCCTTTGAGCTTGCCTTCCAAGATCATCAAACCGTCGTGCGATAGCCCCACGGTGGGCGCCAACTGTCATGGATTTGTCACGGCAGATGTCCTCGTGAAAGGACTTAGTCGTGGAGCCATCGCTACAGGTTAACTTGAAGGGGTTAAAGCGGACACAAAGACACAAGGGTTTATACTAGTTCGGCCCCTTCGATGAAGGTAAAAGCCTACGTCTAGTTGTGATGGAATTGATGTGGTTTTGATGGCTAGGGAGCAAACAAGCTTCGCCTAGGCTCGAGTTGTTGTTGTCTGTCCTTGAACCGCCGCCGGGTCGTCCCCTTATATACACGGGTGACGCCCGTCGGTCCACAGAGTCCCACACCGGTTCATACTCGTATCCCGGTTGGTCTCTCTCTATTCTTAACTTACAATGCACGTTTACATATCAAGCCGATTTACGGCTACAGGTCCTAAACCGACTACAGGCCTTGGGCCTTCATCTGCTTAATCACCTTTATACTACTAATGAAGTTAACCCGGCCCAGGTAGGCCGGTTCACACCTAGTAGTAATATCCCCAACAGGCATTCTCGGCTTTGGCGCTATGAGGCACGGCAGGAGGCGTGGAGGGGTGCTGCGATCTCCTGGGGGCGTGACAAACACGGTGACGCGCTCGGTTTCGAGCCCGCGTGACGGTGGCTTGCAGAGGCGGCAGTGCATGCGGGTGCGGGTGGCGCGGCGGCTATGATGCACGAGAGCGAGGACAGAGAGGGGGAGAAATGTCAGTGGCTCACGGCGAGTCAGACAAGCGTCACGGTGGGATCGGGGAAGGGCTGGAACAGTCGGAACGGTGGCGACGATCTCGGATGCCCGAGGTTGAAGACGAGGCCGTGGCGGCATTCGGAGGCGTTTGACGACGCATGGCTCGGCGGAGAGGATGAGGATGGCGCCGCGTTTCTTCCTGGCGCATCGACAAGGCGAGTGGTGGACGGTGACCATGGTGGACAACGACGGTGGCGTCTGGCTGTGGTGATGCAGAGGCAAGGGAGAGAGCAGGGGGAGTGGGGGTGTTGGCTGGATCGGGACGGCTCCGAGGCGTTCACCCACGCGTCCAGAGGCTCAGCGGCAAGCAGGAGGAGGCGTGGCGCCTAACGCACGTGTGCGCTGTCCCGCCTCTGCCTACTGGCAGAGGTTAGGGATGACTGGCACCAGGCCAGGTGGGCTGGGCCAGCACAGGTGAGGCCCAGGTGAGCATCCCTCCCTCTCTGATTACTAATTTGTTTCTGTTTTCTCTTTATCTGCAACTGTTTTGGCTTTAGAAAAAATACTAAAGCATTTTATAAAGTCCTGAAATAATTTGTGGACACTCCGTGGATTAATCCAATGGCCCACATTTAGTTTCAGAATTATTTGAGCATTTTAAATATTTATAGTAATCAAATGCTCAAATCCAAATACATAATGATTTAAATCAAAAATCCAGAGATGACCTAGAAATATGTTCATCATTTTTGGCGGAGGTTTTCACCTTTATCAGAAGTCATGAACATTTTCAAAAGGGCACTTTGGGTTCAATGAAGATTATTTTAGGTTGAACCTATTTGAATTTCATTTGGTGCTAGGGTTTAACAGTCCCCAATTTAGGTTTAAATGAAATTTAGACATGATGCAGCAACCAAGCTAGTCCAAGTGCATGGCAAGGCTAAGCACGTGACACAAACAAAGTACGACCTTGTGTACATGATCAATGAAGATGTCAGCGATGCCGCGCCTTCCTCCGTCGCGGGCATTAAAAAGTTTGCCGATGTCGTTTCTATGGAAACCAGCTCTATTTTCCCTGAAAACCGCCATTTCATGTCTCACTAGACAAACCTTGTTGAATCCGTGGAGACTGCTGGACTCTCGGTCTACGCCTACAACCTCATGAACGAGTTTGTTTCTCAGCCATACGACTTCTTCTCGGATGCGGCCGCGTAGATAATCACCGACTTTCCTGCGACGCCTCGAAGATACAAATGTATGTCCAGTTAACACTTTTTCTTGCAGTGTCCCTCCTAGATAGATAGTTCCATGAATCCTACCATTTCTTAGTCAATTTGCTGACATCGTGGTTTCATATTACAGCAAACACTTGCATGAACATGGGGGGAAAATCCCGAGCTTCATGGCCCCTCCTTGTCCTAGTGATCTGCTGCAGCTCATCAGTAAGCCGGCGCAACCACCAGCTCTAGCCCCGATGCCTCTGCTAATGGATTCCGACATGTCGGAGCCGCCCCTACCACCCGCAATATTGAACAATGCTATTACATCTCCAACACCTTCATCTGCATGCAGGTTGCATAATCGCCTCCCGTTCCTCGCCAGCTTAATGATGCTTTACGCCTGGGCCATGGTCTGAGGTTGCAATGCCACATCCCACGCTAGAGGTTTGTCGGTCTACTAATCCAATGTTCTTCCCCCTCCCTCGGTAATTCGTTTGTTCTTGTAATTTTTGTGTTGCGGGGTTTATATACGGACGCCCCTATGGCACTCAGTCCCTAGTGATTATCCGTGTATATGTGTTGGAATATATCCTCTTATGTTTTGGACCGAGTTCTCAACAATCTGAATTTCTGAGGCTTGATTTATTCTGTGCTCAAATATGGAAAGGTCTTCCCCAATAACATCGAACTTCTGCAATAAACTCCAAACCTACCAAAACAAGTACCCCTCACCAGTAAACTCCAAGCTTGCCAAAAGAAGTATTCCTTTGCAAGTTTTTCCACCCTTTGCAAGATTTCATTATGTTTTTGTGCTCGGAGAACTATGTGGTAGTATTCTTCGCATGTATTTTTGTATGTTTTCCTTCAGTTTTAATATGGACAAGAAGCAAAAGCCGCACTTTGCTGCGGCACTCCATCATACTGCCAAAGAAAACAAAAGTTTGGTTGGTGGAGAAATCACAAACATATTCATCAGCGAGTCATGTACTTTATGTGCTGCCTATTCAAATCTTGTGACTTACACTCGAGATGTGTACCTTCTGTGATATCAGTAAATCAAGATAGCAAATAGGTTCACTTCATGGGAGCAACATCCATATAGGGTTTAACACATGACATACTCACATGGTGACATCTACTCAAATTAGCTTGATACTTGCGTAGGCTAGTCAAAAGCATATGTAAACACTATTTTCGCTTGAGCTCTAATTCTTGGCTATCATGTTGCTCGGCTTTATTAATACAGCAAGCACTCACTAGAACTTTGTATCATTATATTCTATTTTTGGCTATCATGTTGCTCGGCTTTATTAATGTAGCAAGCACTCACCAGAACTTTGTATCTTTATATTCTATTTCACATAACAAGATTTCTGCCTTGGGTCTTGTGTATAATTTGAAAGTTTAGTTATAAAGGAATTCTATCATTTTATTTCAAAACATAGGTAAAATATGGAAACTACAGAAATTAGAGCTACCAGAAAACAAATTTGGATAAAAAACAAATTTGCAAGCGAATCACATAGAGATGCACTTTGATAGCATGCAAACCTTTTAGTTTCTTTAGCAAAGAATTTGTACATGTGGCACACAAATGACAATTTTTTTGATTATTTCAAAGCAGACTATTGATAACAAAAAATAATATGCAAGAGATGAATACTCCCTCAGTCCAGAAATACTTACCGAAGAAATCTGACAATGTGAGCCTGAATTGTGTAAGACAAAATTGAGATATCTGCTGATCACCATAGAAAAACAAAACATCTCCTGGGCTTGTGGTAAGCAACCAAAACATGATATAAGCAAACAAGGAATAACCGCATTTATTATCCAATTATACAGAGAATTCATACATCATAGGATTTGCTAGCCCGTGATATAGTTCGCCATATATTAGCTCTAGGCACTGACTAAATGACAAAAGGTTAGCTCATGTGGTTTTGGGGGTAATCTTGATGGCAGCTAGACGTCTTGACCTAACACCACCTTGTGCATTGAAGCGACCTAGAAAGAACAACCGACGTTAAACTTTAAAACAACACTTCTTATTTTTTGAGGAACAAAACATATCACCATGTTGAGGTCACAATGCTATGGATGTTAAACTTTAGAAGCACATTGCAATGATCTCCCAAAACAACGGCAAAAATCGACCGTCGCCCAGTAAATCCCTACACCGGCCACCGACAGATAATGAAAATCAATAAAGTACAGCCACACAGAAAACAGAGAGCGGAAGAGGTACGAACCAGGCCGGACGGATAGTAGAGCAGCTGCCGAAGCCCGTACGAAGAAATGTCAACGAAAGGAATGGTAGGGGTGGAGCTCCTCCAACACAACCACAAGCCCAGAGATACCCAGCAATCCACGACAACAAAACCCACTGACCACTCCACCCTCTCTGAAATCAGAACCCCATGTCCTGAGACATGTGGGGTCATGGAAGCAATACGCAGCCAACAGAATTCCTAATGCTCGACACACGATATAGGGTTTGACCAACGAGCAATGGTCGACCACCGCTTCCTCTGACTAACCTTCATGGCTAACGGAGCCCAAAGCACGCACAACCACTTATTCGTAGATGCTTTAAGGGATTATTCAATGCAGTCTATGCTCGAAGAAATAAAGAGAAAAGGACAAGCCAACGCCATCTAACAATCAATACACACTGAAGTTAGTAACCGAATCTTCAACAAATTTGGCCAAAAAGCACACATGTAGATTAAATAATGCTCGAAGGAGGATGTGGAGTGCTGAGTAAAATTAGGTGGCAGAAAATGGCATGAGGTAGATATGCATCTCCACCTCCATGGACCCATTTGTCGGGCCCGTGGAACTGGGGGTACCTAGGCCCGTCTGCCTGTGGCCCAGTGCGTGGCGTTCACCAGGAGGCCCAAGGGCGGCCCACTGCCAGGGCATCATGAACAAGACCCTCACGAGGTCCTTCCCTTGCGAGGCGTGCGTCATCAGGTGTCATCAAGGGCCTGGCGAGGCCCTCTCGCGAGGCGGCTTCCCAAGGATGCCTCCTGAGGCCCCTCGAGGAGGCGTGCGAGCCAAGAATCATGATGCGGAGCCACGCGGCCCTACTTTTTCACATGGGTGACGCGCGCAGCGACAAGCAAAGCTAGGAGACCTCTGTCAGGCGCGGATACGGAGGCTTTCCTCTTTCCTGTAAGGGAGCAAGGATAGCGCACCGGTTCCCTAAGTAATCTCCAAAGGTTACCCGTTCGGTGCAAGAAGACCAGGACGGCGGGTTCGACAGGACGGATGTCATCACCGAGCCCACATGCGCATCACAGTAGGAGAATTTTGCAGGTGAAGAACACCTTTCGTCAGGATAAGCTGTGCTCCTGTTCCCCTTCAAATTGGTCGTTGCGGCTACCCTTCATGCCAAGTGTTTTCGGGGGAAGAGGACCAAGGCCAGTATAAGTAGGGGCAGGGTGCCACCATAGAAGGGGATCCAATCCTCGCAGAGCCTCCCCGGATGACTATTTTCTCTCCTGGTAGACTCAAGTTCATCCTCCCTCGCTAGGCAATCCAACCACAAAGGAGGAGTACGGTTTTACACTGTGAGGTGGTCCGAACCTGGGTAAACTACCGTGTCCATTGTTCTTCTTCCTTGGCTCGAGCATGCCGGAGCATTCACCATAAGCCAGCGAGTCGTGAGGCAGAGCGTAGCAGGTTCAGTTAGCACATCCTAGAGTTCAAACCATGTTTGTTGGGTCCCCGGAGCCCAGATTCAGACATTTGGCGTGCCAGGTGGGGGTGTGCCGCTGCTCTTCCGCGTCGCTCCGGTCTCTGCTACATCGGCTCCATGGCTGACATTTTTCGTGTTCGTGCTGAGCGTCGTGCGGCTCGCGTTCCCTAGACAGAGCCCGTAGGCCGTGGCAACCGCCGCCACTCTGCCGAGGCCGTAGCAGCTGCCACAGACTCGGCCGCTCAGGAGCAGCAGGACTCTTCCGTGCAGCCCACGGTCGCATCGCTACACCCTCACTCGACACTGCTACAGCCTCCACTGCCCATAACCGTCGTGGGTAGGCGAGCGTGCAAGCTGCCCTGCTCATGGCGCGTGAGCTGCTCCACTACCGCCCGACCAATGAAGGCTACGACGCCTGTCTTGGCCAAATCACCGAGCTCGTTAACGCCGCGGGAGAGGCCTCGGCGCCCTCACACTTGCTCCGCCCTCCGCCTTCCCATGCTAGGGACGTGGCGCACAGTGCGCCTCCTCATCCTCCTTTGCGTAGAGCCCCGACGCTGGCCATGCGACCCACCTCGCGGGGCGTCGACCCATGATGAGGCCAGATGCTAGATCATCCACCGGGCGCCTCCCGGCGTACGCATACTCCTTGAGTAGCAGCGCCAGCGCCAGGACCGGATCGTCTAGGAGGTCACAGCGGCTGGGCGCCAGAATCGAGCCCCCCTGGTGCGCGGTGTTCCATCGAGCGGTGTGGGCTATCGAGCCTTCACTCGTGAGCTGCGCCGAGTGATTTGGCCCGTCAAGTTCAAGCCGGAGCTGCCCCCCACTATGATGGCATCCCCGACCCCACTGAGTTCTTCCAGCTCTATGTGTTGAGCATTGAGGCGGCAAACGGCAACGACAAGGTCATGCCGAACTGGTTCCACATGGCCCTCAAGGATGGCGCGCGCTCCTGGCTCATGAACCTACCCAAGGAGTCGATCTCTTCGTGGAGTGAGCTCCGCGAGCAACTCGTCGCCAACTTCAAGGGCACCCACAACTGCGCCCTCACAATCAACGACCTGTGGCGCGTAAAGCAGCGCCCTAACGAGACCATCCGCAAGTACATCCAGCGCTTCAGCCAGGTGCACCACAAGATTCCGTGTGCCTCAGAGGAAGCCATCATCATGGCGTTCACCAATGGCGTCAAAGACGTCTGGATGTGCAAGAAACTCACCATCAATGATGACCCGAGCTTTGTGCTATAGCTATTCACCCCCGCTGACAAATGCGCCAAGGACGAGGAAGGTCGCCACTTCCTCTATAATGACCCCGATGTTGCGCTTGACGACAGCAAAGGCCAAGGGCAAGGAGGTCAAGCACAAAGGCCCTGTCATGCTTGTGGAGGAGCCCCACCACAAGCGCGGCCGCGATTGCGACGAACCTGTGAAGGACCACCGCCCATTCTGCGACTACCACAATGTGCGCACCCATAACACAAAAGACTACCAAGAGCTCAAGTCACTCTATGACAAGCGCCTTGGTCGTTGCCCAGACTACAACAAACATGGCGCCGGCCGTGCAGGCAGCCGTGGCGGTGTCCGCTAGGATAACCGCAATGGCAACCCCTGCCAGGGGTGGCGCGAACAGCCTCGCAAGAGTGGCTAGTGCGATCAGCCTCATGAGGGCGCCTGGCGTGACCAGCCTCACAAGGCGCACCCTCAGGGCAGCGCCGCCCTTCCACCATTACCACCATCACCCAGAAGGAACTACACCAACTAGCAGGATAGGGGGCTGGGGGTTAACAAGAGCCTCGCGCGATAGCTTGCATTCTTGGCGGAGCTAAGCACCGCATCTTTAAGCAGTTCTATCGTGAGGTGAATGATGCCCTCCAGAGGCTTGAGGCCGTTCAGCGCCTTAAGTGGTTGCAGTACGCCATCACCTTCAACTCCAAGGACCACCTCAGGTGCTCGGCCACTGCCAGTGCGCTACCCATGTTGTGCACTCCCACCATTAACACCGTTGACTTCACCAAGACTCTCATTGATAGAGGCACTGGCCTCAATGTGATCTGCATTGCGACCTTCGATGTCTGCTAGAACTACGTCGGTATTTCCTCAAAGAGGAAGGGATGATGCAACACATCAATGGTAGGTATTTCCCTCAGTGATGAGACCAAGGTTAGCGAACCAGTAGGAGAACCACGCAACACAACGTAAACAGCTCCTGCACACAAATAACAAATACTCGCAACCCGACGTGTTAAAGGGGTTGTCAATCCCTTTCAGGTAACGGCGCTAGAAATTGGCAAGTGGACGGGAGAAAGTTATAATAGATTGGATAAATAGATCGCAAATAAAAATAAAGTGCAGCAAAGTCTTTTGTATTTTTGGTTTAATACATCTGAAAATAAAAGCAAATGAAAATAGATCGCAAAGGCAAATATATTAAAGAAGAGACCCGGGGCCGTAGATTTCACTAGTGGCATCTCTCGAGAAAAATAGCAAACAGTGGGAAAACAAATTACTGTTGGGCAATTGATAGAACTTAAAATACTCATGATATCGAGGCAATGATCATTATATAGGCATCACGTCCGAGATTAGTAGACCGACTCCTGCCTGCATCTACTACTATTACTCCAAACATTGACCACTATCTAGCATGCATCTGGTGTATTAAGTTCATGGAGAAATGGAGTAATGCAATAAGAACGATGACATGATGTAGACAAGATCTATTGATGTAGAAATAGACCCCATCTTGTTATCCTTAATAGCAACGATACATACATGTTGGTTCCCCTTCTGTCACTGGGATCAAGTACTAGGATCGAACCCATTACAAAGCACCTCTTCCCATTGCAAGATAAATAGATCAAGTTGGCCAAACAAAACCAAAATATCGGGGAAGAAATACGAGGCTATAAGCCATCATGCATATATGAGATCAAAGAAGACTCAAATAACTTTCATGGATAAAAACATAGATCTTATCATAAACTCAAAGTTCACCGGATCCCAACAAACACACCGCAAAAAGAGTTACATCGTATGGATCTCCAAGAGCCCATTGTATTGAGAATCAAATGAGAGAGAGAGAGAAAGCCATTTAGCTAATAACTACGGACCCGTAGGTCTTCATTAAACTACTCACGCATCATCAGGGAGGCACCAATGAGGATGATGAACCCCTCCATGATAGTGTTTAGATTGGATCTGGTGGTTCTGGAACTTGTGGCGGCTGGAATTGATTTTCATCGACTCTCCTAGGGTTTCTGGAATATTGGGGTATTTATAGAGCAAAGAGGTGGTGTGGGAGGCCACCGAGGTGGGCACAACCCACCTGGACACGCTTGGCCCCCCAGGTGCACCCTGGTGGGTTGTGCTCCCCTTGGAGCATCCCCGGTACTTCTTTGGCCCAACATGTGTCGTCTGGTCCAGAAAAAATCCACAAAAAGTTTTGCTGCGTTTGGACTCCATTTGGTATTGATTTCCCACGATGTAAAAAAACAAGCAAAAAACAACAACTGGCACTGGGCACTATGTCAATAGGTTAGTACCAAAAAATGATATAAAATGATTATAAAACATCCAAGAATGATAATATAACAACATGGAACAATAAAAAAATTATAGATACGTTGGAGACGTACCAATATCGCCAAGCTTAATTCATGCCCATCCTCGAGTAGGTAAATGATAAAAACATAATTTTTGATGTGTAATGCTGCCTAACATGTTCATCACATATTCTTTTCTTGCATATACATTTGGACATTTATATGGTTCAAAGCAATAGTCTAGTTTTGACATGAAGACTTTAATACTCAAGCATATCAACAAGCAACCATGTCTTTCAAAATATCAACCTAAAGCAAGTATCCCTAGCCCATTATGCTCAACCATTGATCTATTCATGAAACACACTTGAATACTAGCTATACCCAATGCTCAAGTATGATCATAGTTCCCCTTAGTTGGTGCTTTATAAAAGAAGATGGAGACTCAGGTAAAAAAAATAAAAATTGCATAGAGTAAAATAAAGGCCCTTCGCAGAGGGAAGTAGGGATTTGTAGAGGTGCCAGAGCTCAAAGCGAAAATTGAGTGGTAAAAACATTTTGCGAGTTCCCAACACTTTCCATGCTAGATATATCATAGGCGGTTCCCAAACAAAAAATAAATTTTATTCCTTTTTCCACAATACTTTAACTTTCCATGGCTAACGTATCCACTAGTGCCCTCCATATCAACACTTTCCACAGAATTTATTATTTGACAACATAACGTAAATTCATTTTTCATTTCAGGACTGGGCATCCCTAATACCTTTGCCGTACTCTCATGTAATTACAAGTGAATAAACACTCATCATGAGAATAACACATCTAGCATGGAAAATATCGGCCACCCTCACCTCTTCATGAACGGTACGAGCATACAAAAGAGAAATTTATTTTGAAAATTTGAGATGGCACATAAAAATTTGCTTAGAAGGCACGAAAATACCGCATATAGGTAGGTATAGTGGACCATATGGCAAACTGGTTTAATGGGTTTCGGATGCACAAGTAGTGATCATACTTAGTGCAAATGATGGCTAGCAAAAAGATTAAGAAGCGTCCAACCAAGAAACGAAAAATCTCATAAGCAAGCATTAAGCATAGCTAACTATTGACTTTCATTGCATAACTATTGACTTTCGTGCTTGCACAGGGAATCACAAACTTTAACACTAATATTCTTACTAAAGCATAATTACTCATCAACATGACTCACATATCACATCGTCATATCTCAAAACCATTACAAAGAACCAAGTTTATTTTGTACAATAATCTTCATGAAAGTTTTTATTATATCCTCCTTGGATATCTATCACTTTGGGACTAACTTCATATGTTGGTTTTAATAAGCTCAAACATATATAAGTGAAGAACATGACCATAGTATTTCTTTCTCTCAAAATAATTTAAGTGAAACAAGAGAGAATTTCTTAAGTTTTTTACTAACTCCCAAATAAATGTAAGTGAAGCATGAGAGCATTTCTTCAAAAATAATAAAGCACACCGTGCTAAAAAAGATATAAGTGAAGCACTAGAGCGAAGTGAAGCATAGGATCAAGCATAGCATAATTTTTGGCTCTCTCTAAAAGGTGTGTCCAGCAAGGATTCAAGACTTAAAATAAAAAGCAAAACAAGCAAAGACTCATATCATACAAGACACTCCAAGCAAAACTCATGATATGTGATGAATAAAAATATAGCTCCAAGTAAAATACCGATGGTTGTTAGAATAAAGAGGGGATGCCACTTGGGGGCACCCCCAATATTAGCCTTTTGCTAATAGTTATTCCTTCATACATCATAATATCACCCAAAACATGAAAACTTCAATCAAAAAAAATCAACAAAACCTTTGTGAGATCCGTTAGTATAAGAAAGCAAACCACTACTATAAGTGTTGTTGCAAACC
Organism: Triticum dicoccoides; assembly: GCF_002162155.2. Taxonomy (NCBI): domain Eukaryota; kingdom Viridiplantae; phylum Streptophyta; class Magnoliopsida; order Poales; family Poaceae; genus Triticum; species Triticum dicoccoides. Next base: position 516,980,778 of record NC_041383.1, read on the forward strand.
CATTCATATTTTATTTTTGCATTATATCTACTTTATTCCAACTTTTCTATGGCAAAAACTCTTGAAAGAAAACTATAGAATCATCGAAACAAGCACACAATGCAAAGAAAACAGAATCTGTCAAAAACAGAACATTCTGTAGCAATCTGGATATTTCGAATACATCTGTAACTCCAAAATTTCTGAACAATTAGGACCACATGAGAAATTTGTTTATTAATCTTATGCAAAAATAATTAACTCAAAATCACTCTTCTGTTAAAAGTGGGAATTTTTTTCATAAGCACACAAATTTCTGTTTTTCAGCAAGATCAAATCAACTATCACCCAAATCATCCCAAAGGCTTTGCTTGGCACAAACACTAATATAAACCACAAAAACACATCTAATGAGAGTCATAATTGGGTATTTTATTGAAAACGGCAAGAAAACCAAACAGCAAAAAGATACAAGTTGGGTTACCTCTCAACGAGCGCTATCGTTTTACGCCCCCAGCTAGGCGTAAGATTTTATCGATGCTCACATGAAAGACAAAAATTGAAGCATAAAGAGAGCATCACGAAACATGTGATGAACATATTTAAGTATAAAATACTTCCTATGCATATGAATTTTATAAGAAAACAAATTATCAAGGCAAGCAAAATCTAGCGTATGCAAGGAAGAAGAAAAAAACAATAGCAATCTCAACATAACGAGAGGTAATTTTGTAACATAAATATTTCTACTACAGTATTACCCTCTCTCATAATAATTACATGTGGGATCATATTCAAATTCAACAATATAACTATCACATAAAATATTCTCTTCATGATCCACATGCATGCAAAGTTGACACTCTTCCAAAATAGTGGGATTATCATCAAATAAAGTCATGACCTCTCCAAGCCCACTTTTATCAAAAATTTCATAAGATTGATCATCGTCCAAAGTAGTGGGATCATTATTACCTAGAGTTGACACTCTTACAAACCAACTTTCAATACTATTGCAAACACTATTATCAATATCATATTCATCATGAGGCTCAAATAAATTTTCAAGATCATAAGAATCATTATCACCCCAATCATGATCACTGCAATAAGTAGTGGAAATAGCAATGTTAGCATCCCCAAGCTTGGGGTTTTGCATGTTATTAGCACAATTGACATTAATAGAATTTATATAACATCATTGCAATCATGCTTTTCATCCAAGGAGCTATCATGAATCACTTCATCAGTTTCTTCTTTTAACAGTTCGTCACAATTTTCAGATTCGTAAATCTCAAGCAAAACTTCATCAAGATAATCTAGTGCACTCGATTCACTAGAAATTGGTTCATCATAATTGGATCTTTTGTAAATATTAGCTAGTGGATGAGGATCCATATAAATAGATTTTTAGCAAGCAAAGATGCAAGCAAATAGAAGACACATGGCAACACAAGCAAATAAAGATCGGACGAGAAAAGGGCGAATGAAAAAGAGGGCGAATAAAATGACAATCTTTGTGAAGCGGGGGAGATGAAAACGAGGGACAAATGGCAAATAATGTAAATTGCAAGGAGATGAGATTTTTGATTAGGAACCTGGTTGATGTTGATGGTGTCTCCCCGGCAATGGGGCCCGAAATTCCTTTTGATGTCTGCTAGAACTACGTCGGTATTTCCCCCAACAGGAAGAGACGATGCAGCACAATGATTGTAGGTATTTCCCTCACTGATGAGAGCAAGGTTATCGAACCAGTAGGAGAACCACACAACACAATGTAAGCAGCTCCTGCATACAAATAACAAATACTCGCAACCCGACATGTTAAAGGGGTTGTCAATCCCTTTCAGGTAACGGCGCCAGAAATTGGCAAGTGGACGGGAGAAATTTGTAATAGATTGGATAAATAGATCGCAAATAAAATAAAGTGCAGCAAAGTATTTTGGTATTATTGGTTTAATAGATCTGAAAATAAAAGCAAATGAAAATATATCGCAAAGGCAAATATATTAAAGAAGAGATCCGGGGCCCGTAGATTTCACTAGTGGCTTCTTCTACCTCTTGAGCTTGCGTTGGTTTTCCCTTGAAGAGGAAAGGGTGATGCATCAAAGTAGCGTAAGTACAGTTTTGAGAACCAAGGTATCAATCTAGTAGGAGACGACGCACAAGTCACCGAATACCTGCAAAAACAATCAAGATTTGCAACAAACGCGGTAAAGGGGTTGTTAATCCCTTCATGGTCACTAGCAAAAGTGAGATCTGATAGAGATAATAAAGTAAATATTTTGATATTTTTATGTATCGATTGGAAAGTAAAGATTGCAAAATAGTAGATGGAAACTAGCGAGATATAAACGAAATTCAATAATAGGGACAAGAGACCCGGGGGCCATATGTTTCACTAGTGGCTTCTCTTGAGATAGCATATATTACGGTGGGTGAACAAATTACTGCCAAGCAATTGATAGAAAAGCGCATAATTATGATGCCATCTAAGACAATGATCTTTGATACATATCCAACATATCTATAATTTTTGATTGTTCCATGCTATTATATTACCCGTTTTGGATGTTTATGGGCTCTACTTTACACTTTTATATCATTTTTGGGACTAACCTACTAACCGGAGGCCTAGCCCGAAGTGCTATTTTTTTGCCTATTTTAGTGTTTCAAAGAAAAGGAATATCAAAAAGAGTCCAAACGGAATGAAACATACGGGAGCGATCCTTTTGGAACAAACGCAATCCAGGAGGCTTGGAGTGGACGTCAAGAAGCAGCCGAGGCGGCCACGAGGCTGGAGGGCGCGCCCTAGGGGGGTAGGCGCACACCCACCCTCGTGGGCCCCTCGTGGCTCCTATGACCTACCTCCTTCGCCTATATATATCCACGTACTCCGAAAACATCCAGGAGCAACACGAAAAACTATTTCCACCGCCGCAACCTTCTATATCCACGAGATCCCATATTGGAGCCTTCGCCGGTGCTCCGCCGGAGGGGGAATCGACCATGGAGGGCATCTACATCATCTCTAAGGCCTCTCCGGTGAGTTGTGAGTAGTTTACCATAGACCTTCGGGTCCATAGTTATTAGCTAGATGGCTTCTTCTCTCTCTTTGAATATCAATACAAAGTTCTCCTCAATCTTCTTGGTTATCTATTCGATGTAACTCTTTTTGCGGTGTGTTTGTCGAGATCCGATGAATTGTGGGTTTATGATCAAGTTTATCTATGAGAAATAATTGAATCTTCTCTGAATTCTTTTATGTGTGATTGGTTATCTTTGCAAGTCTCTTCGAATTATCAGTTTGGTTTGGCCTACTAGATTGATCTTTCTTGACATAGAAGAAGTGCTTAGCTTTGGGTTCGATCTTGCGGTGTCCTTTCCCAGTGACAGCAGGGGCAGCAAGGCACGTATTGTATTGTTGCCATCGAGGATAAAAATATGGGGTTTATATCATATTGCATGAGTTTATCCCTCCACATCATGTCATCTTGCTTAATGCATTACTCTGTTCTTATGAACTTAATACTCTAGATGTAGGCAGGAGTCGGTCGATGTGTGGAGTAATAGTAGTAGATGCAGAATCGTTTCGATCTACTTGTTGTGGACGTGATGCCTATATACATGATCATGCCTAGATAATCTCATAACTATGCACTTTTCTATCAATTGCTCGACAGTAATTCGTTCACCCACCGTAATATTTATGCTATCTTGAGAGAAGCCACTAGTGACACCTATGGCCCCCGGGTCTATATTTTATCATATAAGTTTCTGATCTACTTTTATTTGCATCTTTTACTTTCCAATCTATATCATAAAAATACCAAAAATATTTATCTTATCTTATTATCTCTATCAGATCTCAGTTTTGCAAGTTACCGTGAAGGGATTGACAACCCCTTTATCGCGTTGGTTGCGAGGTTCTTGTTTGTTTTTGTAAGTACAAGGGAATTTTGAGGAGCCTCCTACTGGATTGATACCTTGGTTCTCAAAAACTGAAGGAAATACTTACGCTACTTTGCCGCATCACCCTTTCCTCTTCATGGGAAAACCAACGCAGTGCTCAAGAGGTAGCAAGAAGGATTTCTGGCGCCGTTGCCGGGGAGGTCTTCACTCAAGTCAAGACGTAGCAAGTACCCATCACAAACTCATCTCCCTCGCATTACATTATTTGCCATTTGCCTCTCGTTTTCCTCTCCCCAACTTCACCCTTGCCGTTTTATTCGCCCTCTCTGTCCCGTTCTCCTCTCTCTTTCGTTTGCCTCTTGTGTGCTTGTGTGCTGGATTGCTTGTCACGATGGTGCAAGATAACCAAATTGTGTGACTTTTCCAATACCAACAATAATTATTTCCTTAGCACTCCGATTGCTCCTCTTAATGATGCTGAATCTTGTGAAATCAATGCTGCTTTGCTGAATCTTGTTATGAAAGATCAATTCTCCGGCCTTCCTAGTGAAGATGCCGCTACTCATCTAAACAACTTTGTTGATTTGTGTGACATGCAAAAGAAGAAAGATACGGATAATGATATTGTTAAATTCAAGTTATTTCCATTTTCACTTAGAGATCGTGCTAAAACTTGGTTTTCGTCTTTGCCTAAAAATAGTATTGATTCATGGAATAAGTGCACGGATGCTTTTATCTCTAAGTATTTTCCCCCCGCTAAGATCATCTGTCTTAGAAATGATATTATGAATTTTATACAACTTGATCATGAGCATGTTGCCCAATCTTGGGAAAGAATGAAATTAATGATTCGCAATTGCCCTACACATGGCTTGAATTTATGGATGATCATACAAAAAATTTATGCTGGATTGAATTTTGCTTCTAGAAATCTTTTAGATTCAATCGCGGGAGGCACTTTTATGGAAATCACTTTAGGAGAGGCTACTAAACTCCTAGATAATATTATGGTCAATTATTCTCAATGGCACACCGAAAGATCTACTAGTAAAAAAGTTCATGCTATACAAGAAATTAATGTTTTGAGTGGAAAGATGGATGAACTTATGAAATTGTTTGCTACTAAGAGTTCATATGCATTTGTCTACTTTTATTGAGAGTAATAATGAATCTATGGATGTGAATTTTGTTGGTAGGAATAATTTTGGTAACAACACGTATAGAGGAAACTAATTCTAGGTCGTTCCCTAGTAATTCCTCTAATAATTATGGTAATTCCTACAACAACTCTCATGGAAATTTTAATAAGATGCCCCTCTTATTTTGAGAATAGTGTTAAAGAATTTATGATCTCTCAAAAGAAATTTAATGCCTTGCTTGAAGAAAAATTGCTTAAAGTTGATGAATTGATTAGGAACGTTGATAGACTTTCGCTTGATGTTGATTCTTTGAAACTTAGATCTATTCGACCTAAGCATGATATCAATGAGTCTCTCAAAGCCATGAGAATTTCCATTGATGAGTGCAAAGAAAGAACCGCTAGGATGCGAGCTAAGAAAGATTGCTTTGTAAAAGCATGTTCTTCTAGTTTCCATGAAAATAATGATGAAGATCTAAAAGTTATTTATGTGTCCCCTATTAAATCTTTGTTTTGCAATATGAATCTTGATAATGATGGGACTGGAGATGATTCAACTTTAGTTAAAAGGCGTCCCAATGATTCGGAGTTTTTAGATCTTGATGCTAAATTTGGTAAAATTGGGATTGGAGAGGTCAAAACTTTACATAGCATTGAACCCACTATTATGGATTTCAAGGAATTTAATTATGATAATTGTTCTTTAATAGATTGTATTTCCTTGTTGCAATCCGTGTTGAATTCTCCTCATGCTTATAGTCAAAATAAAGCTTTTACCAAACATATTGTTGATGCCTTGATGCAATCTTATGAAGAAAAACTTGAATTGGAAGTTTCTATACCTAGAAAACTTTATGATGAGTGGAAACCTACTATAAAAATTAAAATTAAAGATCATGAATGCTATGCTTTATGTGATTTCGGTGCTAGTGTTTCCACGATTCCGAAAACTTTATGTGATGTGCTAGGTTTCCATGATTTTGATGATTGCTCTTTAAACTTGCACCTTGCGGATTCCACCATTAAGAAACCTATGGGAAGGATTAATGGTGTTCTTATTGTTGCAAATAGAAATTATGTGCCCGTAGATTTTATCGTTCTTGATATAGATTGCAATCTTTTTGTCCTATTATTCTTGGTAGACCTTTCCTTAGAACCATTGGTGCAATTATTGATATGAAGGAAGAGAATATTAGTTTCCAATTTCCATTAAGGAAAGGCATGGAAAACTTCCCAAGAAAGAAAGTCAAATTACCTTATGAGTCTATTATGTGAGCCACTTATGAATTGAACATCAAAGATGGCAATACTTAGATCTACTCTCGCTTTTATGCCTAGCTAGGGGCATTAAACGATAGCGCTAGTTGGGAGGCAACCCAATTTTATTTTTGTTCCTTGCTTTTTGCTTCTTTTTAGTAATAAATAATTCATCTAGCCTCTGTTTAGATGTGGTTTTATGTTTAATTAGTGCTTGTGCCAAGTAGAACCTGTAGGATAACCTACGGTGATAGTTAATTTGATCCTGCTGAAAAACAAAAACTTATACGCGCACGAGAATAATTTTAATAAATCACATAAACGTGCTTTTGCGTCGATTCTTTTTGCAATAGATCAATAGACAAATTGCACAGGACTTCCTATTTCGGTAGGATTGTTTGTGTACCAGAAGTATTCGAAAGTTACATATTGCTACAGACTATTCTGTTTTTGACAGATTCTGTTTTTCGTGTGTTGTTTGCTTATTTTGATGCATCTATGGCTAGTATCGGGGGGTATGAACCATAGAGAAGTTGTAATATAGTAGGTTTAACACCAATATTAATAAAGAATGAGTTCATTACAGTAACTTATGTGGTGGTTTTTCTTTCTTGCACTAACGGAGCTTATGAGATTTCCTGTTGAGTTTTGTGTTGTGAAGTTTTTAAGTTTTGGGTAAAGATTTGATGGGCTATGGAATAAGGAGTGGCAAGAGCCTAAGCTTAGGGATTCCCATGGCACCCCAAGATATTCAAGTATAACCAAAAGCCTAAGCTTGGGGATGCCCCGGAAGGCATCCCCTCTTTCGTCTTCGTCTATCGGTAACTTTACTTGGAGCTATATTTTTATTCGCCACATGATATATGTTTTGCTTGGAGCGTCTTGTGTGATATCAGTTCTTGCTTTTTAGTTTACCACAATCATCCTTGCTGTACACACCTTTTGAGAGAGACACACATGATTTGGAATTTATTAGAATACTCTATGTGCTTCACTTATATCTTTTGAGCTGGACAAGATTTGCTATAGTGCTTCACTTATATCTTTTTAGAGCACGGTGGTGGCTTTATTTTGTAGAAATTGTTGATCTATCATGCTTCACTTATATAATTTTGAGTGTCTTTTACAACAGCATGGTATTTGCTATGGTTATAAATTTGGTCCTAGAATGATGAGCATCCAAGTTGGGTATAATAAGAACTATCATAGAAAGTGCACTAAACACTATGATAAATTTGATGCTTGATAATTGTTTTGAGATATAAAGGTGTTAATGTTAGAGTCATGCTAGCTTGGTAATTATGAAATTGAGAAATACTTGTGTTAAGGTTGGCAAGTCCCGTAGCATGCGTGTATGATAAAAGTTGTGTGAGAAATTTGTTGCATGGGGTGCTCTTTTAATTGTCTTCCTTATGAGTGGAGGTCGGGATCGCGTGATGGTTAACTCCTACCAACCCTTCCCCTAGGAGCATGCGTAGTAGTACTTTGCTTCGAGGGCAAGTAGTTTTTTGCAATAAGTATATGAGTTCTTTATGACTAATGTGAGTCCATGGATTATACACACTCTCACCCTTCCACCATTGCTAGCCTCTATTATACCGCGCAACTTTCGCCGGTATCATGCAACCACCATCTACCTTCCTCAAAACAGCCACCATACCTACCTATTATGGCATTTTCATAGCCATTCCGAGATATATTGCCACGCAACTTTCCACCGTTCTGTTTATTATGACACGCCCCATCATTGTCATATTGCTCTTTGCATGATCATGTAGTTGACATCGTATTTGTGGCAAGGCCACCTTCATAAATTTTCATACATGTTACTCTTGATTCATTGCATATCCCGATACACCGCTGGAGGCATTCACGTAGAGTCATATCTATTATATACTTATGACAGAAGTCAAATAATCCATCACGTTGATCCACATAGATTAAATTATCACGGTCATTAATTTTAGATATTGACGGCTAACATTTAAAAGTTGCAGCGTAACATACAAATATTGTCCCATACAACTAACTTAACATGTCACGTCTAAATAGTCTAAGACATCTTTTTTTATATAAAGATCTGTTTATAAAAATCACGTGTAAGCTTACATAGATAGGAAAAAAATGACCGAGTACATGCGCCGTCCTCCGTACAGGACACATATGTACATGACACATATGACACGTACAACCATTATCACGAAACAAAGAAAATATGAATCCTCACGTGCACATCCTTCCTAGACACAAAACAAGATATGAATCCTCACGTGCACCTACTTCCAAATCGAGCACATGCCCAAAAGACTACAACCCAGGGACGGACTCAATCAACGAAAATCTACATGGATTCTTGATCAAAATGGAGAAAAAAACTCCATATGGAGTCAGCTCGGAAACAAAATAGAACAACACCTAGACAGACACACCAAGCACACGCCCAAGAGTCTTAACTGGACAAACTGGCAAATCTACTACCCGACCAGAGAACCATCAGCAAAATCAAGGTCTTCCGATTCATGAAGTCTACCAAATCTGCTACCAGACCAGAGCACCACTAACAAAATCGAAGACTACGGGTTCTGTGACGCCAGACAAACATCTGAAACCGCCAAAACTGCGATGTGGCTGCAACTCGACGCCCAATGAATTCAACATAGACCTTCTGAGCTGCCCCTCACCTGAATCATCAAGGCTCATCACTTGTCAGGATAACAAATGCATAGGTAGCTGACTAACAATTTTCGAATCCTTTTGCAGCCAAAAAACTATGGCATGCAAGAAGCTTAGTGCTTACCAACAACAGGACAAACTAGAACATTCAAGTGAAAGTACCGATCATATGCAATTCGCTCAATCATGGAACCGATCAGTTCATGAGGCTCGATATGATTTTGATGGACAAAATTGTTTACTCATTAAACATTCAATTACAAACTGCCCCACTAATTTAAACAAAAAATTGCTAATTATATTCTGTATGGTTTGACATGGCCAAACAAATCATCTTACTATCAATATTAAAAACATCATGCTACTATCAGAAGTATCCACTTATACACTATCAACTTTTAAGGTTGTGGAATCTACAAAATATCACCCATTGAGAAATGAACTGATTTTTTTCTTCGTACAATACAAAGGTAAAGGGGGTGAAACGACCATTAGATTGTTTCCAGATAACTACTCCGAGTTTTCCACCAAGGACACAATACAAAACCAGCAGATAAAGTTAAATAATGCTCAGGTATGCTTATACTCTGTAGTTTTAAATAATCTAATTAATATTTCTAACCATGAAAAACGATTGATTCTAATATCAGAGAAAGCATAATGCATACTCATTATTGAAAGTTTAATTGGACTTCCACCACTCTGGCTAAGATTTGCATTTTTCAGCTTAACCTCTTTACGGGTGATAACACCAGCACTAGATTATGGTTGCAAGAAATCTAAAAGATTTGTCATTTATTTAATAGGGTTGTACCTAAAGTAAACCAGTCTCACAGGAATATATACAGATCTAGACATAGATGAAACTCGAGAACTTCCTTACATATGGAACACTATCTTTAATTATTTATCAACAAATGAATCGTGACTCATGTTTATTCATCATTGTAACGTAATAATTTTACTTGACTAACTCCACAAATGTAGTCACTCGGTAGAAGAAAGTTTGCCAAAAATGATGGAGATAGATTGCAACGCACAAGGAGCGCTAGAAATATTTTACATAGGAGAACATTACAAGAACTTAGTGCAATGAGGCACGAAAACCACAAGTCAGGTAATGATTCAGACTCCTCTAAGATATGATATCACCACTTTTGGAGGAAAATGAGACTAACATGTACTGATAATTGAGTCATATCAGTTATAATGGAACCATATCTGAATTATTTAAGACGGAGGGTGTATGAAAAAAGCTACAAACTATATTTCGGTGAGAAATTAGCTACAGAATTTTCTAAAAAAGCTACAGAATTTAATATTCCTAATGGATTATGAGCATGCAGTGACAACAGGCAAAAAAATAAAAAGTCAATGTTGTGCATTAAAAAAATACTTGCCAAATGAAAATAATATACAGAGATAATTTAAACAAAAATAATCAATGAAGCGGAAAATGTGCTTATAGAGGTGTTCAATTCACAATGATTATAAACTTCCATACAATGTTGAAGAACAAAAAATGCAAGTCCATATAAATATGCAAAATAGAAAAATATGTCATTTACCAAAAATATATAATATATCAATTCTAGCCGCGCAATTGCACGGGTGGACCCGCTAGTTTTGCTCTAAGTATTGAGTTGTAATTATTGAGTTGTAAATCAATAAAAGTGTGATGATCTTGATTATTAGAGCATTGTCCCACGTGAGGAAAGGATGACGAAGACTATGATTCCCCCACAAGTTGGGATGAGACTTCAAACTTTATAAAAAATAAAAGAGGCCAAAGAAGCCCAAACAAATAAATAAAAAAAGGAAAAAAGAAGAAAAAAAGAGGCCAAAGAAGCCCACCAAATGAAAAGAAAGAAAAATAAGAAAAAATGAGAGAAAAAGAGAGACGGGACAATGTTACTATCTTTTTCCACACTTGTGCTTCAAAGTAGCACTATGATCTTCATGATAGAGAGTCTCTTGTGTTGTCACTTTCATATACTAGTGGGAATTTTTCATTATAGGACTTGGCTTGTATATTTGAATGGTGGGCTTCCTCAAAATGCTCTAGGTCTACATGAGAAGCAAGTTGGATGCACACCCACTTAGTTTCTTTTGTTGAGCTTTCATATATTTATAGCTCTAGTGCATCCATTGCATGGAAATCCCTACTCACTCACATTGATATCTATTAATGGGCATCTCCATAGCCCATTGATACGCCTAGTTGATGTGATACTATCTTCTCCCTTTTTTGTCTTCACAACCACCACCCTATTCCACATATAGTGCTATGTCCATGGCTTGCGCTCATGTATTGCGTAAGAGTTGAAAAAGCTGAAGCGCATTAAAAAGTATGAATCAATTGCTTGGCTGAAACCGGGGTTTTGCATGATGGGAGTATTTTGTGTAATGAAAATGAAGCATGGCCTTACTATATGATTTTGTAGGGATAAGCTTTCTTTGGCTATGCTATTTTGATAAGACATGATTACTTGTTAGTATGCTTGAAGTATTACTATTTTTATGTTTTATGGACTTTTATCTTGAATCATTTGGATCTTAACAATCATGCCACAATAAAGAAAATTACATTGAGAATTATGCTAGGTAGCATTCCACATCAAAAATTCTGTTTTTTATCATTTACCTACTCGAGGATGAGCAGGAATTAAGCTTGGGGATGCTTGATATGTCTCCAACGTATTTACAATTTTTGATTGTTCCATGCTATTATATTACCTGTTTTGGATGATTATGTGCTTATTTTACACTTTTATATCATTTTTGGGACTAACCTACTAACCGGAGGCCCAACCCAAATTGCTGTTTTTTTGCCTATTTCGGTGTTTCGAAGAAAAGGAATATCAAACGGAGTCCAAACGGAATGAAACCTTCGGGAGCGATCTTTTTGGAACAAACGCAATCCAGGAGACTTGGAGTGGCCGTCAAGAAGCAGCCGAGGCGGCCACGAGGCAGGAGGGCGCGCCCCGACCCTCGTGGCTCCCCTGACCTACCTCCTTCGCCTATATATATCCACGTACCCCGAAAACATCCAGGAGCACCACAAAAAACTATTTCCACCGCTGCAACCTTTTGTATCCGCGAGATCCCATCTTGGAGCCCTCGCCGGCGCTCTGCCGGAGGGGGAATCGACCATGGAGGGCCTCTACATCATCTCCAAAGGCTCTCCGATGAGTTGTGCGTAGTTTACCACAGACCTTCGGGTCCATAGTTATTAGCTAGATGGTTTCTTCTCTCTCTTTGAATCTCAATACAAAGTTCTCGTCGATCTTCTTGGAGATCTATTCGATGTAACTCTTTTTGCGGTGTGTTTGTCGAGATCCAATGAATTGTGGGTTTATGATCAAGTTTATCTACGAGAAATAATTGAATCTTCTCTCAATTATTTTATGTGTGATTGGTTATCTTTGCAAGTCTCTTCGAATTATCAGTTTGGTTTGGCCTACTAGATTGATCTTTCTTGCAATAGGAGAAGTGCTTAGCTTTGGGTTCAATCTTGCGTTGTCCGTTCCCAGTGACAGCAGGGGCAGCAAGGCACGTATTGTATTGTTGCCATCGAGGATAAAAAAATGGGGTTTATATCATATTGCATGAGTTTATCTGTAATGCTCGGATAATTATGCAAGAGTAATCACGCTAACGGTGCCATGTCATCGATTTTTAAGTTGTTAAGCTCGCGTTGATTCAAAGTCGGTTCCAAATTCAAATTTAAAATATGTAAATAAAAGAAAAAAAAAAGAAAAAAAAAGAAGGGGAGAGGCCCCCGTTCCTCACTGGGCCTTGGCCTAGGTAACCCCCAGGCCGACCCACACGACCCCCTCGCCCCCCTGC